>NC_083730.1:24535833-24841250 GCF_028564815.1 Eubalaena glacialis | reverse complement strand
CCTTGCACCTTAAGCAATTAGAGAAAGAAGAACAAAAAAACCCCAAAGCTAGCAGAAGGAAAGAAATCATAAAGATCAGATCAGAAATAAATGAAAAAGAAATGAAGGAAACAATAGCAAAAATCAATGAAACTAAAAGCTGGTTCTTTGAGAAGATAAACAAAATTGATAAACCATTAGCCAGACTCATCAAGAGAAAAAGGGAGAAGACTCAAATTAATAGAATTAGAAATGAAAAAGGAGAAGTAACCACTGACACTGCAGAAATACAAACGATCATGAGAGATTACTACAAGCAACTCTATGCCAATAAAATGGACAACCTGGAAGAAATGGACAGATTCTTAGAAATGCACAACCTGCCGAGACTGAACCAGGAAGAAATAGAAAATATGAACAGACCAATCACAAGCACTGAAATTGAAACTGTGATTAAAAATCTTCCAACACACAAAAGCCCAGGACCAGATGGCTTCACAGGCGAATTCTATCAAACATTTAGAGAAGAGCTAACACCTATCCTTCTCAAACTCTTCCAAAATATTGCAGAGGGAGGAACACTCCCAAACTCATTCTACGAGGCCACCATCACCCTGATACCAAAACCAGACAAAGATGTCACAAAGAAAGAAAACTACAGGCCAATATCACTGATGAACATAGATGCAAAAATCCTCAACAAAATACTAGCAAACAGAATCCAACAGCACATTAAAAGGATTATACACCATGATCAAGTGGGGTTTATTCCAGGAATGCAAGGATTCTTCAATATACGCAAATCAATCAACGTGATACCTATTAACAAACTGAAGGAGAAAAACCATATGATCATCTCAATAGATGCAGAGAAAGCTTTCGACAAAATTCAACACCCATTTATGATAAAAGTCCTGCAGAAAGTAGGCATAGAGGGAACTTTCCTCAACATAATAAAGGCCGTATATGACAAACCCACAGCCAACATTGTCCTCAATGGTGAAAAACTGAAACCATTTCCACTAAGATCAGGAACAAGACAAGGTTGCCCACTCTCACCACTATTATTCAACATAGTTTTGGAAGTGTTAGCCACAGCAATCAGAGAAGAAAAAGAAATAAAAGGAATCCAAATCGGAAAAGAAGAAGTAAAGCTGTCACTCTTTGCAGATGACATGATACTATACATAGAGAATCCAAAAGATGCTACCAGAAAACTACTAGAGCTAATCAATGAATTTGGTAAAGTAGCAGGATACAAAATTAATGCACAGAAATCTCTTGCATTCCTGTATACTAATGATGAAAAATCTGAAAGTGAAATTAAGAAAACACTCCCGTTTACCATTGCAACAAAAAGAATAAAATATCTAGGAATAAACCTACCTAGGGAGACAAAAGACCTGTATGCAGAAAATTATAGGACACTGATGAAAGAAATTAAAGATGATACAAATAGATGGAGAGATATACCATGTTCTTGGATTGGAAGAATCAACATTGTGAAAATGACTCTGCTACCCAAAGCAATCTACAGATTCAATGCAATCCCTATCAAACTACCACTGGCATTTTTCACAGAACTAGAACAAAAAATTTCACAATTTGTATGGAAACACAAAAGACCCCGAATAGCCAAAGCAATCTTGAGAACGAAAAATGGAGCTGGAGGAATCAGGCTCCCTGACTTCAGACAATATTACAAAGCTACAGTAATTAAGACAGTTTGGTACTGGCACAAAAACAGAAATATAGATCAATGGAACAGGATAGAAAGCCCAGAGATAAGCCCACGCACATATGGTCACCTTATCTTTGATAAAGGAGGCAAGCATATACAGTGGAGAAAAGACAGCCTCTTCAATAAGTGGTGCTGGGAAAATTGGACAGGTACATGTAAAAGTATGAAATTAGAACACTCCCTGACACCATACACAAAAATAAACTCAAAATGGATTAAAGACCTAAGTGTAAGGCCAGACACTATCAAACTCTTAGAGGAAAACATAGGCAGAACACTCTATGACATAAATCACAGCAAGATCCTTTTTGACCCACCTCCTAGAGAAATGGAAATAAAAACACAAATAAACAAATGGGACCTAATGAAACTTAAAAGCTTTTGCACAGCAAAGGAAACCATAAACAAGACCAAAAGACAACCCTCAGAATGGGAGAAAATATTTGCAAATGAAGCAACTGACAAAGGATTAATCTCCAAGATTTACAAGCAGCTCATGCAGTTCAATAACAAAAAAACAAACAACCCAATCCAAAAATGGGCAGAAGACCTAAATAGACATTTCTCCAAAGAAGATATACAGATTGCCAACAGACACATGAAAGAATGCTCAACATCATTAATCATTAGAGAAATGCAAATCAAAACTACAATGAGGTATCATCTCACACCGGTCAGAATGGCCATCATCAAAAAATCTAGAAACAATAAATGCTGGAGAGGGTGTGGAGAAAAGGGAACCCTCTTGCACTGTTGGTGGGAATGTAAATGGATACAGCCACTATGGAGAACAGTATGGAGGTTCCTTAAAAAACTAAAAATAGAACTACCATATGACCCAGCAATCCCACTACTGGGCATATACCCTGAGAAAACCATAATTCAGAAAGAGTCATGTACCAAAATATTCATTGCAGCTCTGTTTACGATAGCCAGGACATGGAAGCAACCTAGGTGTCCATCATCGGATGAATGGATAAAGAAGATGTGGCACATATATACAATGGAATATTACTCAGCCATGAAAAGAAATGAAATGGAGGTGTTTGTAATGAGGTGGATGGAGTTAAGAGTCTGTCATACAGAGTGAAGTAAGTCAGAAAGAGAAAAGCAAATACAGTATGCTAACACATATATATGGAATCTAAGGAAAAAAAAAAAAAGGTCATGAAGAACCTAGTGGCAAGATGGGAATAAAGACACAGACCTACTAGAGAATGGACTTGAGGATATGGGGAGGGGGAGGGGTGAGATGTGACAGGGTGAGAGAGTGTCATGGACATATATACACTACCAAATGTAAAATAGATAGCTAGTGGGAAGCAGCCGCATAGCACAGGGAGATCAGCTCGGTGCTTTGTGACCACCTAGAGGGGTGGGATAGGGAGGGTGGGAGGGAGGGAGATGCAAGAGGGAAGAGATATGGGAACATATGTATATGTATAACTGATTCACTTTGTTATAAAGGAGAAGCTAACACACCATTGTAAAGCAATTATACTTCAATAAAGATGTTTAAAAAAAAAAAAAGAAATCTCCAGCACAAAACTTCGCAAACCACTTTTGACATATTCGATCAGTCACATAACCTTCTCCACACACTGCACAAATCTTCTTTTGCATTTCAGTTGCGTTTTTACCTTTCTTGAAATAATAAAGCATAATATGCCAAAAATGTTGCTTTTTTCTTCTACCTTCAATATTAAAATGGCTACACAAAAATTCACCAATTTTGATGCCTTTTTTTAAATGCATGCTAATGTGACAACTGTCACATACAATCTAACAAAATTGTTTCGAATGACATTAAAGACAGCTAAGTGCTACTAGAGCCATCTTACGGAAAAAAACAAGCAAATCTTTTGGCCAACCCCATACTTGCGTTTTCCTCCTCAGCACACCAGGGCCTGTAGTTAACCCATGAAATAAAGGGAGTGAAGCAAGATCTTGAGAGTAAAAAGGCTAAAAGTAGCTTTATCACAGTGCCATTTCTGATTCTCCACCCAGCACTTGGTACTGGCTTCCATAATGAAGGAGGCACGTGCACTGGGCTCCATGAGTGAGAGGGGCTCCGTCCTCACACGGGTGGTGGGTCTGCACCAAGTCATGGACACACCTATGCCCAGCCCTCGTTGTGAATAAGGACCAGCATCTGCGAGGCTGGCTGGCCTTGGGGAAACAGAGCCTATAAACACTGAACAGAAGGGCATGAACCCTGGGGCCTAGGCTGACCAATCGCTTACTCTGACCACCGTATGAGGAGTGTCCACAGTTCAGGGGGTCTCATGTGCAAACACATTCACCAGAACTTACTCATCCAGATGTGAGTCACGCCATTCAAAGTAGTTTTCTAAGAGCCCGAACAATGGCTGTTATGGCTCTTACATGAACCACCTTCACGGGCTGTAAGTTTTCACATATCCTCAGGGGTCAAAGTGTGTTCCATCTTTAGTTAGAATGGAATTATTTGAAAGTAAGGTGTGAGTCAGTCCCAAATTTAGGAAACAAGACAGGACAGTATCACCTCCCAATTCTTATTACTTCTGGCTACTCTCCTGGTCATCAAGCTCAGAAACTTGGAAAAAACTTTATTCTGCCTCATCTCCCGACCTCTAACTAAGATGACCAAGTAATTTACTGCCCTAACTGGGACACTTCTAAGAGTGAAAGGAAGCCCTTTTAGTATTAGGTTGACGCATATGAAATGGCCACCTGGGATCATTTTTGACCTACAGAAAGGCAGCTTCATATGATTCATCTATGCCAGGTCAACAGGCATAAACCGTGCATCTCCGGTGCAAACAAGGACATATGGTCACCCAGCACCTAAGCCGTCACCAAACCCTTTCCCACCTGCTTCCCACACCAACCCTTTCCCTTTCCCCATTTGAATCATCTTGGTTCAGGCATTCTTTGCCTTTAAACTTAGGCTGCCAAGTGCTATGGTCTCCTTGCCTTCGGTCTCTCTCCTCTCCAACCCATCCTACCAATAGCTAGGAGATCCCCCTTCCTAAAACACAGGTCTGGCCTTTCACTCCTTGTTTGAGAAGGATCAATGGTTCCCAGAGCCTCTTTCAGGCTGTTATTCAAGGCCCTTGGTGCTCTCTGGCCACTGTCTCCACTCTCTCCTTTGTTCAGTCTGACCTTTATGAGACGCCCACTTCCCCAGCATCATCCCCACTTCTATATGAGTGTAAGTCCTTTGCCTCTGGCCTCGTTCACACTGAATATCCTTAAAAATTGAACCCCCAACCCCCGCACCCTGCCTTGCATTCCTACTTCCTGTCCTGTTCCCACCTCCTCTCCTTAGTCTCTAACTTCCCACTCGCCCAGGGGCCCAACACTGGATTCTATGCTGGCTCCTCAGCTTGGCCACAATACACCCCCCATCTCTGACCAACATCTGCTCTCAGATCCTCTGGGAGACCCCTGCTGAGCCAGCCCAGACCCTGCAGCCTCACCTGGCACCCACCCACGGGGCCGGCCGGTGTGATGAGGAACTGTCACTGCACATGCAGTCAGCCAGTCCAATGGAATTATCCCATTTCCTGAGCAAGCCCTGGATTTTCTGGTTGTTGGTACGGTTCCCTCTTCCTGGAATGCCCCTCCCTCCCTTATCTTATCCTCCTGAAATCCTCCCCATTCTTCATGACTTCAGCCTTCTCTGACTTTCCTCCCACACCCATTCCCCACAGATGAACCTCTTGAATCCATGTCACCTCCCTCATCACATGCCAATGCATCCCGCTTGTCCCAGGGTTGCCCATACACTTATATCAACCAGACTGTAGGCTCCACAAAAGCAGCCATAACCATTCTTTTGAGTCTCAGACCTACTGTACTACCTGGCTCATCGAAAGTGCTCAATAAAGACTTACTTAATTGTACTGATGAGATGTGTTTGGTCCATGTGTAAATTATAAGATGGCTTGAATGCAATTAGAACTTCCAAAACTTCCTGAGCAATAGCCGTGTGGTTAGAATAGTCCTAAAATGACTTCACTCGGCAATAAAACTTGTAACATGTAAATTCTGATATATTTGTTAAAAATCATTCATCACTTTATAGCAGCAGAATATAGGGCTTATTTTCCAGGCAATAAGCATGATGGATTTGAAGATACAACAGGCAAAAAGTTTTAGGTTCCAAATTAGGCATCATCAAATGACACAAGCCAGTGGTCAGGGAGGGAGAGTAAAACTCCAACACAAGTCCCAAGCCTTGAAATGTCTAGAGGCAAACCCCTGACAGCTCATGAAGCAGCTACAGGTGCCAAAGGACTCAATGCCAACAAAGAAACCAGGGCAGTAGATCACAGACCCTGGTGAAACTGAGATTCAAGTGAAACTGAGATGGGGCAGTGAAAGAAACATGAAACTGAAGACAGCACAACCTGGGATTGGCAAAGGAAAGTCAGCAGCCACGAAACTGATACTCAATCCTCAACAAAGGGGAAACTACATACAGTTTTTGCCTAAGAGGCTAGAGGTGTGAGCCAGGAAAGGACAAGACTGACCAGCCCCACTGAAGTCCAGGCAAGAGACCACATGTCAAGATCAGAGTAAATGATTCCCTGCAAAATTAATGGACACTTCCTCCACAATGTAATTTGCTTATTATAGCTAACATTCTCCATTGAGCAAGTCAGTTTGTGTGTTTACCTAGAGGTATACTTTAATAGTCAATATTCAGAGTTGTAGAGACACTACATTGCTTAAAATCAGTTGTTTCTTTCATTATTGCTCAAACTGTTTAAGGGCCAAGGTGTCAAGTGGCAATTGTTGCTTTGGAGAACAGCCTCCAAACCTAGTTGCCACATTCTCTGGATTCCAATTAAAGTATAACATTCATATCACATGTCCCGAAGACCCCATCGAAATCAATATTAAAATATGTACCAAGTACCAAGCTATCATCATAAAGAAAACACAGATAAAGGGGAAAAACCATCCCTCACTTCAAGCAGCTTATAAACTACAACTCAATTTTGAAAAACAGTTAAGCCCCCGACAGTGTGGGTACAGACTGGAAGTGCAACGGGGTGGGGTTGGATTAACTGGAAAAGGCTGCCAGAGGTGGTGTGATTTAAACAGAAGGAAAAGGCCAAACACTTAGAAACAGGAGTAAACCAAGGAAGACCGTGGTAACGTAAGGCAGACAATGTAGTAAGCTCTCCTGGACGATCAGTGCAGTAACTCTCCACTACCTGCTCCTGCGGCACGGGTAACTCAGGTACCAACAGAAGTCAACTGAGGAATGGCTCAGGGAAGAGATCTTCACCAGAGGGGAGCAGGTCGGAACATGGAACCCGACCCACACAGGCCCTGCAACTAAAGACGAAAAACCCCGAGGACGCCGAGGCCATCTGCCCCCTAGGTACCTCCCTCAGCACCCAACTGACCGTCAGTATTATACACCTTTATCCTCCGCTGAATGAATGTGAAAAATAGATAGCAGTGACCTCTAGATGAATGATCCAAGCACAACTCTGAGAGCAGAGTGACCCTTAGTAACTGCTTAGGCTTGAAACACAACTTTTCCATTTTGTTTGCATTTAATCCAGCTTCTCTAACCATGGACGCAATACACATTCCAGCATGTCTAAATCTGGAGTTCCTTAATGAAGTTTGAAGTTGCACATTTCCAACTTAAGACATTTTCTATGTCCTTATCTTTTGTACCTAATGCTCAGAATAAAAACAATTGAAATATGGGGAGGAAAAAGAAAACCTACCTGAAACAGAAAATGCATGTCAGGCAATAGTGGGAAATGGGTTTGGACAGGTCGGGTAAGGCAGATTTGGGAGGCTTCTCAGCACTAGAGGCTGTCAGAGGCTCCAGAACAGATCAGTGACATGTGAAGACCATGCTGCAGGACTGGCTGTCCAGCAACAGTGATACACACAGTAGAGGCCAAGGGAGACGTGAGAGAACAGAAGCTTGACAAGGTGTCTGAGTTTCCTTCCACTTCCAAAGTCCTGGCTTAGATACAGAGCCAGCAGCCTTGCCTCTTGGGTGAGTAAAATGCAGGTGACTCTTGGGATTCTCACCTCCAAGGGTTCATCCCAGAACACAACAACCTTACCCTAAGTGAGAAGGTCTCAACCACGGGTGATCTTGATCCCCCAGGAGACGTTTGGTGAGGTCTACAGATATTTTTGGCTGAGCTTTGTGCTGCTTTTAAGTGGTGGGTTGGAGCTGCACATACTTTCAGCAACTGCCCCTATGTGCATTCACAGAATGGTTAGCTGAGGAACACAAGATATCTTGCAGTTATTTTTCCCCTGCAAACCCAACTTGGTTCACTGATGCTAATGGGCCTCCAACATTGGACACATTAATGTTATCCTCTACCAAAAGGGCTAACTAAATACTGACAAATATTCAACAGGGCCCCATGTGCCTGCCATGAGCTCCTTGGGCTGGTTGAAGACACTGGACATAGGGCCAGGGCTCCACAGTCCACACAGGCCCTCAGTGTCCTAAGCCCACCTTCAGGGATTCACCACCCATAACCCAGTGGTCGTCTCCCAAACTCAGAGCCAAGATTCACAGCCTAGATGTTTTAGCAAAGCCCTGGCTGGGAACTTAAGGAAGAACATAAAACCACATGCAGGTGAGGTCCAATGACAGCAAGGGACGAGCAAGTTTTCTCTTGCACATTAGCACGTGTTTGGATATTCACTAGAGTAAATTCTTAACTGACTAATTCACAGTTTCACTTTGTCATAGTTGAAGCAAAGTGTTTTATGTGACATATGCTTCTGCTAAATCCGGATCTTGTTTTCTCCTGAGCTGCCACACTGAAGACAGTGATGCATGATGCTGGGTCTGCTGCTCGTGTGAGGGCTTGAGAGAATGCCTTTTCACACGTGGGAATCCCAGCTTCACTGAGCATCTTTGAAGCGTTAACTACCGTGCAGCAGTATGCCCACTGACAAGAAAACTTCAGCTACCATACACAGAGCTATCCTTAAATTATGTCCCAGTAGGAAAAGGCCTGCATAGTATGAAAGGTGCCTACCACCCTCTCCACCTCGTTCCTCACTCTTCCCGCAAAGCACATATTACCAGTCGGTTAGATCCAGGACACTGACCACTACTAGGACATGGTCACTGGCGGCCTAAGGTGACACACAGCGCTTCTCCCTTCTCTTCACCTTCTCTCCTCCAGGTCCAGGGATCAGCAAAACTGAACCGGAGATAAAGGCTCCTCAACGTCAGGCCCTCTCTGTTCTCTCCCTCCTGTCTTTGCTTTGCAGGGGACACAACCAGAGCATGGTAAGACCCCTAGATACGGATGTGGCTCAGGTGAGCTGAGGCCATTTCCACCACCCAAAACACTGCAATGCTCCAACCCAGAACTCTGCTTTGGAAGGCACTGGGCTTGGGGCCAATCAAAATCTAGTGGAGCTTTGTTTAGTATTTGGCAATTGTTCCTTGAGAGGGTCCCAGGGAAGAGTACAGGTACTTACGAGGCAGTAGTCAGGCATCCTTGAGTCCCTGACCATATCATCTCTGTAGCATGTAATCTTCATGTTAAGTCCTAAGGCAATCTTGATTGCCACACACTACAGTTTAAAAAAAAAAAAGTAACTTAAAAAACCACTCCCCCAGTTTTAACTTGGGGAAAGAAAGGCAGGATGTTCAGAGAGAATTCGCAGAAGGAATGTAACCCAGACGAAGAAAAGCCAGGTAACAAACCTTCCCAATGGCCCAGCGTTGCATAGACCCACTGAGAAGCTAGAGATGTAGAGATGGCCGCATATTAGGAATACTAAGCCAGAGGGAGAGTCTGCAATTAGTAAGGGACCTGGATACAGGGCAAAGGCTGTTATAGCAGTAACCCAGTCCAGCATGGCCCAGAGGAATGGATCAGAAGCTGGCTATTCCAAGTATGGTTCACACACCAGCAGCAGCAGCAACGCCTGGGAGCTTCTTAAAAATGCAGAATCTCCAACCCAGACCCAGTGAATGAGAATCTCCATTTTAAAATATCCCCAGGTGTTTTGCATGCACACTACAGTTTGAGCTTTTCCCCGAATCACCAAGGCAAAAGAACTGCATGGCCCCATGCCAGCCCAGAATTTCTCAAAAGCCTTTCTTTCCTCTCCCCATTTTCTGCTTCAGCCCATAAGAGTCTTTTCTGCCCTCTCCAGGGAGCAATGAGGAGGCAGTCTTTTGTCTTACTTCACCCCAAACTCATTCCTCTCTCAAAGGAGAAGAGTAGCTAATCCAAAGGATTGGATGTTATCAGCAGGTGGAGTTATTACGCTCTTGAAACAGACTCTGCCCTCTCTCCTTTCTCTCCTGCCCCACCCCTCCTTGTTCTGCCTGTGCTCAGGACTGCAGGTTCACCTTGGGCTTCCTGTAAGCATCCTTTGGTTAGCAGACCACGTGGCCTGCTTTGCAGACTCAGAGCCATCTTGGCATTTTGGCAACATCGTGACCTCAACAATTTACCAACAGTCCTGAATATGAGCGTAACAGAGTGCTGCCTAGCCATTCCTGAAGCCACCATCTCTAACTAGTTTTTGGTGTGGATATTCTATTCACCCAAACCACGCAGGCTGGGGAGACAAAGACTCTCTAGCTCAACCCTCCCTGGAAGTTACTGTCAGCATCTCACAATCTTACTCTTATTCAAAATCCTTAAATCTCAATCCTTTTGGTTTTTCTTTATAAAGATTCCAGTCAAACTCCTAACAACTCTTTCTAACATTATAACCAGATCACTCTTTGAAATTTGGTGGGTCCTCACTAATAATTTGCCACCAAGAGCATGGAGTTCCAAATGGGTAGAACAACCAGGAAGCATCATTCTGGTATATGGTTTACATGTTATGTAGTAAGAATCTCCTCCTTAGTAAAAAGTACCAGTTGTGTTTTTTTTTTTTAATTTGACTTAGTTTAGATCGGCACCATGAAAAATTATAATTAAATTTTTCATCTTTGTGATGGTTCTTATCTTTCTTTGGATGAAGAATAATGCTCGAATAATGCTCAAATAGGGTGGGAATCAGGAAAAACAGCATTCTTGCGTTTCCTACAACAATGGAACAAGTTCCTCACTAGTAATATCATTAATAACAATGAATTACAGACCACGCTCTCTTAAGCTTCAGTTAAGTAAACACAAATCTTTCACGGCCTTTCCCCAAGTTTAAAAATGATAATTCACACTCCTTGACACTGAACTTATTTCTATAACACTACAGTTTTGACCTTTTTACCTGGCCTCACAGGCGCATACTCCAATGGAAACCAGGTTACAACCAGAAAAAATGTTAAGGATACAGAAGTAGTTTGCAGCTTCTGAACAGAGGCTGAAGGTCACTCCCCCCACTCCTCAGAGGACCACACTCAGGCAAACAGCGATCAAGAACAGAGGTGGGCAGAAGCGGACACCACACTCCAGCAATGAAAGCTAATAGAAGGATTTCTCACCACAACAGGCTTTTACGCTGGAGTCACAAGCACAAGCACCAAGCAGGAGCACCTCCAAGAGGCCCATGATCTATGAAATCTATTCGAAACTCTCCATGGTAGTGGCATACTCTTAGGAGTACATGATTGCAGAAACCAAGCAGCACCTGAGTACCTAGTACCTGCAGAAGTAAGAACAGAGGGTGAAAGTATCAGACAAATAAGATCTGGAAAGAGAAAAGGAAAGAGGGCAACCCAGGTGACACACAGCTTTTGAATCCTACACCTAATGTGGAGATGGAGCTATTTGATGACACAGATGGTAAGAGGTGAAAATCAAGCCAACGTGGTGACAGGCTGCCATGTTACCAGCATGCCAGGCCTCTGCGGGGCCCTGGGGGTCAACTCTTTTATCCAGAGAGTGCACAGACAGATGTGGACTCCAAAAGCAGCATCTACCCTTATTAATCTTCTAACTGGAAGCAGATGGACGACAGCCCTGCCAGAATGCACAGTAAACACTGGCAATCCCAGAACCACAAAATGCCGGAGAAGCAGCACCTGTGGGCAGGCTGAGGCTCGGCTGGAAAGGCTGGAACGGAGCATTCTGAGGACCACCAGGACTCACACACCGGGAGGACTCGAGAAGAGGGGGTACACGGGGATATCTGGTGGTAGGAAGCAAAGACTTGTCTTCTGAGGTTTAGGAAAAGAACTGTTTCCCTACAGACTGAGGTGTGAAAAAAAAGTAGGAATTCAGACCGGGATGAGGTTGGATGATGAAACAAGACAAAGGCCAGTCGCTAGCACTTGGGCATAAATGAGAGGTGCACTGCATGCTAAGAAGCAGAAAAACAGCTGCTGGTCCCAGGGTATATCAGAGCTGGGCGGCAGCCAGGATGGATGGTGGAATCTGGTAGGATTTGGAGGGACTCTCAGTTGTGAAGATAGAAAGAATGTTGGAGCCAGGATGTCATTACAACCTGGAGTCTCAAACCATTACTTTCCATCAACCAAAACAGTGTGGCTATAGAGCAATGTCTCCTTAACCTTGAGCTCTGGACCAGCCACATAGAATCCCAGAAACATGAGAAAACACATCAATTAAGGACAAAGCCACCGAGTCACTTCTTTAAGTGCCACCCCGGCCCTCCCAGGCCAGCTCCTCCTGGTGATTCTGGCAGGACAACAGAGCTCTAGGCTAACTCTCAAAGACTCTCATAAGCTGGCCCATTTTTATGTAGTCCACCCTAGTCACCCTCTCCAGCTGTTTCTTACAGACTCTCCGACTTCATCCTATTCAAAAGTGAGCTCATCTCCTCCCACTCTGGAGCCCCAAGCCCCTCTTGCTTCTGTTCCCTGTCTCAGAGAGGGGTGCCATCCTCTCAGTAGCCCAGGTAAAAAGCCTCGACACTCTATTCACTACCTCTCTGCCTTGTTAATTCAAGCAGATCCCCGATTCTCCTGAATCTGTTCACCGTTTCTCTGTGCCCCCCACCAATACCCCTGTTCAGGCGGCCCCTTTCTCACTAGGGTTAAGCAGTGGACCCTTGGCCTTTAGCTTGGCCCCCACAACAATCCATCCTCCTTAGTGCAGCCAAAGTGATGTTTCAAAATATAAATCTCATCATTTCCCTCCGTTGCTCAGAACTCTTCAACGACCTCTCCACGGCTCTCAGGATCGACTTCTCAGGCATCAACAAGGTCTCTTACCATTTCCGCCTTGGAAATAACACTAGTTTCGCTTCCCTGACTGCACCATGCTCTTTCTCTCCTAGGCCCTCCCTCTGCCTGGAACTCTCTCCCACCCCTTCCTCCCATTGTCTGGCTACTCCCACCTGCAGGTATTGCAGCCTGGGTTTCACTTCCCCTGAGAAACGGTCCAATTCCCAAGCCTAAGGTATACATCCCTCCTCCTCCGCACTGCCCCTTTCACAGGCCCCATGACCCCATGTTGTCAGGCAACATGTCTGCATCCCCCACTAAACGCAAGGCTGAGAAGGCAGAGCATCTTATTCACTGCTGCATCCTCAGGACCTAGTTCACAGTACGAGCTCAAGGTCTGCTGTCAGATAAGTCTGTCTCCTCAGCTTATCGTGGGTGAGGTGTGGTCTCGTAATTCTCCATCTCCCCCACCTCATTCAGCAAGCCCTGGAGAAATGCTCACTGACCAAGCCTCACTTTGCTGCCTTCATTGAGGGAGGATTCAAAGGGAGGAGAACATCCCACCCTAAACAGCCCAGCAGTGGGAACTAACCCATTATGGGAACCAAGGCTGCCCTGATTCTGAATCGTGTACTTTTCACAGCTGGAGGTTATCTTGGACATCACCCGGTCCAGGGTTTCCTCAAACTCTAGGGTACTCCCAGGGCTCCAAGAACCACCCATCTGGGGGCTCAGACAACCCATCATGCCACAACCTTCTTTCATCTTGAGCTTCAGTTAAGGTTGGGTTTGAGAAAGAGTTTCAAAGCTAAAATTGGACAAGACCCCAAATTCAATTCCACCCTCTCAACTTACAGATACAAAACTGAAACACAAAGAGGTTAAGAGACTGGCTCTGGTCACACAGCTCTTTAGTGCCAGCAACCAGCCTCGGGATTCCGGCATTCTCTCCAGGTTTTCATGTACTTTTAAAGTTGTGTATGCTATAGCTCACACAGCATACACACACGTAGAGAATAACTATTAGGAAGTATCTGCGTAGCTACACCCCCAGCCAAGAACACTAGTGCCCCTCCCTCTAAAGGCGAACCACTAACCTCTTTTCAAGTAATTCCCACTTATATAAGAATCTCTGAATGACAGAGCTGAGCTTTGTCTATAGCTGAACTGCATAGAGTTTGTATTGCTTTGTGTCTTGCTTCTTTGGCTCTGTGTGAAGTGGGATCCACTCACGTTACTGTGTGTAGCTCAAGTTTGTTTTAGCTGTTGTGTGCTGCTCCATTGTATGAATACACCACAATGTGTTGATCTATGTTAAATATTGAAGGGTATCTCTCCTATGTTTTAACATCAACACTGAATCAACTGACTCCACACAATTTCAACATGACTGTAATGAAAATATCTGAGTATCCAAGGTAGGAACATGACCACTTCTCCAAGCAGACTTCACTGGCTGGATGTTTCTAAAAAGCCAAGAAATGGGGAATCATGCAGGTGGGCCTCCTACAAACACAAATCCTCAGCAATCCACAGTGCTTCCTTAGTGGCACACAAATCGGGTCCTAAAAATAAAGTCTTGCTATTTGCTAATAAATCTGAATCAATAAGAATAAGTAGTAACCCTACTGCTAATGATACCAGGTATACAGACAGAAATTGATAAATAACCTTCACCCTAACCAGTTCTGAATTATTCAAGTCCAGCACAGAGCTGGGCTATTCCCGTAAGAGAAGAGGTACGCTTTTCTTTCCTTTCACGCAATACAGTGCACCTGGCTTTGAAGAGTCCCACATGCTAGAACTTGATTCTCTCTGACCAAGGCTCCAAGAAGAATAAAGTCACTGGGCTGATGACTCTGAGATTAGCTACATGGGCCAGGGCTAACTGGTCACTGGCACTAGTTAAGGCCCTAGAAACCCTGCCTACACTTACCTCTCCCATCCACAGCTTCCACTGCTCTAAAAACCACGATGAGGAAGTTTCTGAAGTCAATACACAGGCACATGACAACTCAGTCACAGTCAAGACCAGAGTCTAAATAACAGACCACATACCTTCCTATTAAAGCAGAATGTGTTACGGGACCAGAGGGAAGAACTATGAATGCTGGGCACCCAAGTAGGGAGAGAAGCAGCCACAAATCTTGAAAAATGCCCCAGAAGAGTTAAGTCCTGTACAACATGCTCTCCAGATCAGCAGCTTGCCAACCTTACCCACACCAGGTCCACCGATAGCAACTTTTTCAAAGGTGGCAGGGCTTAGTGGACAAGAACAAGGCTTTCGTCCTTATCCTACTAACAGCAGCATTACAGTGAACCGTCTTACAGGGTGCCTACTGCATGCCAGGTGCCCTTCATACACAAATGCAAATTCTCAAAAGAACCTTAAAGTCATGTGAAAATGAGGACAGATAGTGTCACTGTGCTGCTCAAAATCTTCCACTCATTCCTCATCTCGGAGTACAAGTCCAAAGCCTTGCAATGGCCTCCAAAACCCCACACAATCTGGCCTGTGCCCCCTCTCTGAGCTCATATCCTACTCTCCCAACTCAGCTCCAGCCACAGGTTTCCTTGCTGTTCCTCAAAACTCCCAGGCCCACTGCACCTCAGGCCTGGGATCTTGCTGTTACTCTGTCTGGAATGTTCTTCTTCCAGATATCCACACTGCTTGCTCCCTCACCTGCTTCAAGTCTTCGCCCAAAGGGGAACTTCTCAGCACAGCCTCAAATCGCACCATCACTCCTCTCTCCCCGCGGCATGTTTCTCTTCTCCGCTTCATTCCCCAACCCCACCTCACCCCAGCACTTAACAGTGTCTAGGAACTAAAATACTTTATCTTGTTTGTCTGCCTCACTTTGATGTAAGTGCCATGCGGGCTGGAGCCATCGCCCACCATTTGCTCTAGGTATCCCCAGCAGTTGGTATTTGAATGAATAAAATAGTATTTACTCTCAGTTTACATAAGAAAGTGGGGTAATTAATTGGCAAGATTAAGCACCCTGCCAAGCATACTACAAATTACCAGAGCCAGGATTTGACCCTGGATCTGCAGGACTCCAAAGCAACGCTCTGAATCCACCCTTGCCTCTGAGAGCTCCAGAGTCAGTCAAACGTGCTCTTTTTTTTAAATCCCTAAACCTGTGTCACTCAAACCAGCCAGTCCCTCTGTAAATGCAGACCCCTTACAGCATCTACTGAAGATGGAAGTTAAGGAACCAAACCTTTACTCCATCAGTAAAGAATTTCCAAAGATGTTTGTAGCACAGATTGGTGAGGATGGGTTTATTAGCGATATTAACCACCTGGAAGACCTTGAAAATGTCAACAACAACAAAATTATATATACATATACACACACACACACACACACACACACACACACATATATATACAGTTTAAAATATGGTAAAGGGAGAAAACAGAAAGCCAAACACCTCTGGATTCAGATTAGAGAATGCCTTACTCTACACAAATACATCAGAAGAAGATCCTACAATCATAGTGCACTACTAACAGAATAGCAGCAGACACGAGAGCTACTTTTAAATAAATGCTCACAATAGTGAGATTTCTACAATACGGGGATTTCTTTTCAGGATTATGTCACATATTGCCTCTGGACCAGTTCTGTTAAGATTTTCATTCTTTGGTGGAGATCTTATTATGTAAGGAAATGGCAAAAAGAAGAAAGAAATAATACTCAGATTAGATCAGCTCCAAGATTACTAGTGTGGGAACCAAGGCCGTGCCTTCTATTCACAATATTGTTGGCACCTCGGTTTAACCACTACCAACTCAAAGGTATGCAGTGAGGCCAGCGCTAAAGGCATCACTACCATCGTTTACAATCAGTAGAGTTTCTTGCTCGAGTTGTCAAATAAAAGAATTTAAACTGATTATTTTACAGAAGCAAATTCTATTCATAAAACCACCAAGTCCCTACCCTGCAAAGGGCACTGATTAGTCATAGATTGAAACAGAGATGCACCTGACTTCAAGACTATAATTTAAATTAGTAGACAGGAGAACAGATCCTTCTGGGTTGTGTCCTCTTTGCAAGCTCTGGTGTGAGTTCTCAAGACAGGCTGCATCTTTCCCTCAAATTCATGTTCTCTGGGTTAAATTAGTTGAGACAGAACTCAAAAGAACCAGGAATCTGGGCTTCCCTGGTGGTGCAGTGGTTGAGAATCCGCTTGCCAATGCAGGGGACACGGGTTCGAGCCCCGGTCTGGGAAGATCCCACATGCCGCAGAGCAACTGGGCCCGTGAGCCACAACTACTCAGCCTGCACGTCTGGAGCCTGTGCTCCACAACAAGAGAGGCCGCGAAAGTGAGGGGCCCGTGCACCGCGATGAAGAGTGGCCCCCACTCGCCGCAACTAGAGAAAGTCCTCACACAGAAACGAAGACCCAACACAGCCAAAAACAAATAAATAAATAAATAAATTTATAAAAAAAAAAAAGAACCAGGAATCTGCTAAAACCCTATCTTCCTTAAGGGGTCAGTCATAACTAAGAACTATAATGGCCATTATTGTTACATCTATTGCCGTATGTTTGCAGAAAGTTTTGCAATTACCACCAGTAGTTATTAAGGTCCTTAAATTCTCTGCAGTTCACACTGGTAAAGTTATCTCATTAAGGTAAAACTGCAAGCTTACTAACATTAGGACTTGAGTTTCTAGCCTTTTCCACCATTTCTTTAACCTACTGAGGAACTACCTCTTACCAACTCATCCCCCCTCTTCCTATAAGGCAACTTGAGCATACACAAGAGTCATCTGGAGACCTTCATGCGATACATTTATGGAGCACCTACTATTTGCCAGGCAGGCTCTAGGCAATGGGGTATGAGAGGAGGAAAAGACAGGATCCCTGCACTCAGAACTCACATTCTAGTAGACGAGAGAGACAAAATCAGATACACAGATAGCTGCTACAGAGAGAAGTAAAGCATGGTAAGGGGCTTGGAAACAACCCAAATGGGGGAACCGAGCGTGCTATTTCAGACAGAGTAGTCAGAGACGGACTTTCCAAGGAAGTGACAACAGAGAGGAGACAAGATGGAAATGAGGAAGCAAAGCCCAAAAGCCCACCAAGGCTCTTCCATGGAGGAAAGCAAAATAAAGAGGACCAAAGTGCTTCTCCAGAGGATCTGGGATGGGTCTACGAGTCCACATTTCACACAACCTAAGGGACTCTATTACGGGTGCTCCGAGAGCCTCACTGCGAAACACTGCTATAGGATAAACACGGAGTCCTTTGTACACGACAATGACGGTACTGACCCATCAGAGTAAGTATAGCATCAACACTGAGATGTCTCACCAAGAGGCAAAGATAGGACTCCTACTGAGTCACCCATCCACCCGTACCCACCAAACTGGACTCCACTGGCAGACACACAGTAGGGGACACCCATGCACCTAGGCTTGGAGACACCATGGCACCTTAACCAGCTGAGCACCGGCAGCAGTGTCTCCCTTTGACCACCCACTGTGTGTGATACTTGACATAGTTATTCCCCGTGAAAACCCTTCTCTGTCTGCCCCAAGCAGACATCAGGCCCTTCCAGTCCCAAATACCCCGCATACATACTTCCATCAGAGAGAGAAACTCCCCAATGAACTGGATGTTTCTAAACTGGCAGGCAGAAGCTCAACTGTTTGATCCAAGATAACAAATAACAATGACTAATGACAATAATCAAATCCCCATTGTCAAGACACTTATGAAAATGAACCAATTTGCAACAGTGTAACACCCAACCGAGTGGCTTTCTACTTTCGCTACAACAATGTTGTATTTAAACAAACTGGGTCATTTATTTCAGTAAGACATTTATTAATGCAACGCAATCACCCAATCTCAAACACCCAAGCATATTACTGCCAACATTACACTTTCAAATCATTTCATTTAATTAAGGTTACATGGAAGCTGAGTGGCTGCTTATGAATAATGTACATTAGAGCCCTTTCCCATCACCAGGATTTAATAGTTGTTTCCCGAAGAGATTGTTTCAGCTGTGCCTCTAGCCCCCTGCTCCCACTACCAATACTGCTGAATGTAAGGAGGCACTTTCTAAAGCGCCCATCCACTCTCTCCAAAAAATATCTGCTCAGCACCTCTGTGGTCAGCATTGTTCTAAGTACTGGGCATAGAACAGTGAACAAAACAGACAAAAGCCCCTGCCCTCAGGAAGCTTACCATTCTAAAGCCATTTCAAGCACTGCTTTGACATAAAACCAGAAGCCTGATCTCTCCCAAGAGTCACTGATGCCTCCCTGCTGCTGCTGTAACAAATTTTGCTAACTTTACTGCAAGGCTCACCATGATTTGGAGGCAGACAACTACATTTTACATTTGTGCTAAAGATTAGGGACAAATGAACTTCAGAGAAAAAGCTCATCACGGGGCTATGGAACACTTGCTGCTCTGATATGGTTTAATTATTCAAGCCAGAGAGCTGCTATTTCCTTTTCTTTATGTCTGAACATCAAGTGTGGCCTCATAATTATCAGGTTCAGATAGGAAATTGCAACTTGCTTCTGTACATTAAAGAATGTCCAAAAATGCATCGACTACCCAGAGATAGGTGCTGCGGGGCCCATGAAGACTGAAGTCAGTGCAGGGGTTTATCATGGCAGACTTCATCGGGGAGCGCCTTCTAAATGCCCCTCTTCCCCACTCTCCTGCCTGGCTTTCATTATCATCCTGGCTGAGAGCAACTCAGGCTGCTGTTCTTATCTCCCAGGCATCTCAAATGCTATTTTTCTTTAAGTACATGGCAGTTTAGCTTTTGTCCAAAGCCTAAAGAGCTGCTACACCAATGGAAAAAAGAGAACACACAATTAACTCATTTTATCGATTTCCCAAGCTAAGTCCTGAGACCGAACAAATGAGATCAGATTGCAAAAGATTAAACTTCCATCTCACAGCCCCATTTATAGCATTAAAATCTATCTGCCACCTGCTTGATTTCGTGGTCTTTGCCTCCTCTCTTTAAAGCACCCAGCACACCAGGTTGTTACTTCATTTGGTCCTATGAAGCAAGCAGTGGCAATTATCACCATTTTACAGATGAATAAACGGAGGCACAGGTATAAGGAAAAGGTGGTAGAATTTGGTTTTTTTAAAGCATGTTATTCTAATACTGAATTTATGCTACAAAAATTTGGAGAATGCACAGAAGTCAAGTCACAGCTGCCCAAAGAAAGAAAGAGAAAGGAAGCCCATGTCTCACAGAGGGCCAAGCCTTCAGCTACTGGACTCCTACGAGGCCTTTGCCCACTCTCCGATCACTCTCCCCAAGCAGGCCTGCTGTCCCACATACTGACAGAGGGGAAGGGACAGTTGGCATCAGAAAAGAGGAAGGCAAAAGTGCCCAACTGCCATCTCTTATAGATGGGCACCTGCACCTACAGAATCCATTTCTATGGGGGGGGGGTTCTGTCTTCCCGAAAACCTCAGCAGAAGGCACTACATTAAGACCAAAAAACAAAAAAGACATGTTCAGTAAGAATGAGTGGCAATTGCTGTCATTTAGTCCAAGAAACAGTCATTGCCACTTGTTCCATGAGCACAAACCAGCGAGGCAGGAGGAAGGCAAAAGAAGAGTGGGAGATGCAGACCCTCCTCCACCATGAAGTCCAGGGCAATGCAGGGCCACAGCTCAGCCCTGGGAACAACCCTGTGGACCAGCACGCGAGCCCCCTGCCAAGCCCAGCCCAGCTCAGGGGCTCAGCGCACGCCACGCTCTGAAGGCAGCAGACCTGATGTCAAGGCCCCACACTGCCCTTTCCCACCCGTTTGATTCTGGGTGGGCTATGGGCCCCCAAGGCCCAGATTCTGCATTTGTGAGCCAGGGATACTCGTCTCCTGGAGTACCACCCTCACAGGGTGATCACAAGGATTAAAAAACATGTTTAAAGCAATTACCATAAAGCTTAACTGAGCATATGCTTTATGTGTGTTAACTATTATGATTACTAAATTCAAGGTAAGGCTCTAGATGATTTAGACCTTCTCAAACTATCCCTAGTGAAGGACCATGTATTAAATTTCCAAACTATCATACTGATGTTTTTGAAAAATAATGATAAAAATGAATCACCAGAAAAATCACGTGCTTGAATGTCAGAGCAACGCTGACTTGCCTAATACTTTTCAGGCACCTTCCAAAGCTGCACTAACTCGTCCAGGTCACCAAGATATCACTTAGGAAGGCTCATCATGTGACAGGTACCCAAACAATACTCAAAGAGCCCAGAGGGGCAGCCAGGTTTCTGAGGGCAGCTGGCTTCTAATTAAGGGGTAACTGAGGCCTGGGGGAGAATCAGGTTTATGTAATAAAGTGACATAACCCACTCCCAATTCAGACATTTGTCCAAGCTGGACAAGCATGTTCAAGTGTCAGCTGACTCCTTCGGAAGCCTCAACTCACACTGCCCTAGAGGGAACCTGGCAAAGAGCTGAAGGACCAGAGCAGGAATAAGAGCTCATCCTTCTTGAGGGACCAGTGTCACTACATCTGGGAGCAAAAATGTGATGATAATGAAGGCTGGGAGGTGCCAGGGCGACCAGCAGTGTCGGCGCTACTTCAACAGCTGGAGCATGTGGCCACCTCCTCAGTGAAGCCCATGCAGTACTTTCAGAGATCTACGGATAAATATCAATAGAACCTTCCTTCGGAGAAGATGTACATGGTTACCTGCCTGCCCCCTTTCCTCACCCAGGAGACTCCTCGGTGCTCCACAGGGCATTTGAAAATCACAGATACGGGGGAAAAAAAAGGACTAAAAGCCAGAAGACCCAGGTTCTACTCTGGACTCTACCACGAACAGGTTGTTTGATCTTGTACAAGTCGCTTTCCTGCTCTGAGCCTCAGTTTCCTCACCAGTACAGAAGGGGAACAAAGCCGATGTCACTGTCAGGACCCCTTCGGACTCCATGATTTGCAGGCGCTACACCTCAGTGTGCACTTACCTGTCATTTACACCCGACTCCACACCGGCGCCTCTGTCCTCTGCTCCACCACACCTGTCCTACGAGTGACAACAGCTCTCCACTGACCCTGAGGTGGGGTGACAGCCTAGACTGCTCATTGCAGTCTACCCTCTCCCCCTCAGGCCTTTCCCCCTCACTCCTCACAACGCTCAGACAGGAGCGGGCCCTTGGCTAATCTTCAAAAGATGTCTGTGGAATTGAGTCTTAAGGCTAGACTCAACTAGCCTTACGTAAGGGAGGCTGACAGTGATGTCACCTCTTTCTTTCAAAGAGAACGTCTATTCCCATTTTATCAAGTATGTATTGAGTACCTACCATGGCCATGCCCTGTGCCAGGCTCTAGAAAGACCACAGCAGAAAAACATTGTCCCTGTCCTCACAGACCTGACAGTTTACCGCTGAAGCCTAGTCATCAGTCTGGCTTCAAAATCTTACAGAACATTCTAGAACTACTAAATAACCTACTCCAATATTTAAATCACCATTATCAGATATCTGTTCCTGTAACATGTTGGGGGATTTTTAGGAGCAGTGAATAGATTTTCCGGTGAGGATTCTGCATGGGTATACAAGGGTGAGTCAACGTGTAATGTTTTAGGGGCGTTGTTTCCTTTTTAAAGATAACTATTAGCTGATCCCCGTCTACTCTGGGAAAAAAAACAGGCTTGGAATGTTTCCAGCTACAACTAATCAGAGATGACAAGAGGAAGAAATAATGCAACATCATTACTCCTTCCATGTCTCACCCAGACCCTGCCCAGCTTCCCCATGTCTCCAGGACTTAGACACTGAATTAAAATATAGGGATTTCTAATAAGTGCGATAATGTTTTCCTAGATGATTCAGAATGGGTCAAACAAATTTAATTAACAAAAATTGTAAGTCTAGGACAGAATCCTAAGAATAATCATACCACATTCCTGTGGTCCTAAGAGACCAAAGTTCTCAGCTACAGGACATACAACAATTGGTATCACTCCACGAAAGACGGGGCTACTTTTCTTTCACTAGCAATCCCCCGGTAACACGTGGAGAGATATGTCCCCATAACAGCTTTCTCCCTGGTGGCGCAGTAGTTAAGAATCCGCCTGCCAATGCAGGGGACATGGGTTCGAGCCCTGGTCTGGGAAGATCCCACATGCTGTGGAGCAACTAAGCCCATGCGCCATAACTACTGAGCCTGCGCTCTAGAGCCCGCGTGGCACAACTACTGAGCCCGTGTGCCATAACTACTGAAGCCCGTGCGCCTAGAGCCCAAGCTCCGAAACGAGAGAAGCCACCACAATGAGAAGCCCGCGCACCGCAAGGAAGAGTAGCCCCTGCTTGCCGCAACTAGAGAAAGCTCACACACAGCAAAAGAGACCCAATGCAGCCAAAAATAAATAAATTTAAAAAAAAAACAAAAACACCTTTGCATAAAGCCAGTCTCCAAAGGCCTGGGACGGCACTTCCAACCCCACTCATGGATCAGGAGCAAGCTTCCATGATCCCTGAGCCCAGTACAAGAAACAGCTCTAGGGACATCAGTTATAAAATCTGAAAACTTCGGACTATATAACTCTACACAGTATACCATCACCCCCTTTCTCCTTGGGAGTCTGGTTTTCTTCCTCTCTAGAACCAAAACCTTATAATCTATAAAATGGGAGAATTAGAATACCTGCTTGCTTCTTAAACGTTCTGAAAAGCCCAGAAAAATGTAAGTGCATGAAGAAAATAGGGCCATTTTGCTCTGTCCGTAGGCCCCGGCACTCCCAGCAGAGCAGGAGACAAACAAAAGCTACACTTGGCAAATGCCCAAGAACTTCCCAGCTTCAGCTGACAAATGAAATGATTTTGTTACTAAGAACATCCCTTCCTCTTTCAGACCCCTCCCTGCCTTGGACTTGAACCCACAGAATAGGCCCCTCCCTGGCTTATATAATATCCCTACCACGTGGCACGCCATGTGATAACCACTTACTGTACAAAAGGAGCAAAAAACGAGTGCTGGGCCGTCCCATCTCCTCCCCACAACTGTGCTCCTGCACTGCCAGGTTCCATGTGGAGACGAAAGAAAGAAAAGGATAATGGACTTCAGCAATGACAGCAATACGTTACCACAGGCTTAATGAAAATGGCCTTTTTATTACCACCTCAGCCTCCTACGCTCAATGCAATCAAGAAAATGTTTGTCAAATGATTCCAACTCCGTAGGACACAACCAACTTTTTTTCCCTAAACCCTGAGACCAGCTAGGATGCCCAGTTTTCCCAGTTTGTCTGGGACTTTCCCAGTTCAGCATGTCTAGGGAAATCCCCTCCGTCTCAGGCAAAACAGGACAGGTGGTCACCCTGAGACCAGCAGATCCTAAGCTGCTGCTACAGAAAAACAAATATGTAGGTAGGACCACATGTTTCCATCTGAATCCCAACAACACAGCCTCAAGACAGGGTCATCACAGCCCTTAGCAACTTAAAGTGTCTCTCTGGTGACGAGCGCTCAACTACTAAGAGCTGAGAGCCTAGGTGAGTGCCAGGGTTTCAGAGTCTCCTGGAGGGCTTGGTAAAACACACTAACCCCCAGAGATTCTGGTCCATAGGTCTGGCCTGGGACCCATGCATGTGCATTTCTAACAAACTCCCAGGTGCCACTGAGGTTGCTGGTCACAGACCCTACTAGGAAGAGGAATGGCCTGGGCTGCAGCTCATCTGTTAACTCCCTGACAAAGCTTGAGTCAGCTATGGACCTTCCTGGGAAGCCACTGACCTTCCTGGGCTTGTTTCTTCATCTATAAGTATGCATGACCCCTACAAGTATATGTGACTCCTAAGTGCTCCTCAAATGCTGTGTTTCCAGAACAGTGTTTCTCTCACTTTAGCACAAAGAATCACCTGGAAGGCTTGTTGAAACAGATTCCGGGATCCCCTCTACTTACTGGTTCAACAGGTCTGAGGTGGGCCCAGGAAGCTGGATTCTACGAAGCTCACGGGTGATGCTAATTCTGCTAAGGGGACCACTTTGAGGAGCGCTGTTCTCCAACATACAAGAGGCCCTTGGGACATACTTATGCCAATTGTGAACATACAGCCAAGTAGCAATTACCCTATGGGCTTTCACATCGTTCAGCTTTAAGTTTTTTTAATCCTCAACAAATTCTATTTTCTCCTTACTCATTACACCAACAGCTGCATTCCATCTCCCTAAACGTTTTATATGTGGATTCACAGATTGCTGTCGCTGCAGATAGAGTAATCTCACGGGCTACAGAAGTTTTCTGCTCAATGGTCCATCCAGTTCCCGTGACAGGGTCACAGAGAAACTCAGGCGGAAAGGACAATCTCTTCACTCTAAAGATGAGAAAGACCCAGAGATGCAGTGGCTTGCCCCAAGGCCCAGAGTCAGCGAGCAGCAAGAATGAGTCCTCTTGATCTCCAGCTAAAGCATTTATACACATCTTCCTTTCCCCCCTAAGGGAGGGGGTATTAAAGGGAAAAAAACCCACCAATATCAATCAGCCTGCTTAAGTCAGGCCCATCACTGAGCTCCGCTTCTGATCTTTTCATTTACTTCTCCCAGGGCTTCTTATAAAATTCTAAAAGAAAATAGGATTAGCTAGACAGGATCTTGCCAATGAAAGCAAAAATCTTTACTTTGCTTTGGATGCCTTCTAATAGGTAGAAATATTTTTAATGAGCTAGTTGACTAGACCCTTCTCATAGCTCTGAAGATGAATGTTGGGTTCGCCAAAAACATAATTCTTAAAATATCTAGCTTCGGGGGCTTCCCTGGTGGCGCAGTGGTTGAGAACCCGCCTGCCAATGCAGGGGACACGGGTTCGAGCCCCGGTCTGGGAAGATCCCACATGCCGCGGAGCAACTAGGCCCGTGAGCCACAATTACTGAGCCTGCGCGTCTGGAGCCTGTGCTCCGCAACAAGAGAGGCCGCGACAGTGAGAGGCCCGTGCACCGCGATGAAGATGAAGAGTGGCCCCCGCTTGCCGCAACTAGAGAAAGCCCTCACACAGAAACGAAGACCCAACACAGCCATAAATAAATAAATAAATAAATAAATAAATAAATCTAGCTTCTAGCACACAGGGCCTTCAAAAAGGTATAAATGAGAAACACCACTGTGTACTCCACAAACAATACTGTGCATGTGTATACATTTGCTAAATTTCTTAAATATTTAAGAAATTCACTTCTACTTTGATGATGGAGAGAAGGAACAAAGGCTCATCGAGCATTGCTTTGCAGTTTACTTTCCTTCTGGAGACAGAGCAGGACGTCCGAAACTGGTCAGCTTCCCGACCCTCACAGTCAGCATTCTTCTGGAGGCTTGAAGGCTGGGTCTGCTTGAGGCAGGCCTCATACAGAGTCCACGCCCCAAAGATCACACAGCTTCCTACCCAGAAACAATCTTCCCTCCACCAAGAAGCAAGAGCTTGTCTAGGTTTCTGGAGTCTGTTTCCTGAAACCCTTCCCTGACTCACTAAAAGACGAAACGGAAGAAGACGGGGGGCAGGAGAGAGACCCCTCACTTCTCGGGGCAACATGAGTCTGTTGCTGGGACCCACAGAACCCTCATGAGGTCCCAATGGGTCACGTCCTAAGGAAGCACTCCTGGAAAGTGGAGCATTGTTCCACCTGCCCCACCCTCCTTACCCGGTGTGATCTGCTCCCGGATCCAGCCCAGGATCCAGCCCAGGCCCTCCTCTAAGTAGGCTGCCTGGCCTTAAGCAGGTCACTTCACATGTGAGCCTTCATTTCTTCACATGTGAGACAGAGATAATCCCTGCTTGGCTGGGGGTTGGAGGATGCTTTGTGCCAGGGTAAGGGGCTGCCTCTGCTTTCGGGCGAGTCCACCTACTAGCTGATACCTTGAGGCTGGTCCACCTTCACAAGAGTAGCTGAGGGGGGATCTTCAAGATGGCAGAGTAGTAAGACGTGGAGATCACCTTCCTCCCCACAAATACATCAGAAATACATCTACACGTGGAACAACTCCTACAGAACATGTACTGAACGCTGGCAGAAGACCTCAGACGTCCCAAAAGGCAAGAAACTCCCCACGTGCCTGGGTAGGGCAAAAGAAAAAAGAAAAAACAGACTAAAGAATAGGGATGGGACCTGCACCAGTGGGAGGGAGCTGTGAAGGAGGAAAGGTTTCCACACACTAGGAAGTCCCTTCACTGGCAGAGACAGGAGGTTGGGTGGGGGGAAGCTTCGGAGCCACAGAGGAGAGCACAGCAACAGGGGTGCAGAGGGCAAAGCGGAGAGATTCCCGCACAGAGGATCGGGGCCGAACAGCACTCACCAGCCCGAGAGGCTTGTCTGCTCACCCGCCGGGACGGGTTGGGGCTGGGAGCTGAGGCTCGGGCTTCAGAGGTTGGATCCCAGGGAGGTGGGGATTGGGGTTGGCTGCGTGAACACAGCCTGAAGGGGCTAGTGTGCCACAGCTAGCCGGGAGGGAGTCCGGGAAAAAGTCTGGAACTGCCTAAGAGGCAAGAGACCATTGTTTCGGGGTGCGTGAGGAGAGAGGATTCCTTCCCCGTGTGCCCACAGAAGGCAGAGCACCGTCTAAGCGAGCTCCAGAGATGGGCGCGAGCCGCGGCTATCACCTCGGACACCAGAGATGGGCATGAAATGCTAAGGCTGCTGCTGCCGCCGCCAAGAAGCCTGTGTGCAAGCACAGGTCACTATCCACACCTCCCCTCCCGGGAGCCTGTGCAGCCCGCCACTGCCAGGGTCCCGTGATCCAGGGACAACTTCCCAAGGGGAACACATGGCGTGCCTCAGGCTGTTGCAATGTCACGCTGGCCTCTGCTGCCGCAGGCTCGCCCCCCGCATTCCAACTATAACTACCATACCCCTCCCTCGCCCCCACCAACCAGCATGAATGAGCAAGAACCCCGTAGTCAGCCGCTGCTTTAACCCCCTCCTCTCTCGGTGGGGAACAGATGCCTGAGGGCCAACTACACGCAGAGGCGGTGACAAATCCAAAGCTGAACCCCAGGAGCTGTGCGAACAAAGAAGAGAAAGGGAAATTTCTCCCAGCAGCCTCAGGAGCAGCGGATTAAATCCCCAAAATCAACTCGATGAAAGCTGCACCTGTGGAATACCTGAATAGACAACGAATCATCCCAAAATTGAGGCAGTGGACTTCGGGAGCAACTGTAGACTTGGGGTTTGCTGTCTGCAACTAACTTGTTTCTGATTTTTACATTTATCTTAGTATAGTTTTTAGCACTTGTTATCATTGCTGGACTTTATTGGTTTGGTTGCTCTCTTCTTTTTTTAAATATTATTATTACTATTTAAATTTGTTTATTGTAATACTTTTAAATTTTATTTTAATAATATTATTTTATTCATTTTTTAAATTTATTATTTATTTTCTTTCATTTTTTCTCCCTTTTCTTCAGAGCCGTGTGGCTGATAGTGTCTTGGTGCCCCAGCCCAGTGTCAGACCTGAGCCTCTGAGGTGGGAGAGCCAAGTTCAGGACACTGGACCACCAGAGACCTCCCGGCACCACGTAATATCAATTGGTGAGAGCCCTCCCAGAGATCTCTGTCTCAATGCTAAGCCCCAGCTCCACCCAACGGCCAGCAAGCTCCAGTGCTGGACACCCTATGCCAAACAACTAGCAAGGCAGGAACACAACCCCACCCATTGGCAGAGAGGTTGCCTAAAATCATACTAAGTTCACAGGCACCCCAAAACACACCACTGGACGTGCCCCTGCCCACCAGAAAGACAAGATCCAGGATCATCCACCAGAACACAGGCACCAGTCCCCTCCACCAGGAAGCCTACACAATCTATTGAACCAACCTCACCCACTGGGGAGAGACACCAAAAACAACGGGAACTACGAAATTGCAGCCTGTGAAAAGGAGACCCCCAAACACGTAAGTGAAGCAAAACAAGAAGATAAAGAAATATGCAGCAGATGAAGGAGCAAGGAAAAAACCCACCAAACCAAACAAATAAAGAGGAAATAGGCAGTCTACCTGAAAAAGAATTCAGAGTAATCTTAGTAAAGATGATCGAAAATCTTGGGGAAAAAATGGAGAAAATACAAGAAATGTTTAACAAGGACCTAGAAGAACTAAAGAGCAAGCAAACAATGATGAACAACACAATAAATGAAATTAAAAACTCTCTAGAAGGAATCAATAGCAGAATAACTGAGTCAGAAGAACGGATAAGTGACCTGGAAGATAAAATACTGGAAATAACTACCACAGAGCAGAATAAAGAAAAAAGAATGAAAAGAATTGAGGACAGTCTCAGAGACCTCGGGGACAACATTAAATGCACCAACATTCGAATTATAGGGGTCCCAGAAGAAGAAGAGAAAAAGAAAGGGTCTGAGAAAATATTTGAAGAGGTTATAGCTGAAAACTTCCTTAACATGGGAAAGGAAACAGACAATCAAGTCCAGGAAGCACAGAGAGTCCCATACAGGATAAATCCAAGGAGAAACACACCAAGACATATATTAATCAAACTATCAAAAATCAAACAAAAGAAAAAATATTAAAAGCAGCAAGCAAAAAACAACAAATAACATACAAGGGAATCCCCATAAGGTTAGCAGCTGATCTTTCAGCAGAAAGTCTGCAAGCCAGAAGGGAGTGGCAAGACATATTTAAAGTGATGAAAGGGAAAAACCTACAACCAAGATTACTCTATCCAGGAAGGATCTCATTCAGATTCAGCAGAGAAATTAAAACCTTTACAGACAAGCAAAAATTAAGAGAATTCAGCACCACCAAACCAGCTTTACAACAAATGCTAAAGGAACTTCTCTAGGCAAGAAACACAAGAGAAGGAAAAGACCGACAGTAACAAACCCAAAACAATTCAGAAAATGGTAACAGGAACATACATATCTATAACTACCTTAAATGTAAATGGATTAAATGCTCCAATGAAAAGACATACCATAGACTGGCTGAATGGATACCAAAACAAGACCCATATATATGCTGTCTACAAGAGACCCACTTCAGACCTAGGGACACATACAGACTGAAAGTGAGGGGATGGAAAAAGATATTCCATGCAAATGGAAATCAAAAGAAAGCTAGAGTAGCAATTCTCATATGAGACAAAATAGACTTTAAAATAAAGACTATTACAAGAGACAAATAAGGACACTACATAATGATCAAGGGATCAATGCAAGAAGAAGATATAACAACTGTAAATATTTATGCACCCAACATAGGAGCACCCCAATACAGAAGGCAAATGGTAACAGCCATAAAAGGGGAAATCGACAGTAACACAATCATAGTAGGAGACTTTAACACCCCACTTTCACCAATGGACAGGTCATCCAAAATGAAAATAAATAAGCAAACACAAACTTTAAATGATACATTAAACAAGATGGGCTTGATTGATATTTATAGGACATTCCATCCAAAAATAACAGAATACACTTTCTTCCCAAGTGCTCATGGAACATTCTCCAGGATAGATCATATCTTAGGTCACAAATCAAGCCTTGGTATATTTAAGAAAACTGAAATCGTATCAAGTATCTTTTCCAACCACAACACTATGAGACTAGATATCAATTACAGGAAAAAAACTGTAAAAAATACAAACACATGGAGGCTACACAGTACACTACTTAATAACCAAGAGATGGCTGCAGAAATAAAAGAGGAAATCAAAAAATACCTAGAAACAAATGACAATGAAAACACGACAACCCAAAACCTATGGGATGCAGCAAAAGCAGTTCTGAGAGGGAAGTTTATAGCAATACAATCCTACCTCAAGAAACAAGAAACATCTCAAATAAACAACCTAAACTTACACCTAAAGCAATTAGAGAAAAAAGAACAAAAACAACCCAAAGTTAGCAGAAGGAAAGAAATCATAAAGATCAGATCAGAAATAAATGAAAAAGAAATGAAGGAAACTATAGCAAAGATCAATAAAACTAAAAGCTGGTTCTTTGAGAAGATAAACAAAATTGATAAACCATTAGCCAGACTCATCAAGAAAAAAAGGGAGAAGACTCAAATCAACAGAATTAGAAATGAAAAAGGAGAAATAACAACTGACACTGCAGAAATACAAAGGATCATGAGAGATTACTACAAGCAACTATATGCCAATAAAATGGACAACCTGGAAGAAATGGACAAATTTTTAGAAAGGTATAACCTTCCAACACTGAACCAGGAAGAAACAGAAAATATGAACAGACCAATCACAAGTAATGAAATTGAAACTGTGATTTAAAATCTTCCAACAAACAAAAGCCCAGGACCAGATGGCTTCACAGGCAAATTCTATCAAACATTTAGAGAAGAGCTAACACCTGTCCTTCTCAAACTCTTCCAAAATATAGCAGAGGGAGGAACACCCCCAAACTCATTCTATGAGGCCACCATCACCCTGATACCAAAACCAGACAAAGGTGTTACAAAAAAAGAAAACTACAGGCCAATATCACTGATGAACACAGATGCAAAAATTCTCAACAAAATACTAGCAAACAGAATCCAACAGCCCATTAAAAGGATCATACACCATGATCAAGTGGGGTTTATCCCAGGAATGCAAGGATTCTTCAATATATGCAAATCAATGTGATACACCATATTAACAAATTGAAGGAGAAAAACCATATGATAATCTCAATAGATGCAGAAAAAGCTTTTGACAAAATTCAACACCCATTTATGATAAAAACCCTCCAGAAAGTAGGCACAGAGGGAACGTACCTCAACATAATAAAGGCCATATATGACAAACCCACGGCCAACATCGTTCTCAACGGTGAAAAACTGAAACCATTTCCTCTAAGATCAGGAACAAGACAAGGTTGCCCACTCTCACCACTATTATTCAACATAGTTTTGGAAGTTTTCGCCACAGCAATCAAAGAAGAAAAAGAAATAAAAGGAATCCAAATTGGAAAACAAGAAGTAAAACTGTCACTGTTTGCAAATGACATGATACTATACATAGAGAATCCTAAAGATGCTACCAGAGAACTACCAGAGCTAATCAATGAATTTGGTAGAGTAGCAGGATACAAAATTAATGAACAGAAATCTCTTGCATTCCTATACACTAATGATGAAAAATCTGAAAGAGAAATTAAGGAAACACTCCCATTTACCACTGCAACAAAAAGAATAAAATACCTAGGAATAAACCTACCTAAGGAGGCAAAAGACCTGTATACAGAAAACTATAAGACACTGATGAAAGAAATTCAAGATGATACGAACAGGTGGAGAGATATACCATGTTCTTGGATTGGAAGAATCAACATTGTGAAAATGACTCTACTACCCAAAGCAATCTACAGATTCAGTGCAATCCCTATCAAACTACCAATGGCATTGTTCACAGAACTAAAACAAAAAATTTCACAATTTATATGGAAACACAAAAGACCCCAAAGAGCCAAAGCAATCTTGAGGAAAAAACGGAGCTGGAGGAATCAGGCTCCTGGACTTCAGACTATACTACAAAGCTACAGTAATCAAGACAGTATAGTACTGGCACAAAAACAGAAATATAGATCAATGGAACAGTTACAAACCCCAGAGGTAAACCCATGCACATATGGTCACCTTATCTTTGATAAAGGAGGCAAGAAAATACAGTGGAGAAAAAACAGCCTCTTCAATAAGTGATGCTGGGAAAACTGGACAGCTACATGGAAAAGAATGAAATTAGAACAGTCCCTAACACCATACACAAAAATAAACTCAAAATGGATTAAAGACCTAAATGTAAGGCCAGACACTATAAAATTCTTAGAGGAAAACATAGGCAGAACACTCTATGACATAAATCACAGCAAGATCCTTTTTGACCCACCTCCTAGAGAAATGGAAATAAAAACAAAAATAAACAAATGGGACCTAATGAAACTTAAAAGCTTTTGCACAGCAAAGGAAACCATAAACAAGATGAAAAGACGACCCTCAGAATGGGAGAAAATATTTGCAAACGAAGCAACTGACAAAGGATTAATCTCCAAAATATACAAGCAGCTCAATATCAAAAAACAAACAACCCAATCCAAAAATGGGCAGAAGATCTAAATAGACATTTCTCCAAAGAAGATATACAGATTGCCAACAAACACATGAAAGAATGCTCAACATCATTAATCATTAGAGAAATGCAAATCAAAACTACAATGAGGTATCACCTCACACCAGTCAGAATGGCCATCATCAAAAAATCTACAAACAATAAATGCTGGAAAGGGTGTGGAGAAAAGGAAACCCTCTTGCACTGGTGGGAATGTAAATTGATACAGCCACTATGGAGAATAGTATGGAGGTTCCTTAGCAACTAAAAATAGAACTACCATATGACCCAGCGATCCCAGTACTGGGCATATACCCTGAGAAAACCGTAATTCAAAAGGAGTCATGTCCCACAATGTTCATTGATGCTCTATTTACAATAGCCAGGACATGGAAGCAACCTAAGTGTCCATCGACAGATGAATGGATAAAGAAGATGCGGCATATATATACAATGGAATATTACTCAGCCATAAAAAGAAACAAAATTGAGTTATTTGTAGTGAGGTGGATGGACCTAGAGTCTGTCATGCAGAGTGAAGTAAGTCAGAAAAAGAAAAACAAATACCGTATGCTAACACATATGGAATGGAATCTAAAAAAAGAAAAAAAAATGGTTCTGATGAACCTAGGGGCACGACAGCAATAAAGACACAGACGTAGAGAATGGGCTTGAGGACACGGGTAGAGGGAAGCTAAGCTGGGATGAAGTGAGAGTAGCATTGACATATATACACTACCAAATGTAAAATAGATAGCTAGTGGGAAGCAGCTGCATAGCACCGGGAGATCAGCTCAGTGCTTTGCGACTACCTAGAGGGGTGGGATATGGAACGTGGGAGGGAGACGCAAGAGGGAGGGGATATGGGGATATATGTATATGTATAGCTGATTCACTTTGTTATACAGCAGAAACTAACAACATTGTAAAGCAATTATACTCCAATAAAGATGATTTAAAAAAAAAAAAAAAAAGAATAGTTTATGAGCACTGCTACTTCCTGAGTAGCTAGCAGATGGTGACACTTACCCACGCTCTGCTTTACGAGCTTTAGGAACTTCTAGGCCAGACTCAGCAACTGAGGATCTCTTGCTGTCCACCTCTGACCTGCCCTCCAGCCCAAAAGCCAGCCAGTGCAGCAACTCACTGGCAATTTAGCTGTATGTTCTCTTCTCTGGGCCTCTGCATACACCACTCCCCATACCTGAAATGCTTTCCCTTCTCCCCAGGGGCTTTTCAAATTCCTCTAGGCCTAGTTTGGGTCCCCACTCTGCAAATCCTTTCTGTTCTGGGAGTTCTTTCCCATTCCCTCCCTGCAGGTGCCTTCATGAAGCCCCCTCTGAACTCTCCCAGTGGCACCGTCAGCCCCCACTGTGTGTGCCCAGTATGCACCCCTAGTGTACCTGTACGGTCTGTGGTTTGCAGTTTGTATCTCCGCCCCCCCTTCTAGATGTATAAGCATCCTGAGGCCTCACTTAATTCTTCACCCCCAGTGTCAATCACCAAAGTGGTTTAATAAACCTTGTTAGAATACATGAACTATCTCTATATAGTAAGAGAATTCAGTTACGGTATCAATGACCTTTTTAAGTAAATTCCCAATGCTGGTCTGTCTCACACTAAACAAACAACATGTGAAAATCAGATTTACCTAAAAGATACATCCAAAGGGTTATGTACAACAGGATTCACCAGAGGACTCTTTTTTTAAATATCATCAGGTTCCTGTGCATTTATAATAGGATTCGGTCTGATATTTATTTTTTCAGGAACTTGCACTCAATTTAATGCAGCCAACATTTACTGAGAACCAGCTATCACCTAATGGAAGTTGTTCTTCAGAACTGACTGTAGCTGGGGCTTGCCCTGTGCGCGTCCTCATCCTCGTCATTCCATGTAATTACAAAGTCTCTACTTAACAGAGTCCCTGAGGCAAGAAAGAGACCCTGTAGCCCCACAAACACAAGCAGGCACTCTCTTCAGGAGCCTCCAGCCCAGGGACACACCAGCACCTGAGGCCGCAACTCATGAATATATCAGACACCGCAGACTCCCAGGACCCCAAACAAGCACCAGCATCAGTCCTTTTTGATCACAGACTGTAAAGGCTTTGCTTTTCATTAAAATATTTCAAATGGACACCATCTTTAGTTTCTTTTCCCTGCTCCCAAGATTCAAACTCCCCATGGAAAGAGCATGAACTCTTGGGAGGTTTTAGAGTCAGATGGGCAGCCCTGAATTGAACCTCAAAGCTGCTACTTAGCAGCTATGCAACCTTAGACACATAAGTTAGCCTCTCTAGGCTTCTGCTTCCTTACATGAAAAAAAAGGGTGATTTGAGAACTAAACAGTGTGCAGAAAGCACTAGAATACTGGTACAGAGAAGGCATTCACTCCATGGCAATTTTCATCACCAAATCACATGTCTCCTGATCACACAATTCATTCCTTGCAGGAAGTCTGCCTTGAGAGAAGTAAAAATATGGTTCTTCCTTGTGTTGCTTATTTTAAAAACAGAGCCCTAAAATGCAAGTCAATTCCACAATAAAATACCACTTTGCATCCACTATGATGTCTAGAATTTTTTAAAAAATAGAAAATAAACAAGTGTTGGCAAGGATGTGGAGAAATAAGAATCCTCATATATTGCTGACTCAAATGTAAAATGGTGCACCTGCTGTGGAAAATGGTTTGGTGTTGACTGAAGAACCTGAACACAGAAATACCACATGATCCAGCAATTCCACTCCTAGGCACACACCCAACAGAACGGACAACACGTACTCAAATTCTCGTCCACAAATGTTCACAGCTGCACTGTGTGTGCACAATGGCCTAAATGGTGGAAACAACCCAAATGTCTATCAGGTGAGGAAGAGATAAACAAATGTGGTAGATCCATACAGTGGACTATTATTCAGCCATAAAAAGAAATGAAGTTCTGACACCTGCTACAATGCAAGGGACCTTGAAAATGTTATGCTCTGTGAAAGAGGCTAGACATGAAAGGTCATATATCATATGATTCCATTTATATGAAATATCCAGCATAAGCAAGTCCATAGAAACAGAAAGCAGATTTGTGGTTGCCAGGGCTAGTGGAAGGGAGGAATGGGTATATGATCTCCTTCACAAGTGATGGAAACATCTGGAAGCAGACAGAGGTGGTAGTTGCCCAACATTGTGAATGTACTGAATGCCACTGAATTGGATACTTTAAAATGGTCACCGGTATATTATGTAAATTTCACCTCAGTAAATTTTTTTAAAGCCTCTCTAAGAAGATAAAAAAATTTCTATTTTCAAATAGTAGGATGTAAATGTGTCCCTGCTTGTTCAGGCATTTCTCAAATACCTAGTGGAAGCCTGCTGTGTGCCAGGCACTGGGCTCAATACTGATCCCTGCCCTCATGTATCTCATCACCTTGTGGACCATTTGTGTCATTAAGTAGGGTTTTTTTGTGCCTATACACAACACACAGACATAAGCCATGCACAGAATATAATGTGGTTTTTTTCCCATTCAAGCTCAGTCAGTCATTTGAGTAACTGGCCCGTGAACTGTGTATATATAAATAAGACCACTTCCACCATAGCATGCTACTTGCGCTTTTCGCTCTACTTAGTAAATTTAATTGAATTACCATCTAAAAATTCAGCAAAACCACATTATGACCTGTGATTAGCATGAGATTTCCTTGAATTCTGCAACACTAGATATCCCCTCTGCCTACTTAAACTGGTTTTTGATAACAGAAGTTCTAGCAACCACAATTTTATTCTCAAAGCTTTACAGACTTCACAGTAAAACTGTGAGAATCTTTACAAGTTTTCTGACACAAGTGCTAAAACATATTTTCATCAAAATGTGGCTTCTTTAGTTGAACACTCATGCCCACAGGGGAGACTGGATATCTTGTCCCAAGCACCGAGTGGCGCCATCCTATGCCCTCAAGACACAGTAGCATTCATATTATGGAAGCCATCACCATGTTCTTTCTTCTGTTTTATTAAAAGGCTTAGGCAAAGTGTGGATGTTTTTCTCACCTCTGTTTTCAAGTGAACATTAAAGAGGAAAAAAAAAATTCTCTTGAACCATAGGAATACCACAGAACCAGAAAATGCTGTGAAACCGGAAGGAAAGATACATGTATGAACTACAAGGAAGCCCTGTGCAAATCTCCAATCCAGAAGATGCATAAGCCTACGAGCTGAGTATCAAACCTTTACCATGGCATCCTTCCCATCATTTACTCCATATATCACTGTTTGCTTCTGGCACATCTCTCCTGCTGCTTGATCATTTTGAATGGTATACGTTATTTTTTTAAGATAAACTTCAAGTGAACCTATTTCAAGAATGTTATACTATCCTTCTTGATAAACTACAGACATCCAAGTAAGAATGGAGAAGCCCTACTTTAATTTCTCCAGACTAAAAGAGGACAGAGGCAACACGATAAAGGTTAACAAAGAGACCGCAGCGCTGGAAACCAGACTCAAATCAAGGACCTGATGAGCAGACAGAACAGGAGCGTTCAGAAACCCAGCCTCCACCCCCAGCCTCCAGGGCTCTGAGATTACAGGGGCCCGACAAAGGCATGTCCCTTCTGAACTCCTTCCTGTAGGAACACGCAGCAGGGACACCTGGCCATCTGGGTGGGGTTGGAGGGGGTCACAAAACTACTTTTACCCCTTTCTCCAAGGGTACGATGCTGTAAACCTTTCTAAATATTAAACTGAAAAGAAACTGCCTGAATTAAGGGATTCATCGAAATAAATGAGGACACCTAGAGTTTGATTTTTATTTAGCAAATATTTATATTTAGCGCTTGCTATGTGCCAGGAACTGTTCTAAGAGCTTTACAAGTACTAGGTTATTTAATCTTCTAAACAACCCTATGATTATTCAGCATCTAGGTAGATACCCAGAACAATGGAAAGTAGGATTTCAAGCAGATACTTTCACACCAAAGTTTATAGCCGCATTAGTCACAATAGCCAAAAGGTGGAAACAAACCAAACGTCCACTGACAGATGAATGGATAAACAGCAAGTGGTCTAATACCTACAATGGAAAATTATCCAAACTTAAAGGAAATTCTAACACATGCCACCACATGGATGAACCTTGAAGATACTACGCTAAGTAAAATAAGCAAGACACTAAAGGACAAATATTGTATACCCCACTCATACGAGGGACCTAGAATAGGCAAATTCCTAGAGAGAAAAAGCAGAATGATGGCTTCCAGGGATGAGGGGAAATGGGAATAGAGAGTTAGTGTTTAAGGGGTGCAGAGTTCCAGTCTGGGAAGATGAAAAGCCTCTGGAGATGGATGGTGGTGATGGTTGCACACTATGTGAATGTAGTTAATGCCACCAAACTCTACCATGAAAAATTATTAAGATATGGTTAAGACGGTAAATTTTGTCATGTGTATCTTACCACGATTAAAACAACTCTATTAGGTAGGCCCGTTACTGTAACGCTCATTTTCGAGATGGGGACCCCCCTGTCCACGTGCCACACCGGCCACTAGGGACACAGCAGTAAACACTACAGCCTCACCCCTCCTGCCCTGACAGAGCCTACCCTCCACTGGGGAGACAGACACCAGTGGTCGTTTAATTACAACTGAGGCACAGGCCACAAAGGTGAAACCAGAACTCAGAGGGCAAATCACAGGGGAGTCGCAGGGGAGACTGTCCGGGAAGCAGCAGAATCCCAAGTTGTCTGAAATGTCTGTAGCGAATCCAACATGTCATTCTGGTGACCAACAGCCTTGATGAGAGCTGCTGCACACATTCCTGCTCTCAAATCATATGCTGACCAGGCCTGGCAAGCTCCCCGGCAGACAGCAGTCACACACGCATCATTGCCAGGACCTGCTCAAATGAGCCTCAGGACAGCCACAGGGCTCTCAAGCTTCCTTCCGATGCCCTTCCACACAACCTTATGGCATGCCACAGTGGGTAAGAGAGTGCTGTGCCACTAGCCTTCCTGGTTATAATCCCAGCCCTGCCACTCTCCAGCTTTGTAACCTTGACCAAGTTATTAAATCTTTCTAGACCTTGGTCGCAAAAATGGGAACATATATACTTCATAGGGCTATGAAATTAAATGAGTTTCCATGTGAAAAGTGTTTTTAAGAACAGTGCTTGTCATATATAAAAATAAAGTTAGCTATCATCATCATCATTATTACCTTATTCCATCCTCACAAGACCCAAGAGGCAGGTGGGGCAAGACCAGCCCATCTCCAGCTAACAGATGGGAAATGGGGCAGAGAGCAAGTTGCTTGAGACCATGTAGCTGGTTGGAGTCAACTGCTCTCCCCACCATGCCATGGAATCTACAGCAATCCAAAAGCACATTATGAAAATTTCAAGCATCTCAACAACACGTGGATACCTACTACTGTATACCAAATACTGGCTACCCCTTCTCTGGCTGCCTGTAGGAAAAAAGATTCCAAGTTCTCCAAACCCATCACAGTGGTCTGTAATCCCAGGAGGCAAATTCGGTATCCTTCATTTCATCCATTGGGAAACAAGCATTTGATTGAGCACCTGGCATAGATCCAGCACTCTACCCCATAGGGAAGACAAATGTGGTAGAACTTAGGTATCTGTCCTTCAAACATGGTGGAGAAGGCAAGAGATACTCCGAAAAAAATAATTAAAGAACAATGGAGGGGTGGGTGCCATTCATGCTGAGCTCTGGTGGAGCCAACAAGAGTAAGAGGAATCCAGCTAGGCTGAGTCGAGTGTCAGCTCATGTAGCCAGGAAAAATGTTGTGGAGCAAGTGGGATTTAAATGAGGCTTCAGGGATCACTACATGTGATAGTTCATTTTATGTGCCAACTTGACTAGGCCACGTAGTGCCCAGATAGGTGGTCAAACATAATTCTGGTGGTCTGTGAGGGGGTTTCTGGATGAGATTACCATTTGAATTGGTGAACTGAGCAGACTGCCCTCCCTAATGTAGGTGGGCTTCATCCAAGCAGTTGAAGGCCCGAATAGAACAAAAAGGCCAGGTAAGCGAATTTCTCCTGCCTGACTGCCTATGCGCTGTGACATCTGCCCTTCCTTGCCTTCAGACTCAAATCGAAGCATCGGCTCTTCCCAGGTCCCAAGTCTGCTGGCTTTTGGACTGGAACATATACCATTGGCTCTCCTGGTTCTCAGGCCTTTGTACTGAGACTGGAACTGCCCATCGGCTCTCCTGGGTCTCCAGGACCCAGCAGATCGTGGGACTACTCAGCCTCCCTAATCACATAAGCCTATTACACACACACACACACACACACACACACACACACACACACCCTCTACTGATTCTGTGATTCTGTTTCTCTGGAGAACCCAGACTAAATACGCTATCATTGGCTTGGCAAAGAGGAAGGGGGAAGAAAGTTTCCAGAAGTCTAAGAAACAGAATGAAAAAAGGCAAGATGGTGGGAACAAATGAATAAGGAAGGACAAGACAGAGTAGCTTTGAGGGGGGACAGGGGACAAACAGAGGAATGAGCACTGTGAGGTAGACCAGGTAACCTGAGGGCAGGTGGTGGATTCTGCATGTGAAGCTCCACGCAGGCAGACAGACAGGATGCTGTTATCTTGGGATTCACAAAAAAAGCTGAACTTTAGGAAAAGGAATCTTCCATAGATAAGAGTAGCAAAGATTGCAGCAAGGTGGCCACTATATTTGTCCAGGTAGGAGGAGATGTGTGTGTGTGTGTGTGTGTGTGTGTGTGTGTGTGTGTGAGAGAGAGAGAGAGAGGGAGAGGGAGAGGGAGAGGGGGGGAGAGAGAGAGAGAGAGAGAGAGAGAGAGAGAGAGAGAGAGAGAGAGAGAGAGATGGCAGTGTGTAGGGGCAGGCTGACAGGAAATCTCTTACTCCTTTCAAAGCAGGAAGACTCTCACACTCCCTGTGACTTAATCAATAGCTTGGGAGCAGTTCAACTCCCTGCCCAGGTACAAAGGCCAAACAGCCCAGGGAGAAGGCCACCTGCCAGCACCTAATAATCTGAGATCACTTAACACTTCTGAAGTCCCTCAGCCCCTCTGGACCTCAATTTCCATATCTGTGAAATGGAGAACCAAGCTGTTTACCTCAGAGAAGGACTGTGAAGATAAAATGAAAGAACATCACAGCAGGAAGTGGCCCCGTGAGAGGGCAGGCACCAGTGGAAATTGCCCTGGTGTAAAGTCTGATGAAGCACCAAATCAGCCTGTAGTCCACTGGAAAAGCAGGTTTTTTATTGACAAAACCTGCAGAGAATCACCCCCATAAAACACACCCGGGGCCTAATTAAAGCCATGGAAAAACAACTTGCTAAATCTCAGGGATGAGTCACTGCCGCACACCCTTAGCCTCCCCACTACTGCCGGGGATGTCATGTTCAGCTCAGGTGAGATCAGGTAGCAGTGAACACTCAGCCATGTTGAAGGAAACACCCAGGTCTTGCCCTGTGCGGGTGGAGGTGAAGGCTGTTGAGTGGGGACCGGGGGATGGGAGGCTTAGCCAAAGCAGGACACTCTGGAGGAGACAAGGACCGAGTCAAACAATTCCTGCAACTGATGCTTGAAACCCCATAGTCACAAACCCATAACAGCAGTCACCCCACAAACTCAGGGCAACCCCTTCCCTCCAGGGAACTCTATCACGGGCAAGATTCTGCCTATGTTAAGTCTCTGTCATGCACAACCACTGTAACAAAGAGACCATAAATGCTCCATGCCTGAACATGAAACGGAACCGGAAATATCAAACTCCGATAAAGCAGAAAGCTCAAATCACTGGAGCTGTCATCCTCCATTCGACTTGAGGGCAAGCAGACAAATGATCCATGAGCAAGTTAATATTGGAGCTGTAATAGGAACAGCTACACTCCGAGAACTTACCATGTGTCTGGTCCTGTTTCCTAGTACCTTCCACATAGTAACTGCTTTAATTCTCGCAGCCCTAGAAGGTATCATCTCCATTTCGCACATGAGGAAACCGAAGCTTGAAGAGGTGAAGTAAGTTGCCCAGGGTCACTAGTAAGAAATGGAACTGGGATTCAAACCCACGCAACAGTCTGTCTCCCAAATCTGTGCTCTTTAGAAAGTGCTGAAGTACAACCTAATATTCTCTACCTTCCATCTCTAAGGGGCAAAAAACAGGGCTAATACTACAGGAACCTCTGCCCAACAAGAAAGGTCAGAGGAGAGGCTTTATTTTGTCTCCTGGCTTTTCTGATTTTTCTAAAATGAACATGATACCCTTCTTTCAGCAGAAAAACAGAAACCAAACCTAACCAATTTTTCTTCAGTGAGCCCCTCCCACCTGCCACCCTCCTGCAAACCCCTCCCAGGTAGCTCCCGGAGGTGAGCAGCACAGAGCTCACCAGACCAGCTGAACACTCAGCATGTCCACAGCAGCTCCTCAAAAACAAATGCAGATGCAACCCCAGCAAGGCTGAGGGCCAGGCAGGCTGCCCAGAGGCTGGGCTGGAATCAGCTCTCAGCTACCCAGTGATCTGATTTTAAAATGTTGGTTAATGCTGAAAGTACAATTAAAAATACATCAGCCCCATCTTAAAAAAAAAAAACAACAACAACTCTCCTGTGACTTTTTCAAGAACTTATTCAACAAAGCAAAGAGCTTTGCTGGTTAACGATTAGCCAGCAGAAGGCCCTTGGACTTGTAATCAAGTCTTCCTGGAGGAGGGAAAAATTCCCCAGTTGCCGCGTAGAATTTGATGGATGAGCGTCAACAGAGATGGCTCATGCCTGAGAACATCCTTAGGCTTCCAGAGGAGAGTCTGGACAACCTCCGTAGCTTCTGGAAGTTACCCTGATAAGTGCACATACACAGTTCATTTTCGTGGCTGCTACAGAAGGTCTTACTGGGCATTGGCAAAGGCTCCTTCAGAAGGAGGCAAGGAGATGAGAACCAGAGGTATCTACCTCACCTGAAATGATGGGCACTGACACAAATCAGGAAACAAAAAGCACCCTCAGCGGATTTTTTAAAATCACGAACAACTTATAGGGCTTATCTGTCATAGGGAAGCACACAGAGTGTGTCACCCCTCCCACCCTACCGGAGAAAAACTCTAAGCCGGCCCGAAGAGTGGTACAGATGAACCAACAAAACCCTCTATACAGGATGCCACCTACCCCTCCCTGGACATTTCTCATCTGCTCAAGTTTGCAGAAGACTCGTTGTATAAAGTCACTGTGATGTGCTTGCTAGTATCAAACGTTTCAGGAATCCTGAATGAACTCATCTCTGTGAGGCGTGACTGTAGCGGCCCGGGGACCCTAGGACCTGAGTAGGCTCCTCCACACCTGGCCCTCTGCCCCAGTCCATCCGCTGCTGCTGGACTCCGCAGCCCTCCCTCTCTGTTTGGAACGCCAGGCGTCATCTACCCCAAGCTGAAGAGTTACATGGCAGGAGGAACTCTGCCCAGCAATCAGGAGCCCTGGGCTCGGGCCCCAGGCCTGTCATGCTCCAGCTGCGGAGCGTGGGGCAAACCTCTTCCCCCAACCTTCAGTTCTTATAACTGCTGGATGAGAAGCATGTTCTGCTCAGGTCACAGGGCTTTTTGTGAGAATCAAATGAGATGATGTAGGTCATGGCACTTTACAAACATCAAAGCGCTATGCTGGCCAGTATTAATCATTCATTGCATTGAATCATAGAACGGACAGCATCAAAACTCAGACCTGAAAGGGAGTCCTGATACTAAAGTAAAAGTCAGGCTACAGGAGGAGAGACCATGGTCATACTGAATGGAATCCAGTTCTCATCTTCATAGCAGAGGAAGAAATCAGGCGAAATTGTTCAGGGCCAAGCTTCACAGGGGGTTATAAGGAGCTTTAGGCACCATCCTTCTAAGATGCACCCATCAACTAGCAGACTCTGGGTGATGGTCAAAATGCTACTGCCAAACATCCAACACTGGGGAAAGAACTGGCCTGTGCCCCCCCCCCACCCCGGGTAACAGACATGCTAGGAGTGTGTTATCCCCAACACCAAGGATCAGAGGCGAAAGTCAGGCCCCCTGCGCTTGCCTCTGACACACACACTAAGTAGACAGAAAACGCATATATTTCTACAAAAAGCTTACTTAAAATTATAAGAAAACAAAGATTACTTTTTAATGACCCCTAAAAAGATACAAATATTCCTTAAGTCACTGTTAAATGGCGGTATGGTCAACCAGTGAATGTGTTGATATTAACTGACCGATTAGGTCCTTTTCTGAAAGACACCCAGCTACTCAGCCTGGGGAATAGTGTCCTGCTTACCACACTGCCCCACAGGAAATCACCAGACCACAATTAAAAACTGGTTGGAACGCACACAATTATTCCCAGGCCATCCTCTCCCCGCTTCCCACTGGCTCCAGCCTACCCAGTCATGCTAATTTGGTTTGCCTGCTCCTCCACCCTGGGATGCAGTGATGGCCTCCTCCCTTTAGTGTCCCCAGAGGAGCCTGAGCATTTTCTCATTGCCCCCTGACTCCAAGTGACAAAAGTAGAAACAAGAATTCGGGACAAGAATGCAGGACCACAATAAAGAGGAAGACCACAGCACCGATCCACGAGTGGGCCTTGACTGTAGTCTCAGCTCTGCCATTTAGCCTTCTCTGTGACCTTGGGCAAGTCCTCTGACCTCCTCCAGCTACAGTGCTGTCATTTGTAAGAGGAGGAGATCGGGTGAGATAACTTAAGGTTCTCCCTAGCTCCAACATTACAGATTCTAAGTCATGGTGTGAAATCTTCACTTTCATCTTTTAAGTTTCTTTCTAGGTTCCTCTTAACATGCCCAGTGATACGTAATTTTCCAGAGTCAACAATATCTTTGGTTGAGTTAACAATACATATGGGTCTGCATAAACTCCCACAAGAGGAAAGTGCTTCTGAAAGTCAGTTACAGGTCAGCCCTCAGTGAGGGTTGCTGAGGGGCTATTGCCAGCTCAAGAAACCTCAGTGAATCCCTCTCAGACAGCATCCTCTGTGACCCCTAACCTCCCAGGGCCCTGCCGTGGAGCTCACCACATGCACAGATGCCATGGATACACAGCACCACGTGAGAGCCCACCCGAAATAGTACCTCTAGGTCTTCTGTTTTCCATCACCCGTCCTCGTTTTCACCACAAATTCCTGAAAATTCAAGTGGGCTGATGGGTTATTCTCAGTCACTCCACTACTAGACTTCTGCGCAAACGACCTCCAGACATTTCCAGGAGGCACTTCTCCCGCTTCATGGAAGCAGGTGAAACTACACTCATACACCCCACCCCACATAATCCCAAACCCATATGCCATGAGCCACAGACCCAAACCCTTTAAACCCCCAGCCTGTCGATGGAGCAGTGAGCCTTCGACCCTGTGCCTTCAGGTCAACTTTGATTCACAGCTCAATAATAACTTAGCATCAATTTATCACTAGCTGCTTGACATGTTCATCTGATCTGTCCATCTAAACTGTAAGATTGGGGGCTAACACTTTTTCCTTATAACCCCCATGCTGTGCTGGGCAAGGCCTGGTGCTTCATTCTGGAGGCCTCAACCCCAGGGACTCCTCCCACCCACTCCCTCTGCCTTTCCCTACTTCCCACCCTGTAGCCTCATGGACGACCCTAGTGGAGAAACCAAACGATGCTTGCTTTCCTCCTCCTACCCTCACATCCTGCTTCCTCCCACCACTGTCATATGTGACGATTTACAACCGATTACTAAGCTGCAGAGTGAGATAGACAGGATTGAACACTACTTCTTTGGAGCAGTGGTTGAACTATTTTCCTCCAGGGATACATCAATGCCAGGTGAGGTTCACAGCCTGAGAAAGACTCTCACAGGCATGTGCAGAGATAGAGCAATTTCTAGCTCCTGGTCCTAACACTGTCCCACCCACACCCTCTCAAGAGAGCATCCTAAAATACCTGAGTATACTGATAAAGGAATGACATGGAATCAAGATACACATACACACATGCAGCCAAAAAAAAAAAAAAAAGTTTTGCTCTATTAACTATTACTGGAAAGAAATTACCTGAGAGAGTGCTCATAATTGATCACAATATATTAATGTTGAAAACACAGTATTTTTCAAGCTCCAACCCTCCAACTCCCTGCCTATCACACCCAGGCTTTAGCTACAAGAGACATTTCGCTCCATTCATGCACAACTTGCACCATGAATCTTTGAATGTGTCAGTAGGACTATAAGACCGGCAGCCAAAGCCCTATGGGAAATGGTCTCAAACCACATGCAAAATCAGTGTCAACGGAAAAGTAAAAGGTGCTGAGCCCCCAGCCCACCTGCCACCTCCTGTAAACGCCCACCAAATAAGCCTTCTTTCTGACATTGGCCCTAAGCATTGAAATACTGCCATGGCACTCAGCACAGTGCTTTGACTGCTAAATCGTCATCATAATTATTACTATTCTTTGATAGAAAGGTAGGCTGAGCAGTGCTTTAAAAGCATTTGTAGCTCCAAAACCCATGGGGCAACAGGCAATTTCAAAGCATTTAGCTGGATACTGAGATCAGTGCAGAAACCTATTTGTCACCATGACAGGAGGTGATAATGTGACATTTCACAAGTTTCAAAACAGCAGGGGAAAACCACCTCCCCTCTATCATTTGTAGCCATGCTGGACTTTCAAACACACTCTCTGCATGAACTATGAATCACTCTAATTATTCAGCAGGCTGAATACCAAACCAACCACAGTCCACAATCAGATCTGTGCCTGAACTTTTTGTGAAGACAACATTTTTAGCTTCTGTACCTGCAGTTTTCCCCACCAGCACCATTTTCCCCAACAAATAATAATTTGCAAAATTCTTTATTGAAAGGGGCTTCTGCGTCCACAGTGGGCACTGGCAAACAACACATTTCCTGTTTTCTCCCCTCCCCTAGCATGCCAATACCTCCTCTCCACTTTAAGAACAAAATCAAGGACTCGATATTATCCCACAAAATCAAGGACAGAAAACTATCCCTGAAACCACCATCCACTTTCTGCTTTGAAACAGTGCCCACTGCTGTCCTTCAAGAATCCTCCAGAAATGTAAGAACAGTGAACAGCAGAACATGCTTGGGGGAAAAGAATGTAGTGGCTATGTATCCGAGGCTCATATCCTGCTTCTGCTACCTCCTAGCTGTGTGACCTTATCCAAGTTACTAAACCTCTCTGGCCTCAATTCTCTGTGATGTTAAATAGAGATAACAGAAACTCCACTCCTTCCACAGTTGAAAGGACTGAGTATAAGATTAATATATATGTCAGGTTCTGTGATATGATTCACATCATAATGGTTCAATGTCAATTAATAATGCTAATAATTGATAATGCTCTTTCTAGGACTAACAAGCCTGGCTAATAGCAGTCTGCTGTAGGCTGGGGAAGAAAATGAGCATTAATGTTCACTTCACTGTACCCAGTAAGATGCTTATCTCTGCCACATCTCCCTCTTCTTCACCATCTCTCTTCTCGGGACTAGGGCTGCCTGCTCAGATTTGCTCAGTAACAGATGATGAGAGCTGTCACAGAGCAAACGGCAAGAAGAAATAGGCATTAATTTATGTTTAAAAAGAGCTAAGTGGGGGTGTGAAACTCAGGAACTTTAAGTGCCTCAGCTAAAACTTGAAAGGCAAGTAAATTTTATAAACACCTTTTAATCCCTTAAAATCATTAACATATTTTTCGTTCACATCTTTCTCACAGCACCATGGTTATACCCACAGGTGCAACCAATCACTCAGGTGTATTTAAAAGTCTTAACCTAAATCAATTGGGGGTGGTGTTTTCTACTAATTTATAGAGACCCGCGGTCATAGCTATTTTTTAATAATTTGCAAAATTCTTTATTTTTGGAGAAGACTTTATTCTTGGAGAAGACTCTCCAAGGCCAGCCTATGCTGCCGAGGACAGAATTAATCCAGGATTTAATTGTTTTCTTCTTGAAAAAGCAAAAACCTCGGCAACGGGGAGTGAGTTTCAAGTCATTCCTTATTCATGCCCCCTTAAAAGCACTCCAAAATGTACCACCATATCCCAGGCAAAAGGAGACACATCAAACCCAAGACAAGCCCAATCTTCTTTCTTTATTCTCTATTTTCTCTATGTGAGGGCTCCACTCAATTGGACAAAGGTAAAAATAAGCACAAAGAAGATACTACAGACCAAGATCAAAAAGGAGGTCAGGAGAATGCTCACTGCTTTGTGTGACACTAAAGTTAGAGTCTCATTTCTAGTCCAAAGTATTCAAAGAACCTGCAACAGCACCAGTCATCATCTCCAGGTACCTGTGAGGAACCAATGGCAAGCTTATGTGTCAGAATCCTCTATAGTAACCCATTACGAAATTTGGAAGGGAGAGTGAAGTCCGGTCCATGGTCTGTGATTTTCATCATTTGCCTTTTCAGAAATGTAAATACTTGCTTATCAGGTATTAGAGAGGAGGTTCCTTTAGTGAAACTAAAACTTCAAAGTTCAAGATGACTTCTAAGATCCTGTCCAACACTCAGTGACACCTGAAAAGCACCATCCCTCCCTCACATCCCACACCAGGCCTGCCCCATGCTCCAGAGGGCTCCCCAGGTCTGCGCGAGGCAGGAGGCCCTCAGAGATGGACAAAGCAGTGCAAGGAACAGAACCTGCTCTGATCACACCCAGCTGTTAACCTGGAATAGTTACTCAAAAGGATGTAAAAAAATGCTCGGCTTCAGTAAATCCCCTGGTAGCACTGCATTTAATCACATTTCCCAAGCTTCACTTACTTTTTAAGTAATCATTTCTTCCTATTTCTACTTTCTACAGTCACACAAAAGAACCGTTTGGGGGATTACAACAATTCCCTCCAACCACTGCCCTGGGAATAAGAGTTCCAGGAGAGTTTGGCAGTGGGGGAAGGAGAGCGGCATCCCTTCCGCACAACTGAGAAAGGGAGGTGAAAGAAAGGGAAAGGGAAGGAGAGGTGGAAAGAGACGTAGAGGAGACTCAAAGTTCATATGCTGTGGACCTCAGCAATGTGACCCAGAAGGCAGGTGCAAACAACTGTAGAAACTGCCAAGGAATGTACAACCTGTTCTGCTCCTCAGAACCTAGAACCAAGGGTAGCTGCATAAACACATAAATCACTCCATCCCTCCCCACCACTGCCCTGGTGTGTTAAAGTCCAGCTCCAATACCCTTTCAGGGTTTCCAGAAATTGGCAACTGCCTGATTTTTCACAGCACAGCCACACAAGAGAAGACCACAGAGCAGTGCTTCTCCCCCTCTGGCCTTTTCAGAATTACCTGGGGAACGTGGTCAACAGGAAAGGGCCAGGCCCTGCATGACTCCAGGAGCCCAGGTTCCTGCGTTTACTATTAGCTTTCCAGGTGAGTCTGTCCACATCAGGTTTGAGATCCACTGCCATGGAGCCATAAAAAAAAAATTTTAAACAACAAAAACGCAAGAATCTTCAAGATACATTGTTAAGGGGAAAAAAAGCAAGTATATTACAGTGTCTTTAGCTGCCAAACATACAAGAGAAGATGGGGAATGAAGATGAAGGGAGAGGAGTGACATTGGCAAGACAGACGAATAAGATATCCTCTGCTCCTATACCCCCCTCCCCCATACCAACAACAATCTGGCATCCATCCATCCACAGACAAAAATGCCTTGTGGGAGCTGCGGGGTCCAGCGCCATATGCCAAGGGACCTGGGAGAGGCGTCACCCACCCAAGTGTCAGGGAATAAGCCTACAGACCTCGGTCCCAGCTGTGGACTCTGAAGTGGCCCATGAACTGGCTCTAGCCACCGCTGGAGAACACTGCAGAATCACATGCAGATGAGAGCATTCAAGGAAATCCAAAAGTCCAGTGGAGAAGTTCTAGCATATTGCTGGAACAACAAAAAAAAAATCTGCATTTGGACGCTTTGAAGAGGTAAGAGGACCGGTGTGACTTTACTCACATCACCCTCTCCCAAGGCAGCACAGCTCAGTGCCAAGAGAGACAGTCCCAGCAATGATTTCTCCCATGAGATGGGGGGTGAGAGCATGTGCATGAGCATCCAGCTTCCCCAGCTGTGTGGGACGATTCCAAAGAGGTTCATTTCTCTCCTGCCCCATTCAGAGTACTAAGTCTAGGAGGCAGGAAGAGACTAGCAGAGCAGCAGATAGGACTCTCAGAGAGCGTTAAAGGGACACAGATCCTACTAACCAGGCTGCAGACTCCACTAAGAAGCCTGCCCATAAGCCACTGGGGACACCTTGCCCACGGATCTCGCCAACTGGCCCACAGGCAGCCCCAGCACTCCAAACTCCCCACCCATGCACACCCCAACCCCGTGGTCAGCTCCCCTTGCACACTCCTGATGGCAGTGCAAGCAAGCTTTAGTAGATGGCTAGTGAGCCCACTCAAACCCGGCGAGTCTGCAGGCCAGGGACAGACCACAAACCTGACCCCTAGCACCACCCCTGGGAAGCAGAAAGGAGGCTGTCAGCACTTGTCCTGGCACATTGAATGATATAAGAAGGTGTATAAGCTTAAGAATTCTGCCACAAGAGGGAGCAAGAAATGTGGAGCACATCTCTCCATAGCTCTGAGAGCCTCAGAATCCCTAGCAGGGCTGACAGAAGGTGTTTGTCTCCAGAAGTCAGTAAAGACTGAAGGAGGTAACTACCACCTCAAATGTGAAGACAGCAACTTAAGACCTCAAGGAACATGAAAAATCAAGGAAACATAACACCAAAGGATCACAATAACCTTCCAGTAACCAACCCCAAAGACATGAATCTGCAGTTTACCTGATAAAGAATTCAAAATAGCTATTTCAAGGAAGCTCAATGAGCTACAAGACAACAAGATACAAGAAAGACAATTCAATGATATCAGAAAAACAGGACATGAAAATGAGAAGTTTAACAAAGATAGAAATCATAAAGAAGAACCAAACAAATTCTGGAACTGAAGAACAGAATGAAATGAAAAATGCAATTAAGAGCATAAACAGCTGAATGGATCAAGCAAAAAAAAAAAAAAAAAATCTGTAAAGTAGAAGAAAAGACCTTGGAAATTACCCAATCAGAGGAGAAGAAATAAAAATGAAAAAGAGTGAAGAAAGCTTATGTGAACTATTGGATGCCATCAGCAGAAGCATCCTGGGAAATACTGGAGTCCCAGGAGAAGAGAGGGAGAGGAGGCAGAAAGCTAATTTAAAGGAAAAAGTGGCTGAGAACTTCCCAAAATCTGGAAAGAGATCTGGCCACCCAAGTTCGTGAACCACATACATTCCCAAACAAATTCAACTCAAAAAGATCTTCTCCAAGACATATTATAATAAAAATGTCAAAAATCAAAGACAAAGAGAGAATCTTAAAAATAGCCAGAGAAAAGAAGCTTGTAACTTACAAGGGAATTCCCAAAAGGGTATCAGAAGATTTCTCAGCAGAAACCTTAAAGGCGAAAGAGTGGGATACTACAAAGTGCTCAAAAAAGAAACTGCCAACCAAAAACACTTTACCTGGCAAAGCTTTCCCTCAGAAGTGAAGGAAAGATAAAGATGTTCCCAAAGAGAAACAGAGAGTTCATCACTAGACCTGCCTTACAAGAAATGCTGAAAGGAGTTATTCAAGCAGAAATGAAAAGACACTGATTAGTAACATAAAAACATATGAAACTATACCACACACTGGTAAAGGTAAGTATAGTCAAATTCAGAATAGTCTAATACAGTAATTAGGTACTGTGTTGACCACTTAACTCTACTAAAAGAACAGAAGTATTAAAAATAACAATAGCAGGACTTCCCTGGGGATGCAGCGGTTAAGAATCTGCCTGCCAATGCAGGGGACACAGGTTCGAGCCCTGGTCCGGGAAGATCCCACATGCCATGAAGCAACTAAGCCCATGCGCCACAACTACTGAAGCCCACGCGCCTAGAGCCCGTGCTCCACAACAAGAGAAGCCACCGCAATGAGAAGCCCACACACCACAATGAAGAGTAGCCCCCGCTCGCTGCAACTAGAAAAAGCCCACGTGCAGCAACGAAGACCCAGCACAGCCAAAAAAATAATAATAATAATGATAGCTGCATTTGCTAATGATGTTTGTTACACACAACATAAAGAGGTAAATTGTGACATTAAAAAAAAAACAGAGTAAAAGGGTAGAGTTTTTGTATGCAGTCGAAGTTATCAACACAAAATAGACTGTTATATCAACAAAATGTTTACATAAGCCTCACGATAACCACAAATAAAAACCTATAGTAGATACAAAAAAAGGTAAAGAGAAGGGAATCAAAGCATACCAACTATGAAAAATCATCAATTCAAAAAGGAAAGCAGCAAGAAAGGAACAAAGGAATTAAAAAGCAGCCCAAAAAACCCCCAAAAAAAAAACAGCATTAGCAAATCCTTATCAATATTACTCTAAATGTAAATGGATTAAATTCTCCAATATAAAGGCACTGAGTGCCTGGATGGATTTAAAAGATCTAAATATATGCTGCCTATAAGAGACTCACTTAGCTTTATGCACACACATACACTCAAAGTGATGGGATGGAAAAAGATATTCCTGCAAGTGGAAACCAAAAGAACAGGGGTAGCTATACTTATATCAGACAAAATAGACTAACACAAAAGCTGTAACAGGAGATAGAGATGGTCACTACATAATGATAAAGGGATCAATTCATCAAAAAGATATATCATAAACATATATGCACTCAACATCAGAGCACCTAAATATATTAAATACTAACAGATGTGAAGGAAAAAAAGACAATAAGAAACTTTAACACCTATGTTCAATAATGTATAGATCACCCAGACAGAAAATCTTTAAGGAAATGTTGGACTTGAATTATACTTTAAACCAAATGGACCTAACAGACATATAGAGAATATTCCAACAGCAGCAGAATACATACTCTTCTCAAGTATACATGGAAAATTCTCCAGGACAGATCATATGCTTGCCACAAAACAAGGCTTAGCAAACTTAAGAAGACTGAAATCATACCAAGTATATTTTTCAAACACCATGGTATATAACTAGAAGTAAAAGTAGGAAAATGGGAAAATTAACAAACAGGTGGAAAATAAACAACACACTCCTGAACAACCAATGGATGAAAGAAGATATCAAAAGGGAAATCAAACAATGTCTTGAAACAAATGAAAATAGGAAAATACCAAATCTAATGAGCTGAAGCAAAAGCCATTCTAAGAAGGAAGTTTATAGCAATAAACAGCTACATTAAGAAAAAAGAAAGCTCTCAAAAGAACAACCTAACCTTATACCTCAAGGAACTAGAAAAGGAACAACTAAGCCCAGAGTTAGCAGAAGAAAAGATGAGAGCAGAAATAAAATGAAATAGAAGAAAAATCAGTGGAACTAAGAGCAGCTTTTTTAAAAAGATAAACAAAATTGGCAAACCTTTAACTAGACTAAGAAAAAAAGAGAAGACAAAATTAGAAACAAAAGGAGACATTACAACTGATACCATGGAAATACAAAGGATTTTTATTACACACCAACAAACTGGATAACCTAGAATAAATTCCTAGAAACATATAAATTACCAACACTGAATCATGAAGAAATAGGAATTTTGAACAGACCACTAACTAAGGAGCTTAAAGTAGTAATCAAAAAACCTCTCAAAAAGGAAAAGCCCAGGACCAGATGGTTTCACTGGTGAATTCCACCAAACATTCAAAGAAAAATTAAAGCCAATCCCTCTCAAACTCTTCCAAAAAAGTGGAGAGAACACTTCCAAACTCATTTTACAAGGTCAGCATTACCCCAATACCAAAGCCAGATAAGGACACTACAAGGAAAGAAAACTATAGGCCAATATATCTCTACTGAATACAGATAGGAAAATTCACAAAATATAAGCAAACCAAATTGAATAGCACATTAAAAGGATATACCATGATCAAGTGGAATTTATTCTGGATGCAAAGATGGTTCAACATATGCAAATCATTAAATGTGATACAACACATAAACAGAATGAAAGTTAAAAATCATCAATAGATGCAGAAAAAGCACTTGACAAAAATACAGCCTTTCATGATGAAAACTCTTAAATGACTAGGTATAAAGGCAACACACCTCAACATAATAAAGGCCATATATTGGCAAATGCATAGCTAACCTCATACTCAATGGTGAAAAGTTGGAATCTTTTCCTCTCTAAGATTAGGAATAAGACAAGGGTGCCCACTCTCACCACTCTTATTCAACATAGTTCTGTAAGTCCTAGCCAGAAAAAAAAAAAAGTTATCGAAATTGGAAAGGAAGAAGTTAAATTGTCTGAGTTTGCATATGTCTTAATCTTATATATAGAAAACCCTAAAAACTCCACCAGAAACTGTTAGAACTAATAAACTAATTCAAAAAGTTGCAGGATACAAAATCAGGAAACAGAAATCAATTGTTTCTATACACTAACAATGGACTATCTGAAAGAGAAATTAACAGCCCCATTTGCAATACCATCAGAAACAATACTTAGGAATAAACTTGACCAAGAAGATGAAAGTTCTGTACACTGAACACTAAAACACTGATGAAAGAAACTGAAGACAATGAATAAATGGAAAGATATCCTATGTCCTTGGATTGGAAAAATATTGTTAAAATGTTAAAATTCCTTAACTACCTAAAGCAATCTACAGATTCACTGCAACCCCTATCAAAATCCCAATGGCATTTTTCACAGAAACAACAATCCTAAAATTTAGATGGAATCACAAAAGATACTGAATAGCCAAAGCAATCTTGAAAAGGAAGAACAAAGCTGGGGGGCATGACATACTTGATGTCAAAGTATATTACAAAATAGTTTGGTACTGCCATAAAAATAGATACATATACCAATGGAACAGAATAAAGAGCCCAGAAATAAACCCTCACATATACAGTCAACTAATATTTGACAAGGGAGCCAAAACTACTCAATGGGAAAAGGATAGTCTCTTCAATAAATGGTGGTAGGAAAACTGATAACAAATGAATGAAACTGGACCCCTATCATAACCCGCTCATAAAAATTAACTTAAAATGGATTAAAGACCTAAACATAAGACCTGAAACCATAAATTTCCTAGAAGAAAACATGGGGAAGAAGCTTCTCGACATTGGTCTTAGCAACATTATTTTTTGGATATGTACCAAAAGCACAAGCAACAAAAACAAAAATAAGTGGCACTATGTCAAACTAAAAAGCTTCTGCATAAGAAACAAAATGAAAAGGAAACCTATGGAATGGGAGAAAATATTTGCCACCCATTTATCAAATAAGGGGTTAATATCCAAACTACATGAGGAAAACATACAACTTAATAGCAAAAAAAATAATAATCCAATTTAGAAATATGCGGAGAACCTGAATAGACATGTTTCCAAAGATGACATACAGACGGCTAACAAGTACATGAAAAGGAACTAATCATCAGGGAAATACAAATCAAAACCACAATGAGATATCACCTCACACCTGTTAGCATAGCTATTATAAAAAAGACAAGAGATAAGTTTTGGCAAGGATGTGGAGAAAAAGAAATCCTTGTGCACTGTTGGGGGGGAATGTAAACTGGTATAGCCACTATGGAAAATAGTATGGAGGTTCCTCAGAAGATTAAAAATAGAACTATCTTATGACCCAGCAATCCCACTTCTGGCATATATTCAAAGGAAATGAAAACAGGATTTTGAACAGATTATCTCCACTCCCATGTTCATTGAGCATTATTCACAATAGCCAAGACATGGAAAGAACCTAAGTATCCACCAAGGGATGCATGGATAAAGATCATGTGGTGTTTGTGTGTATTATTACAATGTAATATTACTTAGCCATGAAAAAGAAGGAAATCCTGCCATTTTTGACAAAATGGATGGACCCTGAGGGCTCAGACAAAGACAAATACTATATGATATCACCATATGTGGAATCTAAAAATACCAAACTCCTAGAAACAGTAGAATGGTGGTTGCCAGGGGCTGGGTAGTAGGGGAAATGGGGAGATGTTGATCAAAGGGTACAAACTTCCAGTCATAAGATGAATAAGTTCTGGGGATCTAATGTACAGCATGGTGACTATAGTTAACAATACTGTAGTGTATACTTGAAAGTTGGTAAGAGTAGATCCTAAATGCTCTCACCACAGAAAGATGGTAATTATGTGAGGTGATGGAAGTATTAACTCACCCTACTGTAGTAATCATTTCTCAGCACGTGTATCAAATCACCACATTGTACACTTCAATCTTATACAATGTTAAATGTCAATTACATCTCAATAAAGCTGTGGGGAAAATGGGAGAAATAAATATTTTTAAAGGGTAGGGGTAGAGAGATTATATACATGTAATTGCAAACAAATTGATATCTATATAGATAAGATATATTTTTTCTACATATAAAATATAAAGTAGACATTATACTATATTTTATATATAGATAAGGATATACATATACACACACATATACATATATATGTGTGTGTGTGTGTGTGTATATAATCCCCAAGAAATGAGATCCCAGATCCCATCCGTCACCTCCAGAGAAAGGAAATGCCTGATTGGGGATAAAGGTAGAGAGAAACGTATCACCACATTCCTCTTAGTTGCTGGAATCTTGAACTATGTCAATACATTACCTAACACACCTTTTTGTTGTTTACACTTTAAAGAGGATTTGGGCTGAGGAGACAAGAAATATACGCAAAAATAAGTAAAAACAGTGATTTGGGAATAAATAGAAGTAGCAGCCTCGGGGTTGGTGTTCCAGGGTTTTCATGGTTTCCTGCACACAAGCACTCTTAGCTTTGGCCCAGGGTCCTCCTCTCGCCTGCCTGGGGCTGCTGCATGGGCTGCAGAAGTCAAGGTGGAGACAATCCAGCTTCCTGCTAAGGGGAATAGTGCCCTGGAAGTTCCTCAAGAAGCCCCTCATATGTCCTCTTCCTGAATTCTGTTTCCCACGTAGACTGTACACTTTTTGCAAGGAAAAACTATGCCTCAGCCACCTTAATATCTCCCTTAATGCCTAGAGTCAGTCAATGCCTCCAGCAGCTTACTCCAGAGCTCTCTTTGCATGTTATAGATCATTTAGACACAGACCCTGAGCTCTGGAATTAAGTTCTTAGAAGCTACTATAAAGGCTGCTTTGAATTGTTCTGCCTGATTATAAAGTATGCCTTCCTCCAAGAAGACAATGCCCTCCCCTTTTCCTCTTTAGATCTATACACCAACCCAGAAAAACGCAGGGGAACAACAGTCCTCATGACCAAGTTTCCAGCAAAATTCTGCCCTCATGTTTGTTTTCTGCCTTATATTCCTGAAACCATCTCCCTCTTCTCATTCCCTCTACCCCTTGGCGAGAACAAAATAGCCACATTTCCTTCGAATTTCACTTTTCTCCTCCCTTCAAGGAAGCCTGCTTGAGGTTGTTCAAGGTACACTAGTTGACAGTTGGGGCCAAAACACAAAGTATAAGAGAAACTAAAAGACAGCAACTGTGTAATGACAAAGGGAGAATGGATAATTCAACAATACCAAGAGCTGATCATGTCTGTCTCTGCCAGAGTCAAAACCCCACTTAAAGCTTACTTCACTCCCACTTGTACACACACACACCTTTCTCTCGGCAGACTAGAACCCACTAGGTAAAGGGACAGGGATTCCAGGTTGCCCCAAAGCCACCTCCCTGGGCTTGACAGTGTTAAAAATTCAGTTTGGCTCAAGCATTCTCAGATAGTAGAGAGAATACGTTTTTGAATTGCTGAGTTGGATAATTTTCTGTTTATTTCTTAAACATAAGCGGGGATGTTAAAAATAACTTGGATTCCTTACACACCATTAGCCTCACTATTTTAAAAGCAGGCTCTGAAATGTCTAGATCCTATTAGAAACTGCTATGAAATAACTTGGATACCTTGTCCATGGACTTGGGAGGAAATGCTGCACAGCGCTAGGTGCTAAGGACACGTAGCAGGCCTTTGGTGGGTGTTTGTAACGGGACTAACAGTTTTACAGTATGCCAGCATTTACATTTAAGTGCTTTTCATGTCATCACTTTTCATCCATACAAAAACCCCATAAGCTAGATAATGTTCATTATCATCCTAGGAATCTAGTCACAGAGCTTGAAAGCAGATCTTCAGAGCCCACACTGAAAGGTTCTTCCACAGCATCACATGGCCTCTCATCTGTGACCTTACAAGGTCAGCTAATTCAGGGGCTTCATAGAGAACAAAACTGATAACTCAGGTGATGCTCCCAAGGTCACACAGCATGTCCATGGAGAAACCCTCCTGTGTTCTTGCCATTTAACTAGAGAAACCATTTCAACTGGAATACAGAATTTAGGGGCTAAGAAAGCCTTACACCTATATTACTATCTATCTGCCTTCAGACTCTGAAAGGACTGCATCAACTAATTTATATTTTTAGATTTTTATATCCATGCAAATTAATAAGAAAGAATCAAATGGGGTTGCGATTGTAACTTCCAGGTGGGATACAATTAAACATTAGGTGACAAATAGAAAGCCTGTGTGATGACATTCCCCCCAACCCCACTCTGGGAAGGCCCTTGCTCATTCTTCTCCACCTATTCAAATCTAAATCATACTCCAAGGCTGAGCTCAAAACTGACCTCCAGAAGGCCAGTGTGTATGCATGTGCACATGTGTGTTTGTGTGTGTGTGTGTGTGTGTGTGTGTGTGTGTGTGCAGTGCAGTTCTGAGTGCACCCAGAATAGGTAGGGCAGAGAACGGAAGGAACACAGGTCTTAGAGTCCGAGACAAATTCCAACCCTGCCACTTATGGCTCTTTGGGAAATTAATATCCTCCTGTTTCAGTTCTCTCAAATGTAAATGAGGAGAAAACTTCCTACCTTGGAGGATTAGAGCAAAGATCAAAGGAGATAAAGGTTTAAGGCCCCTGGTACAGTGCCTGGCACATAGGTGTTTAATAAATTACTATTAGCTCCATGAACCATCCCCAAACTACCCAAGTCCACAACGATCTCTCCATCTTCAGTTGCCAAAACATTCAGAGGCCCTGTTGTAGGCATTCATGTATTACAGCAATTGGTATCAACAGTTTATCTGCCCAAAAAGATAAAACACTTTGAGGGGGTGGTGAGGAGCTGGGAGGAAGGCTAATCCTTACCTTTATATCCCTCATAGCCTCTTGTAAGATGCTCTCTATAATAGAGGCTCCGATATTTTGGAATGAGCTAATTCAAGGGAAAACAAGTTTCAAGCAATTACAAAAAGAACAGTGGCCACAAGGCAGTTTATCTACCAGTCAGAGATTTTGCAGATATACATACCATTGCACTCCCAGTGCCCCTGGAGGGTCCTCAGTCTTATCCACCAAAAGGGGAAATCCACACTCACTCACATTTTCAATAAACATTCCTCAGCATGCTGTATGCCAGCACTGTGCAAGGCCCCAGGAGACCCAAAGATGACTGGGAAATAGAACGTACCTTCAGAGCCGCCCTGGCATAACAGAATGACATCTACCAAAGGTCACACAAAAAGTAAAGCAGCATAGACAAGGTCCTGTTCTTCCAAACTCCACCTGTTCTCTCACCTGGAAATGAAGTTGGATAGATTGTCTCCAAGGTCTAGTGCAGCTCTGTCCATTTGTCTATTAATAAATTGCCTCTGGAGACATGTGTCAAAAGTACACATGTATATTTCTACATGTAACTTAGTACTACATCAGGGTTAAAAGGAATATTTTCCATAATGAGCTGAATAACTGTCATTTATTGCCACAACAGAGATGTCAGGATTCAGCATTTTTTCCTGCCATCTTTCTCACCCAGGAAGTGAACTGTTTATGGCAAGAAGATACGGAGAGAAAGGGAACACGTGAAGTAAACCCAGTGGGGACAGGAGAGGCAGCAAATGGGAGTCATGCTGCTGGGAGCAGGACCAGAGAGACTGCAGAGGAGCGGGCAGTTCAGGAGAAGACTAAATTAAAGAACAGCACAGGAATAGAACGCTAAATTATTCTGGTTCCATTTAGAAGAAGGATAAAAGGCCCAGCCTGCCCTCATTAGACCTTGAAGCAATCTCATCTAAACTACACTGAAATATTGGGTTTTTTGGACAACTCCTGAGTCATCAAGAAAATAAGGTGAAATTACGCTCAGTAAACTCTATTTGATAAATCCTCCCAAAATAAAGTTTATGAAGCACTTTGATGCCTAAGTAAACTCCTAGTTGCCCACAAAACGAAGAAACTATTACTCTATTTCCTGATGGTTCAGAGGAAAAGTTTCCCTGTATTTGTTTTAATTTGTTTAAATACCAAAGCCCAGCCATTCTCCCTTGGAAAGATGAACATTCAAAGGCCTGGGATATCAGTTCTGAGAAGTGAGGGGCCTTGTGCCACCAGGCCCATGACAATGGCCAGCCCAGGGTGGATCCACAGCTCTCTCACCCTCAACAAGTACCTTTTATTTCCATTTTGCTAGGACCCTGTTCTCAACCAATAAACAAGCTAAGTTAATGCATGCTAATAAATTCCTGGTTACCCTTCCCAAATAACTTATTTATAACAATGTAAAAATGCTTAGCTAATTTGAGGAACTCTCAGCAGCATTTTGGGCAGACCAGAGTACAGGAAATATTTAGGTCCATGGGCCTTTGGAAAGCCTGTTCTCAAAATCTCTGCTCCTGTCCTCTGATTCTTCTTCGTGGAGACAATGCTAGTTCCAAGGGTGTTCGGTGTATAGAGGGATCCACAGGGTTGTAGCCAGGACCCTCTCCCAGCTTCACACAGTGCATGAAGATGACTCAGCCATTGTATAAAGGGGTTCATTTGGGGCCCGAAAAAAAAATCCCTTGGTTTGGATCCTAGCAGATCAAGACTCTTTCCCCCGGTTCCCCAAAAATGACCCATGAACATCAAACTATGATTTCCAGCTTAACCTGGCATTTTTAGAATCGGCTTTCTTCACTGTCGTGATCTAAACGCAGCCAAGTTACAGACTGTCAATGGAAAAGATTGCAAGTGAGTGACAGAAGCTCCTTAAGAACAGTGGTCCCAGCATTCCTGAAACCACACCACTGGCAAGATGCTCTATAGATATGATCAAGTAACAAGGGCCTTGGATTTAAGTGAGGATCCATGCTAGTCCCATCTATGCGGTGTCTTCACTCTTTCCTGAGAAGATGCAGCCCAACAGCTCCAAGGCAAAGCCAAGGTGATTCCAGCACAACTTGACCTGACACTGCTCCCTTTCACCGCCACTGCTCCCAGCCCGCCAGTGACTTGACCTACTCTCTTCACAGCTCCTGAAACTACATACGTAAACAAATCTACAGAAATGTATTATACAGATTTAATAAATAAGAATCAATTTAATAAATTAAACATATATCGTAGTTGATGGGAGTCAATTCTTTTCTGATGAGAAGGATCATTCAGAAAGCTCCAGTTTTTTTTTTTTTAACAGTTAAAACCACCCTAGGGAAAAAGACTAAAAAACCAATCAGCTGAACTACAAAGAAAATGGCATCAACTTAGATTATTGGATGTATAATTTTACACTCCTATTATTTGCTATGTGTGACATTTAGGTTCACTATAACTGTTAAGAGACCCAAAAATTTCACATTTGGTTCTAGATTGAAGATTTTAAATGACTTTATGCTGCTTTCTCTAGGCTATCTTTATTAGTTACCATTTTGGGAAAATGAGTGACTGCTTACTATTTGCAAGATGTCCAAGGAAAGCAACACATTTATCTTCTTTTTAAAACAAAAAGGTAGGAACGCTTCCCAAACACAGGGCTAAGGGGATGAACAGAGAAGAAAACTGAAGTGATGCCTCATGCACAGGAACTAATTTTTAATTGACAAGAGTTATCCAGTCATTGTGTCTGTTAGGCAACACAGAGGCAAATTATTTCCCATATGAAGCTGTTCTACAGTCAGAGGGACTGGAGTGGTAAGTGTGTCTATTGTCACACCCGCTATAGGATGGAAATCCTCCAAGACCACAGAAAATTCTCAGTCCTTCCTTTCTGAGATCTGCAATCAAAACAGCAGACAGCCTTCAAAGGAATGGAAACCGATTCTTTCCAGTCAGCAGAGAAGTAGAAATAGGATCTAATGAACTCCTGAAGAGTCATGAAGCAAAGGGGACAGTGCCAAGAATTAGGGCCAACTGTCCAGCTGGAGGACACACAGTCCACATGATCAACCTCACTTCCAGCACCAACTGCAAGTTCAGAGATCCTCAGATTCAATAATTCAGTAGAAGGAGTCACTGAAAGCTGTTGTCCTCACTGTTATGATTTATTACAGGCAAAGATACAGACAAAATCAGCCAAAGGAAGAGACACATGGGGCAGAGTCAGAGAAATACCAACTGCATTCCATTCCTAGCATTGACATGTGACAATATACACAGAACACTGTCAACCAGGGAAGGCCACCCAAGCCCTGGTGTTCAGAGTTTTTACTGGGGCTCATTATGAAGGCATGATTGACTGCTGCGAAACGATAAAGATATATATTGGTTTCTGCCACCAGTTCCTAATATCTGGTCTTTGGCCCTGGTTCCTGACACAGAGCTCCTCCTAAATCCCTTAGAATTCCCTGAGTGACAGGACCACCTTTTGTTTTAATGAGGTAACTCTTAGTGGGCTCCTGGATGGGGGCCGGTGAGCAGAAAGACCAAGCTATAATTGGAAGCTTGGGACTTTCAGCCCCATCTCCTATTCTCCAGAGAGAGAGAGGGGCTGGAAATTGAGCTTTGCCTACATGACAAAGCCTCGATAAAAATCCCTAAAGCACAGAGTTCAAAGAGCTTCTGGGCTGATGGACACATCCATGTGCCAGGAGGGTGAAGTACCCCAACTCCACAAGGACAGAAGCTCCTGTGCTCAGGACCCTCCTGGATCTCGCTCTATATATCGCTTCATCAGGCTGTTCATCTGTATCCTTTATTATATCCTCTATAATACACCAGGACATGTGTTTCCCTGAGTTCTATGAGCCCTTCTAGCAAACTATCAAACCCAAGGAGGGAGTCGTGGGAAATCTGATTTACAGCCGTTTGGTCAGAAGCACAGCTCACAACCTAGCACTTGAGACTGGCGTCTGAAGTGGGGGCAGCCATGTGGGACTGAGCCCTTAACCTGTGGGATCTGATGCCAACTCCAGGTAGACAGTGTCAGACTTGAATTTAATTGCTGGACACCCAGTTGGTGTCTGAGAATTGGTCAGTGTGGGGAAAAAACCTACACATCTGGTGTCAAATGTGCTGCGCGTGTAGTGGTTGTGTGAAAGTAAAGGAAAACAGGGTGTCTTCCCCAGACAACTGCCTGTGAGGCTGATCTCCAGCCACTCTGGGCATGGCTCGAAGTACCCCCCTTAAATCATTCTTGATCTTTCTGGCATGGCCACGACCCATCCTAAGATGTGGCCAGCTCCCACCCAAAATCATACTGGTCTTTCTGGAATATCCAGCCCCTACCCTGAATCACGTTTGACCATGACAGAAGCCAGACCTGTTTGTGGGCAAGGTTAAAGTTGTTCACATGCAGAGGGGAAATGGCTCACTGTCATTTCAGGCATAAAGTCAGATATACTGACCCATTAACACAGAGCAAAGAAACCAGTCAGCCTCCTAGATCTGAAGCCAGCCCACTCTTCCCTACCACACCTCTCTTTAAAAGGGGGTAAAGAGCAAGGCAGTGATGATGAGTTGGAAGCTAAAAAAAAAAAAGAAGGAAGGAAGGAAGGGAGGAAGGATGGGAGGGAGGAAGGGTGGGAGGGAGGAAAAAGAACTCCACATACCATTTCTTCTTTAAAATGATAGTTTCTCTGTGGGAAATCCATTTTACTTCCAGCACCAATAGGACTTAGTTTACTCTGGACTCCACCAAGTAGTTCGCCAGCTACCTTTGGGGAAGCTAACCTAGAAGCCTGCTAGCTAATCTAACGCATCCATCAGAATAAACTAGGTTCTGCTGTGGTCACAAACCACCCAAAGTCTCACTGGCACACAGCAAGCATTTGTTTCTTGCTTCTGCTCTGTGCTCTTCATGGGTTGGCTGGGGATTCTGATCTACATCAGCCTCATTCTGGAATTCAGGCTGATGGAGCAGCTCCTACCTGGCATAGCACTGGTTACCATGGCAGAGGGGACAAAAAGAGACTGGCAAAGTGTGCCACCTGAAACGTCACAACTTGCTTCCATTCACGTTTTCTTGGCCAAACCAAGCCCTACGGTCAGGCCCAAGTTCACCTGGGTGAGGAAGCACAATTCTACCAGGTGGTCAGAAGGGGAGGAAGACCAGATATTAGTGAACAAGCCAAACTCTGCTACATCCATTTCCCAACCAAAGAAGCAATGTCTTCATTCATGTCTCTTAACAGGATGAAGGGGTTCTGATTGGGAATTTTGGGGTCTATGTTATTTGTTTGGGGTTTGCACTAAAACCAAGGAATAGGGGATGTTTTCTACTGAGTTCAAAGGGTAAGGTGGAACAGTTGCAGAAATAAATGTTTTGGTTTCACATGTCCACCTTGCTTTGCAATGTCAGTGCCAGATGTCCAAAGGCCCCTTCACAGGAGGTTATTAGTCCCTTGCCTCCAAAAGACTATTCCAACATAAGTCAACACAATGGCTAGAGCTGTACCAAGAGCTTAAAGGGTAACTGAGTCTAACACAATCAGCAACAAGGTACCCTCAACTTCGCCTTAATCTGCAAATCCAAGTGTACTGATTTACCATGTGAAATAACATCATCATTTTAGTTGTAAGAAATCACAGTGAAGACAAGCGCCAGAAGACATATGTTAGGTAAGTGTCTCTTTTCAAGAATGAAAAAAGGATGAATCACAGAAACTCCTGATAAATTACCAACTCAGTTCAGTATGAGCTAAACTAAAACCCCATCACTTCTTCACACAGACTTCAGTCCAGCCGAGGGGAATTTGGTACTTGCATGATTGAACTGTTTTAACCTAAATGAAGCATTTAACATCTCTATTAAGTTTTATCTTGCTTGTTCCAATCCATCAAGGTAACAGTAGCTAGCCCTGAGCACTACACATTAAGAACCAACTACACATAAAGAAGATCACTGGCCAACTAGCAAGTACTCACAGGAAGGAGAGGGTAGTGAAGGTCTGTTAAGTGAATAATAGTGGAGGGGACTGGACAGGTCTATAGCTTGGAGGGGCCTCGGGAGGGTTGTTTTCTGTCTTGAAAACACCTGAAGAGCTGTTGTGTAGAGTACGATAGGCGTTCTCCCTATAACTCTGGAGGGCAGGAGTGGCGCCCATAGGTGGGATTCAGGAGGACGCATCAGCTACCGAGACAGGAACCACTTGTGGCAGCGTGAGCATTCCACGGGCTCAGAACCACAGCCTTCTACAGTACCTGGCTGACACCAGCCCCAGGAAGGGGTGTCAGAGCGGTTGACCCATTTGGGGGTAAGGATTCTACATGACTAGTTACATCAGTATTTATCTGGATATATGAAGGCTAGGAATAAGAATGAAAAAATTCTGAAACGTTAGCACCAGGTCCAGAAAACCCCTGAAGGTCTCCTTAGAGGATATCTAAAAGCACAGACAGCAATAGCCTTTTCTGACAGGTGCCATGGGAAGGACACGAGGTAAAGTCAAAACATAATGCGCAAAAAGGAAAGACAGTGTGCAGCCCTGGCCTACTGTTTGCTACGCACGCGCCTAGAGCCCTCAGGTGATCTGCTCAGCACCTTCTGCCCTGTCGCTGCTCCCACAAGAGTCTGGCTTCGGGCTGGGCACACAGCAGGCATTCAGGAAACAACCCCCCAGTCAGACAATATTATCATCCTCTCACCCAAACGGAAGCTGACAAGAGGCACAGCTGTGATGGGAATTTGGGCCTTTACGACATTCACGTTTCACTCTCCCATCCAGAAATGGGACTTCAATGGAAAATATAGCAGAGGTTTCTGGAGGATGCTCTGCATGAGCTACATACGTGCAGAACGGTAGCAAATAAAGCTGGAAACAACCCTCAAGAGAACTGAGGGGAAGAGAAATGGATTCTTCAGTGACACATAAGCACGGCCTGGGACGAAGGGAGATGCTAGTATTCCAACCCAGTGAAACACTAAGTTAGATAACCAACAAGGGTCTACAGGAAGAAGCACATGAATTATAAATTCTTACAGCTCTTTGCCACACCTAGAAAGGACCTAAGAGATGCACACAGTTCATCCAAACAAACCCCACACACATCCACCAGGCCTTCAGAGGACAAAGACTCCTCTCCCCCGAATCACTTCATATGCATGGGCTCGTTGAGTCCAAGTACCAGGTAAAGATTCTGGCAGCAGGACCCAAGCCCACAGGCCCTCAAATCCCTCAGTGTCGGGGACACATCAGGGCTTGATACTTTCAACAGATCTATTAGTTACCTTAAAACAGGGAACTCCAGGAGAGGTCGCAATTAAGCACCTCCCGCAGGAGAAAGTTTCTGCGGAATTTTCACGTCTTTCTCAGCACAGAGGAAAGTTGAAGCTCCCGCCAGGATGCAAAACTTAGAATGACTACAAAGCGACCTACTTTCAGGTGTCTTTAAAGGTTTTAAGAGCAGCAATTCCCTAGGATCATCCCCAAAAGTGAGGTATTTAAATTAAAAATGTTGATGGAAAGAGCTTTCGAAATGTATTTCATTTGTCATAAAAAGTGTATTTTTCCATTTGTTTAAAAAATGTATTCTAACAACAACAAAATATCTAAAAAGATTATCCAACCAGCCTTAACCAAAGTCATAAGAGGTTGGAATTTAACTTAACAGTGGCAGTCCCAGAAAAAAAGATTTCTGCAAACAAAGAAAAAATGTCATTTGAAGGATACTAAGGCATATCAGGGGGGAAAAATGAATGGTTTTCCACTAAGGTGGTGTTTTAAAAACTCAAAAGCCGTTCTAATTAAATCTTCAGACTTGTTACACCATTGGCCTTCACTGGTGCCTGTGACATTGATGGAAGAAACCATTTACCAAAAATCGACACACTTCAAAACACTTTCTGCATGGCTCTTCACATTTTTTTAAACTTTTTCTTTGCTTTTTAAATTAAAGGAGCAGCCATTCCCAATGTACAAATTACCATACCACTTCCCTAGAAGGTAGAAAAGGTGATGTAAGACAGTAGCTCAGTTTATGATTTATTGAGGGCAAACTACATGGTATGCAGTCTTTTTTCAATACACTTTCATGCTCAACCTTCACTCGGTCTAACCTAGAGCAGGTAGATGGGCCAGCTATCATGAAGTGTTTGTGCCAGACACAATCTTAGAGATCTTAGTCCAAGCTTCTCATTTTAGATATGGAAAAACCAAAGCCCAGAGAGGTGAAGTCACCTGCGCAAGGTCACACGGCCAGTGAATGGCAGAATCTTATTGGCCAAGAAGGACTCCTCTGGAAAGCCCTTTTCTTATAGGGGATACAGATCGGCTAGAAACAAGCAAACCTGGGGCCTGCCCTCAGGTGACCTCGCTGCCTCCGGAGTCCTTCTGCGTGAACCCGCTTCAGTTCAGTGCAGCCAGGAGCCCGGGCTTGCCTGGCAACCTCAGTGAACTGTGCACCACAACACAAACAGCAGGTAGGAAGGAGCCGGGCAGTGAAGCAGAGTGGAGGGCTGTGCTCCCCACCCTGCGTCCACATGTGTTCAGTGAAGAAGCACAAACACCACCAAATCGTCTAGATGTTGCTGTTTTGGATAACACTTAAAATTCTGTACTTTCACCAAGGGCCGTTAAATCTGAATTAACTCAGCCATAAGACTCAACCTGTATTTTTATGGGATCTCTCTAAATGTTTTTCTGCATGACTCATAGACTCTTAGAATTGAAGGGGATGTTATAAAAGTCAAATCCATCTGGATAAAAATAAAAAGCACACATATTTAGGCTTGTTTAGGCACAGAAAACAGCTGGAAGGATATAGGACAAAATGTCTTCTGTAGCTACTTCTGGGGAGGGTATAAGGTGGGAAAGGGAAGGGGCAGACTTTTTACTTCATATGATTCCGTGCTTTTGTTTTTCAACAAGAGCGTGATCTGCTCCCCTCCCTCGGCCCCTTGCACTTACTTGTCCTCCCTGCATCAGCATTTCATAGGGTTCCACTGGGGGCCGCCATCTTATCTCTGCCTACACACTCAGGGAAGCGACAGCTTACAGACACAGTTTCCATCCTACCTCATCCCTAATGAAACCCTAAATCCCCATTTCGAGCCTGGAATGCCTTCTTGTGCTCTAGAACTGGATGTCTAAAGGCTTGAAGGTCAGGACCACAGCTGTTCCACAGACTTCTCAACCCAACCTGCCCCTAACAACTCACCATCCTCCCCCTCCCCTCTTCTTCTCCACACTGGGTTCCTTTCTTTAAGTGTCCAAGTCAGAATCCTGGGAGTCATCCTTGATTCTTTCCCTGTGCCTGCCCCACCCAGTGAGTCTGCAGGTCTTCCTGGAACCACTCTCAAAGCAGGTTTCTCCTCTAATCACCACTACTGCTCCCTCCTGAGTCACCTGAATTACTCCAGTGACTTCCTGATGAGCACCCTTGCTAATGCCTCCAACCCACCACACGGCACATGGGTCTGTTTACTATACAAAGCTCATGAAGTTCACTGTCCTCACTGAGCAACTACTGTGTGCCAGGCACCGTTCAAGGCCCTGAAGATACAGCTGTCAACCAAACAGACATTGTCCCCATGCGCATGGACCCTATATCCTAGTGATGAAACTGACTCTAAGATCCATTTATGGCTCCCCATTGCTTCAGGTAAAATCCAGACATATTAGGTAGCACACAAGACCTTTCCTGATCCCAGTGCCAACAACCTCACCCACCTCACTGGTTACCACTTCTTGCCCCCCATCCCTGAGACTCCAGACATTTTGGACCATTGCCACTTCCCTGAGTGCACATTGCTTTCTTATTTCTGTACATGCTCTTCCCACTGCCCAGAACACCCTTCCCTTTTCTGCCTAGTTACCGTGTCCTCTAAGTCTCTGATCAAGTGTCTCTTCCTCCAGGAAGCCTTCCCTGACTCGATTCATTGAGATACCTTTCATCAGAGCCCTGTGCAGGCCTCTGTCACAGCACTTGGCACATTTGTGGGTTTAATCTCCCCCACAGGATCAGAAACTTCTTTAGAAAAGGCCCTGCTCTATCCCTCATCTCTCTCGCATATCTGGCACACTGACACACAAACACGAAATACTTAGGGATCTGCTCCTAAGGAGCTCAATAACTATGCTGCCAAATCCTAGGATCCTGCGGGGTAGACAAGAGGTGGAAACGGTTACCAGCACTGATGGTTGTGAAAAATGCCACAGCCCATAACCAGAGATAAAGCTATTACTACGACTCTACAGCCCCCTGCCCCCTGCACACCTCTGCTTTCAGGTGCCCTCCATATATGAAAACACACTGTGCCCCTAAAAGGCTCACAGTCATTAGAAAGTACGTGCACCAGGTTTTAAAGTTAAATTTTCAAGTCCAGCTTTCAGGAGCCTGCCTGTGAGCCCCTGGATGCCTGCCTTGGATGCTGTCTCCTAAAACAAGCTTCTAGTCTTTCCTTGGATCTGATTCAGAGACAGCTTGGCTTCCGCTTTATTCCAGGTTTCAGTTTTGCTTTTGCTTTATTGTTCTTCCTAATCCCCTCACCTCCCTCCCACCCACCATACCTCCACACACAGTGAAAACAGCTCCAATAAAGAAACATGCCAAGATGTCCTAGTTCAGGGTGGCATGCCAGTCTGACATTCCAAGGATAAGGAATTTCCATCACACTATGACCCACCAAAACAGAGTTCTCTGATACAGTCCACTGGAGTACATAATTTTCAAGGGATGTGAGGGAGATCAGCTCTCTGATCTGGTCACCTGGCATTGTTGGGCGGATCTCCTAAGCTTCTTTGGGGAAGGGTCCACTCTGAATCCCACCAACTCCTGGGTTCCAGCTTCCTCAGCCTACCTTCCAGCTCCAGGGATGCACCAAACCAGCCCCCCCAGAGAGCCCGTGTCCCAGGGGAACACCCACCCAGTTCAAATCTAAGAAAGCTGGAGGCATGCTGAGAGCGGTAATTGGAATGAAGAATTATGTACACGGGAGAGCTGAGTCATCACAACGAGGAAGTCCTCTCCGGACCGCAGTCCCTCAGCTGAAGACCGATACGTTATACAGCAGTTCGATTTTCAGGGTCTTGTGGAAAGCATAGCCTGCTGATCCCGTGTCCTGGTTGAGCCCCCCCTTATTTCCTGTTGAGGTGGCAGGCAATTAATTAAAGCCACCTGCCTAATCATACAGCATAAGCTGCTTCACAGAATCTCAGAGGCTTCCCTGGGTGTCCCAGGGCTTGACCCACAGAGAAAGCACTCCCTCACTGGAACCTGTACAGAACATTCAGGGATGATGAGTCTGGGTTAAGAAACTAAAGACATCCCTCCTATATTGACAGAGATGAAAGATGACAGGTATAGTCTAGCAAATGAGGTGCCACTACTTTCAGCATGATTCCAAAGGACAGCTTTTTAGTGATTTTTATTTCAGATTTGACTAAAACCTTAAGCACTGAGACCAGAAAGGAGCTTAAAGCATTATCCATTACTCCGATCACCACAAGACTGACTGCCCACAGGTCTTGACATCACAAGTTTTCCCAGATAAGAACCACATGGGAACAGGTGATCCCTGTACACCACCACCCACAGGCCCAAATGACCAAAGAAAGCTGCCTAAAATGTTTTACTGTGATTTATACCTTGAATTTAAGACTCAGAAAAGCTAAAATAATCATTTCCTAAGTTCTCATACTGGGGTTCTTAAAACCTACACAGAGTGGGTGTCAAATCTATGTATATTAGTTGGTGTTCATCAAAAACACGTATTCTGCAAAACTAAAAAACAAAAATAACGTCACACTGGAAAGTTACTCATGCCCTTTGTTCATACATTGGTGAATTCTGGATTCCACTCTGAGGCAAGCAGCAACTAGAGTTTATTTCCCTTATAAAAATGCAGGAAATCAAACTAAAATTATTACCAGTAGCATGGTAATGCAGATTTGAAGTAGTCATCTCATTGTCAGGGCTATAAAGTAACTGTGAGTTTCTGATTAGGTCTTCCACAAGAATATCAACGTCCTATGGCACAAATTAATCACCTAACATTCCAGCTTACCCAAAAAGATAACATGGCACATTTGTATTTTACACACTCTAATTTCAGTAAAAAGAGTATGGTCATGTTCATTGTTTGGGAGGTTAAAACTAAGGATGTCTTATGTAGGGCACCAAAATATAATGCCCCAAGTGTTCACTTCAAAATAGTGACTCTCAAGCTAGGAGGGACCCCGTATGCAATGAGAAATGTTATCTTAATAGTAACACAGGACTTAGAATATTAGAAACTCCTAAAAGATGGAATATATTCTGGCAACTGATAAGCATAGCAGCATGAGACCTGGGAAAAATACTTTGTTTTCCTTATAAAAATAAAACCAGGTCAGCCTGTGAGTGGGGATTTGAGGAAAGCCTGTGTACAAGACCGCAGTATCCTTGCCTCCCAACTCCTGCAGCCTTGGAGCACATCTCCACCACCATCCGTACCTTCCCACCATCAGGAGGCACATGATCAGCTGGTACACCAAGATGCCCATGAGGCCAAGGACCTGGCTGAACCCCGACAAGGGCAGTCAGCTTCCCTAGGCTCTGTGAACACAAGGGTCCCTTCATGGCCAGGGCTCCATGGGTGTGCGGTCGCCTCATAAAGCCTGCCCTATTTATGTAGAACCTCCACATGTGTGTGCGTGTGTGTAGATGTGCGTGCCTGGGGAATTACTGCCTCTGAGAAAGGAGGGATATGGACATGCGGGCTTCACTTCTTATTCCAGAGATCCCTATATTGTTTGTATTTTTACCAAATTATACTGTGTGAAAAATTTTAAAGCTTACGCAAAAAAAGTCAACAAGAAACGTCTGACAATCCACGACCACATGACACTGAGGGCAAGAGTCCCCTTTTTGTATGCTAAATTTGGCCCCCTTGGTTCTTAAAATTTGAACCGTTAACGCTCCACCATGCCTTCCTTGATTAGTAATGGTAACTCCGAGCCCGCCAGCATGTTGGGGAGGAGCAGGCAGAGTTCAAGTGGTAAAGTCAAGGTGGAGCTCAAAGACCTTGGGCAGAGTCCTCAATCATCTTGGTACCTTGTTTCTAGTCTACAAACATCAGTTTGAGTTCACATCTGTTACCTATTATCTGGAAGTACCATGAGGGCATTTAGTTCAAACTGCTTAACAAGCAAAAGCACAGATTAATAATCCATTAGCTTGTTTAATAAGCACTTCTAACTGGGACAGGCCACAGTGAGGTAGGAGTGACTGGAATTAGTCACAGCAAGGGCTGTTTGAGGCCCTGGAATGAATGAGTAAATTCTCACCTGTCCAAGGTGGTTCTACTACAACCCTGCCTGACACTAGCTATTAAGTTGTACACTTAGGTTTATAAGGCCAGCACTCACAAGTCTGTCTTCCAAGTACTTTGCTTGTAGCACAGTAAAGAGGTAGCAGAACAGACTGGAAAGGTCTGCTGTAGAGCAGACAGACCTTAATCCCAATTGCAGCTCTTCTTCTAGTGGTTTTAACTCACAGACTAATGTAAAAAATAAAAGTTAGAAGAAAAAACTTTTCCAAATTTATATGCGTCAATGTGTATGTCTCTGACATGTGGAGACACTCCATAAACAGTAGCTGCAATCACTCCAGGTAAGAAGCAATCATGTGGCACAAACAACTAGACCTCATTTCATGTAAGCATAGTGAGCTAAGAATTATCTTTTCTAGTATATATTTAACTAAATATATTAGTTAATATATTTAACTAAATATATTTAGCCTTTAACTAAAACAAAGCTCTTCATTAGTAGAGCTTAATATAACTTTAACCAGTATTCTTACCATCATCTTTTAAAATACGACCCACATTAGGGCAAGATTTAAAAGGACTAAAAGTGCCTGTATTCAACCAGCTATGTATCTTGGTAATCCTTGAGTAAAAGTTTTTTCGTCTCACCCTCAATATTTTGAGTTAAAATCTTCCTAATGTTTGTACGCTCACCACTGCTTCTAACCACCTTCCAGCAGTTTATTTACATTCTAATGAAAGAGTCCTGATGCTCCCAAATTATTCAGAGAAGAGTCATTAAGCTGCTTTGCCCGGCTCTCCCAATACGCACAGTGAGTTGTTTCATCCTATTTCTTCTATCAGAGCAGGTGCAAAAAGGAAGAGGAAAAAGCTAAGTGTGTTTACATAAGACTTGGTAATTGTCTTTTTACCAATCAGAAAAGTGATCTCCTCTCTGACTAGTTTATGAGAGGTAGAATTTCTGAGCACTAAACAGAATCTCAGAAACCGAGACAAACTAGATCTAAAAATGCTTTATGAAATAGGAAGGATCGCAGTGTCAGAGATGACTTCGAGGTAAGTTTAATGTGTGGTTTCGGTTTTTTTTTTTGTTTGGCTATGTTGGGTCTACGTTGCTGCGCCTGGGCTTTCTCTAGTTGCAGCGAGCGGGAGCTACTCTTCGTTGTGGTGCGCGGGCCTCTCATTGTGGTGGCTTCTCTTGTTGCAGAGCACGGGCTCTAGGCGCGCAGGCTTCAGTAGTTGTGGCTCACTGGCTCTAGAGCACAGGCTCAGTAGTTGTGGCACACGGGCTTAGTTGCTCTGCAGCACGTGGGATCTTCTCGGACCAGGGCTCAAACCCGTGTCCCCTGCATTGGCAGGTGGATTCCCAACCACTGCGCCACCAGGGAAGTCCCTAATGTGTTTTTAAAAGTTAACTTCAAGTCCTTTCATACTAACAGGTCAAGAGGAGGAACTAGAAGAGGAAATAAATGAATAAAATGGCACCTGCTGTGGTCATGCACAAAGAGAGAGGCTCCAGTGAGGTCCCATGCCTTTCTGGGACCACAGCCTCAAAAGAGCCTTCATATTGCTCCAATTCAAAGTCAAATTAACCAGAACTCAACTATCCAGAGCCAGTCCACTGGGCTTCCAGAACTATTTAACATGGATTAAAAGAAGATATATTTCGTATTTAAAATCAACTTCTAGGAGACGTCTACTATCGGCACGCAAGTACCAGAATCTCCTATGCCTTCCGCCACCTTAAATAGACTTTATTTTTAGAGCAGCTCTAGATTCACAACAAAATTGAGCCGAAAGTACAGAGAGTTCCCATGTGCCTCCTGCCTCTACACACGCACAGCCTCCCCATGATCAACACCCTCTCAAGAGCGGTACATCACAGATCAATGCAGGCTCCTCAGCTGTTAACATCACTCGAAGACCAGAGTTTAGGTTTCACTCTCAATGTTTCATGTTTCATGGGTTTTGACAAATGTATAATGACATGTATCCACCATGACAATATCATACAGAGTAGTTTCACTGCCCTAGCCATCCTTCCCTTCCTACTAACCTCTTGCAACCACTGATCTTTTCACTGTCTCCATAGTTTTGCATTTCCAGAATGGCTTATAGTTGGAATCACACAGCATGAAGCCTTTTCATATTGGCTTTTTGGTTTTTTTTATATATACAGCAGGTTCTTATTAGTCATCAATTTTATACACATCAGTGTATACATGTCAATCCCAATCTCCCAATTCATCCCACCACCACCCCTCCCCCGCCACTTTCCCCCATTGGTGTCCATACGTTTGTTCTCTACATCTGTGTCTCATTTCTGCCCTGCAAACCGGTTCATCTGTACCATTTTTCTAGATTCCACATGTATGCGTTAATATACGATATTTGTTTTTCTCTTTCTGACTTACTTCATTCAGTATGACAGTCTCTAGGTCCATCCACATCTCTACAGATGACCCAATTTCGTTCCTTCTGTGAGAAGCCAGATGATGTGACCATGTGCTGGGCTCTGAGAGCAACCGGGAGCCAGAAGCCTGGGCTCTGCTGCTGTTGAGCTGGGTGACTTTGGATGGCACTTAACCTAAATGCTCACCTGTCCAAGGTGGTTCTACTACAACCCTGCCTGACACTAGCTATTAAGTTGTACACTTAGGTTTATAAGGCCAGCACTCACAAGTCTGTCTTCCAAGTACTTTGCTTGTAGCACAGTAAAGAGGTAGCAGAACAGACTGGAAAGGTCTGCTGTAGAGCAGACAGACCTTAATCCCAATTGCAGCTCTTCTTCTAGTGGTTTTAACTCACAGACTAATGTAAAAAATAAAAGTTAGAAAATAAAACTTTTCCAAATTTATATGCGTCAATGTATATGTATAAACCTGCTTGAGGTTTCCTGGGTTCCAAGTTTAGGCCCAGCCTCGGAAAATGGTTATGGGGGTCAAGGAGGATAATAAGCATGTGGAAGCACCTTGAAAGTGCCAGGTGGTTGGAATGTATGGAAAGTTTTCTGCAAGGACTGAAATCATTACATATCTGAGTCAGAAAGTGGAGGAAAGCATTTTTTTTTTTTTTTTTGACAACATAGGAAGGGAGGAATATATGTTGCACCAAAACTTGTGCCTGATTTCTTAGGTCTTTCCAAAGGTCAGGGGAGCTCTGCCTGTGCTTAGCTGTGGGTTTGGTTCACCTGACTCTGAGGCTGACTGTATCTCAACTAGGGTCTGTTTATTTTCAGAAGTGAATGACAGCTCTAGACAAACCCGTCTTACTTCCTTGGGAGTCTACCCAGGGTAATGAGTTTAAACTTTCTCTTTGTCTCTTGTGGTTGTTAGTCTTCACGCATGAGAGGAGCTGTAGAATTGACAGTGCTTTCTGCGGCCAGCTCTTCTCTGGAAATGGCGAGTAATGGTAAGGATAAGAGCAGACGCCATGGTGCATGTTTACGTGTAATCTGAACTTCATGGTGATTCATACACAATATCATTCTTCACCTAGTCATCAGATATTCAGCAAGATTCTCCAAACGCCAAGAGGTCGATAACATAGCTCCTTCCTCAGAGCACATTGACTCCTTGGGGAGACAGTGACCAGACAGGCTTAGATTGGGAGCTGGGCAACTGACATTCCCATTTTAGTGCTCTCAACCCTGCACTCTGACCTTGGCTAAATCTGTCGCCTCCCTGGGCCTTGGGATTTTCCCTTCAAAATGAGGACTTTGGACCAGGTGATCTTGAGGGGTCCCCCAGGTACATTCCCTATTATAGGAGTCTGATTGTCCATTTACAAAGGTAATTGATGATTAAATTGTAAATTGCGTGAACAGTACATATAGTAAGAACTTCACACAAGGGAAATGCATAATTCTGGTTCCTAAGGGTCAGAAATGGCTTTGCCAAGAAGATAGAAAAGGAGGTGGAAAGTCTAAATATATAAGAGCAGGGAGTGGAGGCTCACCTGCCCAGCTGAGGTGTTGGTGTAGGAAAGAGCAAATTTGGTTGAGGGTCTCGAGGTTCTTGGCAGTATCCACGTGTGAGCTAATGGGAGACTCAGGGATCTTTCTTTTCCCTACCTTTTTTGTGTCATAAATATCTATGTATTTGATATGCCAGAGACTGTTTCTGCTTTAGACACATGGCTCCAAGAAGACCTTATCGTATCAAACTAATATAACTCGCTTATTGATGACTTTGAACTCACTACTTTCTGGTCCCTTCCCTCCTGGTCCCTGGTACCTAGAACTAATGTTCTCAGGGAAATGGCTTTGTGTGCACCCTTCCACATTAGATATGCTTCTGCTACCCTTTATTTCCACCTATGAGAATGCCAGCATTTAGTTGTGGGAACTTCTTTTGTTATACATAGTAAAATCTCCAAAGTTTTTCTGTAGAGTTTTAGTGAATTCTGATTGAGAATTAAAAACCAAAAAAACCAAGTTCCGTATTTGTTCAATCAGTTCTTTAACTCAACCATCATTTAAGTGCTTACTCTGTACCAGGCACTGGGTATGCATTTGTAAACAAAACAGACATGGTTTCTGCCCTCATAGCTTTTGGTCTAGTAGGCAGGACAAACACTAAGTCAGTACACAGATAAATCTGAGATGATCAATTTGATGGGTGGTATAAGTGAAACAGAAGAGGATGGCACAAGAATAATAGGAGTACTTATTTCAGATTTGAGAGGGTGGCCTCACTTAGAAAGCAAGAGATGAGAAGAAGCTCGTGAGGGAAAAGGCTCAGTTGGAGTTGGGGAGAAAAGTCTGTTTCAAGCAGAGGGAAAAGCTAGTGCAGAGGCCCAAGGTAGGAAGAGCTTGTAATGTTGAAAGAACTGTAGGAAAGGTCAGAGGGGCAGGAATGTTGTAAATAACAGTGGAGGGGGCTTGATATGAAGATAGGGAAAGAGGCCTAAATAGGGTCACTTAGGGCCTTTTGGTGAGGTAAGAAATTTGGATCTTATCCTATATTCAAAGGGAATCAATTGTTCGATTTTAAAGAGGGGAGTGGCACAATTCAATATAGATTTAATTACTCATTCTGGCTACATTGTGGAGAGTGGTTGGGGGGCAGGAGTTGAGGTGGAGAGATCAGTTACAGGGGGTCGTTGTGGCTTAGGTGAAAGACAGCACTGACTTGGACTTGAGTAGAAGTGATGGAACTTGGCAGTGGCTGGGATGGGAGAGGTGATGGGAGGAGATGTCAAGGTAGATTCCTAGCCTTTGGCTCTGTCATCAAAATGGAAACGCTGTATACTGAGACGCAGCGTGGAAACTCTTTCCTAGAATGTATTGGGGCACTTTATACCTAGGTAAGTAAAGCTAAAGGCATAACCTTTACTTTGAGATGTGGGCCTTAACACTGCGAAACAGTGAATTTTATGTACTTGTTCGGTAGATCAAAATGACGTTAAGTATTTGGCTGGTTTTTTACAAAACCTGAACATACTCTTGCCATAGGATTCAGCAGCCGTGCTCCTTGGTATTTACCTAAATGAGTTGAAAACTTAGGTCCACATGAAAACCTGCACATGAATGTGCGTAGCAGCTTTATTCATAATTACCAAAGCTTGGGAGCAACCAAGATATCCTTAAGAGAGTGAGTGGATAAAATGTGGTACATCCAGACAGTGGAATATTAGCACCAAAAAGAAATGAGCTCTCAAGTCTTGAAAAGACATGGAGGAACCTTAAATACATATTGCTAAGTGAAAGAAGCCAATATGATACTGGGCATATACCCAGAGAAAACCATAATTCAAAAAGACACATGCACCCCAATGTTCATTGCAGCACTATTTACAATAGCCAGGTCATGGAAGCAACCTAAATGCCCATCGACAGATGAATGGATAAAGAAGATGTGGTAATATATATACAATGGAATCTTAGCCATAAAAAGGAACGAAATTGGGTCATTTATAGAGACGTGCGTGGATCTAGAGACTGTCATACAAAGTGAAGTAAGTCAGAAGGAGAAAAACAAATACCGTATATTAACGCATATATGTGGAACCTAGAAAAATGGTACAGATGAACCGGTTTGCAGGGCAGAAATTGAGACACAGATGTAGAGAACAAACGTATGGACACCAAGGGGGGGAAACCCCGGGGGGGTAGGGATGGTGGTGTGCTGAATTGGGCGATTGGGATTGACATGTATACACTGATGTGTATAAAATTGATGACTAATAAGAACCTGCTGTATAAAAAAATAAAATTCAAAAAACAAAACAAATGTAGCACTATGAACTTATGAAGTACAATAAAATGAGGTATGCCAAAAAAAAAAAAAGAATATCCAATGTAAAGATAGAAGCAGAAGCAACAGTAGGGTCTGCCAGGTGTGCATCTACATCCCTAACTTGGGATCAATCCAGGATAACTGCTCTCCTGGCAATTCTATTTTATACGAGCAGCTCTTTTTTTTAACATTTAACATTTACAGAGGGTAAGGCTATATACCAGGCTCTCTAAGAGTTACCTTTACAGAGGCCACAGCCATAGGACCTCAGTGTTGAAAGGGGTCTTACAGACAGGTCTTAGGAGGCAGCCCTAATCTCTAAAAGAGAATCTATGGACCAGTTAATATTTACTTAACTTCAGAGACCATCAGCAACATCCTCCAAAAGGATAGACATTTTAATCCCCCAAAAGTAAGGACTATCTCAGGAAAGAATGCTCTTAACTGAATACACCCTGTGGACAAGCCACGGAGCAGGTGCACTCCCCACGGAAGGTCAGCCAGCTCCCGTGTGAGCACTCCCGGTGGTGGGAGTGCAAGGGAGCAGCTCGGTAGACCATTTCAGTCTTCTGAAAGTTATGTCTTAGATTGGGCTGGAATCTCTCTCCCTGAGACTTTCACCCACTAGTCACAGCTGTGACCTCAGGGAGAGGAAATAACAGATCTTAAAGGCTGGCACAGAGTAAATCCTCAATAACATCAACTCTCCCCGTCCCTCCCCGCTGCACTCTCAGTCCCACGCTAAGCTCAGAAGTATGTGGAGACGGTGTCCACACCCAGTGCCCACACCCAACTACCAACAGCAGCCCATTCTGAACCCACTCTCTAGAAAAAGCCCTGAAACATTTCAACCATTTCTCACATGGTTTGGTTTCCTGCCTCCCTCACCGTCCTGGCCTTTCTCCTCAAGATATGCTTCACTTTGTCTGTGTCCCTCTTACAGTACAGGACTCACCATCTGGGGGTCCGGCACAAAGCACTAAAAGTCACGGTTGCCCCCTTGTGGAGCTCCCAATCTGGCTGAGAAAAAAGACGAACTCACATTAAACGAAGAACCCTCTTTCCTCTCTCTCCCCCCCCGCAAAGAGCACACACCCACACACTCAATTGTGTGACTAGACCACAGACACGGAAGGGATTTAGAGGAAGGGGATGTTAATAAGGCCTGGTTTCCGGGAGCCCAAGAGTCACTGCTCTTATCATATCCCACCTCTCCCTCAAAAACTCAGACTGCAGAACACACGTGCAGCCCTGATGCCTCAGCTTCCCTCAGCCCCTGACGTAGAGACAACAGTGACCCCAGAAAGCATCCGTGGGGACAATCAAGTTCTGGACAGAGTCCCCGCCATGGGGCAACCAGGACACAAAGGCCAAGAACTCCAGGGTCCTGAACACTGTCAGACACAGCTCTTGGGGCAGGAGCCCCCTCCCAGCTGCCAAACCAAAGGCGGAGGTGAAAGTTTCTAAAGGAAAAACAGAACATGAAGTGTTTTGTTTTGTTTTGTTCAGAATTAAAAGATGCCCACTTGAGGAAGCTGGGAGGCTAAGGAAACTAGCCAAGGGCAGGGCCACCAGATTTTTGCTAAACTGGTTTGGCATCTTCTTTTTTTTTTTTTGGTTTATGGAAATGACCACATACAAGGTAGCCTGCAGGCCAGGCAGATGGCCACCTTTCCAGCTGCAGTGTTTCCAGAGAGGTCACCCCTGGCAAGGAGGCTTCACACATTCTCAAATTCTGTGTTTCCATCTTGCAGGCAAGGGCCCTTTCTGAAACTGTTCTGCCTAGCCCAAACTCTCTTTGAATCAGGTTCTAACACTTCTGCACTTAACATTCTTCGACAGCAATTGCAAGAGGAAAACAACCTTGGGAACCTCCCCTCACCGCCCCATCCCAAGCAAGTTCCTGCCAAACGCTAGCATATCGCTGAATGTCACCACCACTCAGAATAGGAATCCCTGTGCCCAGTTTTGACGCTGCCAGTTAAGGACAGCAGAAGAATGTCTAATATGCTGTTAAACAATCTGGAAAGCCCACGCAATCTCCTAGTGAGGACAGCCTTTCCATAAAGGACATCTTGCCTTTAAAGAGCAAATTTAATATACGATTGCCAACACTGCTCAGCCACAGCCTCGAGGAACCCATGAGAGAAGGCAAACCCCAGATCGTCAGGAAATCTGTGGCATATTCTAGAAGCCCTCAATCACATCACATCGACCCCTTGAGTACATCCCCTTCATGGGCTGATGCTGGAGGACATCAGATCAGCCCACGGAGGGTCCACGGACCCCGCACTGTGCCAGCCTTTCAGAGGCAGCATCATCTGCAACCCAGAGGTCAGCAGAGCACCACCCAAGCGACTGGAAGACGTGTCTCCTGGCTGTGCAACCTCTCACAGCGGATCCCGCTCCACCAGGGCAGCTTCTCCCCCTCACATTTCCGGGTACTAACAGCAACATCCACAGGCAGAGCAAAGGGCCCTTGGCAGAGATCCCCTTTTACAAACTGCTCGAGGCAACCATGTTTTACATTTCAATGATTTTTTTTGGTCAGTGTTCACGCAACTGTAAATAATAACAAAAATGACTTCATGGAACACAGTGCGTGGAACGCAGTGCAATCAGCAGATCCTCTGATACAGATTGCTACCAAGGGTGTCAGCTTTCCAAGACACAAGATAATCTAAGACCTCATGTAGTGAGACCTCCAGTGAATGAGAAGCCCAGCCAAGCCTGCTTATATTTACTCCTTTCTCCCCATCCCACCTGTTTACTCTCCAAAAAGAGGAAAAGTCACGCATAAGAATTAATCCACCCTGATGTAGAACTAGAGTGAGGGGTTAATGAGGTTGGCCCCCACTACTCAGAGAGATGTCTTTCCCCTGCGTGCCCGCCACTCTCCCAGGAGATTGGCAAGCAGGGGCCCCATGCGTGTTCTGGTTTTTCCCTCCCCAGCAATGTCCAATGTCGGCCCAGCTCTGCACACTTCATTTGCGAGGCCATTCTACTTTCTCAGCCCATCACGTCAAGGGAGGAGGGGATGCCCTGGCAGCACGTCTAGACGACTCTCCTGGGGCACATAATCTTAGTTTCCCCTCCTATCTTATTTCATCGTCTTTAGGCCCCCACCAGCAGCCCAGGTGCCTGATACCTTGGGAAACTCCCTGCACTGCATTTCTGACAGGACCGTGAGCACCTTTCCTAACAAAAAAACAGAGTCCCAGGTCCGGTCGGCATCTCCTTCCAAAAAGCACTTCATTCAGCAGAGACCAGGCAACTCTCACACACCAGGACTGTTCAGGCCGCAGCAGGATGAACAAGTAACCCACGGGGCCGGCCTAGACTCTAGGGGGCTGCTCTGCTTGTATCAGGGACAAGAGGAGAGAGGAGGCATGAGCATGATGCAAACTCAGATGCGCTCTGAGATCCCAAAACACAGATCAGATGGCCTCTAATGTCCCCTCCAGAGCTGAATTCTATAAACTTCATATGTTAGCCGTGTGGGCAGGAACAGAACCTACTATTTTTAACACAAACAGCAACACAAAATAGTTCACACTATTTCAGGTGTAACATTCCAGGCAAAGAAACATTCAAGGAAACTAAGTGTCTCTCTTCTGCCTGAAACCACAAGATGGTTTTTAGTGATGGTTTTAGGTTTTAGATGAAAAAGCCAATAATAGATCCTCATGCAGGGCTCGGACCACAGAAGCTGGCTGTCTGGGGACTCACCATTCCTAAGCAGGGTACCTTTTGCATTATTACTTGTATTCTAGTGATCTTTATGAGTAGTTACTTAGGTCTCAATTTCACCCTCTATTAAGGCCTCAAATGTGCCTTCTGAAGTCCGCACCTTATTATGGGTGGTAATCTCTTCAAGCAGTAACACCCTAGCCGGGCCAATGGCACTAGTGGCATGGCTGCCAACACATCCCACCTGCAATTGGTGAATCCCCTGAGGAAGACAGGTAGCTTAACTGACAACTGAGCACTCCCTGCCCCATTTAACAGGACTTTCACTTAAGGGAAAGGTCCCCTCGATAAGGTATCCAGGTACATTGTACAGAATGTCTGTGACTCAATGCTCCCTGTGGAATTAGATCTGTTTAATAAAATTAACAAGATTTTCAAATTGTGATGATTTTTTAAAATTTAGTTTCTATCAAGAGGGACAAATACAAAATGTACCTTCCGGTTGGAGCCAAAGCCGAGTTAAGAAATGTTTGTTAAGACCAGGTGTCAACTCAGCGCTGATGTATCTATCACAAGTTGTATTTTGCTCCCTGGAGGTCCCCCCCACCCTTCTATCGGGGGGGGGAGCGGGCGGACGAGGCTGCGGCTCACCAGGTATCTGGCAGAGTTCTTAAGTATCTCTGGTGTGCCAGGCATGACCCTCACCTTGCACGGGGACCCCCACAGGGGATGGCTGCAGGTTTACAGACCAGGGCGGCTAACTGGTAACCAACTCAGGAGACACACATCTACCAGAATGCCACTGATTAACATTTAAAATAACTGGAAAATCAGCACCAGCCAGATTCTCCTTCTCCCAGGGGTCAGCCCACTCAGAGTAAGGAGACAGCCGATAGAAGGCAGTAGATGGTTCCCTCAAGCTGCAAGGCTGGCAGACGGCTCTCCTGCACCCCAAGGTTTGGATGGTTCATCCACAAGCAAACATTTTCTCCCAAAGTGATGGTTAAACTCTGACCACAACTTGTCGCTGTCCTACCAGAGGAGTCATTACCTTTTGCCAGGTATCAGGTAGCATGCCATTCATATCTCCCCCAGAACACACACTGGCCCCAGGACTTACTGGCCACACATTTTATGAGTGATCCCCCAGGTGGGTTCACCTGGGGGAACTATTTTATGAAATGGCCATGCTTAGTTTTCAGTTAAGCCACAGAAAAGACAGGTATAAGCAAATTTGTCAAATTTTTTTAACCTGATGTTTAAACAGAAGTTAAAGTTCTAATAAATTAGAGTGTACCAAGTTAAGAATTACAAGCTCATTGCAAATAAATAAAATTTGAACTGCTTTGTACATAAAATATGAAGTAAAATTTCCCTCCTTACTCCCACTTCTCACCCCTACCAAGAGAAACCTCTTATTAGTTCAGAATTTTGATTGCATAACATTCCTCATCAGGAGATTAGATTGAGTTAAACGTCTCATGAAAACACCACTGATAGGGACTCAATGTATGGCTAAAGGGGGACACTGGAGCTTTCCCCCCAGGTGTTACCTACTGCATTTCCATCTTTAGCAAAACCAAGTACAAGTATGCAACATTTCACTTTATGAAGATCACAATCTTGGATCTCAAGTTTTATTTCATTTGGAAAGAACTGCCAATCTTGAACGCATATACTAAATCAATGGTTTCAATCTTTTAAGTGAATATAAAAGAAGCCAAGAAAGTTTTAAAGGAAGAACTCCCTGGAAAGGATATTAAAGACCTACACAAGTTAACTAAATCCCCTAAGCACATTTTTAGTGACTGCTACCCTGGCAAGCACGTCCCAGCGGGTATGTTTGAACAAAGACCAAAGAATTTACTATATTTTCTTAGGAAAATTCTTTCTGTGTATTGCACAAGGTTCCCTCTACTTTCGCTGCCCTGTATGCGCTCACAATTTGAAAGTTCAAAGGCCACTACTGTGCCCTCCTGCAATGTGTTGGTATCACATGTCTTCAAATACTGAGGACAATTTTTTTTAAGGTATGAGACTTTCTAGTACTGACCTCTGAAACAAGAGGGCTTGAGCTACTGATGTGATGGGTGTAAGGACCCCTGGCATCCGTTTCATTCATCCTCCCTCAGTTCCACATTCTGTTCTATACTATTCAACCTCCCTCTTTAATCTAGAGATTATTTGTCAGCTGTCCCAACCTCTAGAGGCTTGATCTATAGCACATGAGAAGTAAGTCTTTGGAGGCAAATAGCTATACAAATCAGAATTGGATTTACCCCATGAAAGGTCACGGAAATGCTTTTCCTCTTTCTTGTCCTCTGGCCCAAATCCTACTGGCTCTTTAAGATCTCATTGGAGATCCGATGCCCTCCAAGAAGCCCTCTTTCCCCCTGCTTCTCCAGCTGAGACAGGCAATGACCCATAGTCAAGAGACCATCTCCTATGCCTAGGGCTCCTTTCGATTTTTTAAAGCAATATATATAACTTGAATGTTCAAGTCTCCAAAATAAATAAAGCCAAGCCCATCTGCCATCTGGCCTCATCTGTGAGGCAAAACCACTTTATCACTTGTAAAAACCTATGTATAAAGGCCACTGCTGCCCTGGGGGCTTACAGTCTAGGTTAAACTAACAATTCAGAAATAAACCATTAGCGAAAGTTGTAAAATTTCACATAAAGCAAGGTTCTATGGTATTTAGATTGCACTTATGTGAAGGACCACATGGGGCCTTGGCTGGCTTTTTGTTAATTCTAAATTATTCAGCACTGCATTGATAAATTGCTCATTCAAGTGCTAACCCCTAAGGCACCAGCCCAGCTAAGAATGATCCTCTTGGTTTCATTACTATCTCTAAAAGCATCGAAGGCAGGACCTCTCCATTTGCCTTCCTCTCCTCAAACTGCCAGAACACACCGAAGGGCCTTCATGCTTACAAGTCAAACTTGTTCAACAGTTTGGAAGTAGAGTGGGAAATCTGGTGACAAGGTGACTTATTGAGGTCCTTTTAGAGGCCTGTAGTTCCAGAATACTCGGGAAAGGAAGGACACTCCTGACACCTGGCATTTTAGAAGACAGTCTGTCTCTTCCATGAATATCCCTACATCTCCTTTGTCTCTCACGTTGGAAGGGACAGCTGCCCCCATTAGGGGCCCCTCCCCCAATTCCCCTTCCCCAGCAGTCTCTGCAATAAGCTGGGGCTTCCCCACCCCCTGCTCCTCAGCTACACCAGGACCAGCCTGGACACTAGGTAAAAACTAAGGGAATATGAATAAAGTATAGACTTTTATGTTTTAATATTGGTTTATTAATGATAACAAATGTAGCATACTAACATAAGATGTTAACAGAGGAAACCAGGCATAGGGTAAAAGGGAACTCTAGTATCACAATTTTTCTGTAAATCTAAAATGGTTCTAAAATAAAAGTTTATTTTAAAAAAATAACCTGAAATACTGATGATGTAGAGAAACGGGTTCATTCACACCGTCTGGCAGTTCCTTAAAAACTCGACATGCACAACCGTGGAACGCAGCAACTACACTTCTGGGTATTTCTCAGAAATGGAAACTTACCTTCACACACACAAAAACCTGTACACCAGTATTTATAGCAGCTTTATTGTAATAGCCATTAACTGGAAACAACCCAGATACCCTTCAGTGGGTGAACAGTTAAAACTGTGGTACATTCTTACCATGGAATAATACTCAGTAATAAAAACGGAATGAATTATCAATACACTCAGCATAAATAAATCTCCAGAGAATTATGCTGAGAGAAAAAGCCAATTCCAAAAGGTTACAAACTGTATGATTCCACACATAATATTCTGACAAAATTATAAATGGAGAGCCGATTAGTTGTTGTCAGAGGTTAAAAAGGGGGTGGGGGCAGGTGGAGACGGGTGTGGCTGTAAAAAAAAAAAAAAAAAATAGGAGGGGAGCCCTGTGGTGATGGAAATGTCCTGTATCTTGACTGTATCGATGACAAAATACTGGTTGTGACATTGTACTATAGTTCTGCAAGACACTGCCACTGGGGGAAACTGACTAAAGGCTACAGAGGATCACTCTGCATTATCTGTTACAATTGCATGTGAATCTACAATTATCTCAAAGTAAAGATTTTTTGTTAAGCCACAAGGCCTGAACAAGCAGGTAGCCTAGAGGGAAGGGGTGAGGCCCAAGCAGAGATCTGAAGTCAGAGCCCAGATACAAGTGAGTGGGGCTCCTCCAGGCAGGCTCGGCCCAGGGTTGAGACTCTGGAAGCAAAGTCCCCAAAGAAAGGGAGTACAAATATGGAAAGCAAGGCTGGGCTGGATTTGAAGGTATTGGTGTGGACTTCGATTTATGTTAAAACCCGTGGGACTTCCCTGGTGGCGCAGTGGTTAAGAATCCGCCTGCCAATGCAGGGGACACAGGCTCGAGCCCTGGTCCGGGAAGATCCCACATGCCACGGAGCAACTAAGCCCATGCACCACAACTACTGAGCCTGTGCTCTAGAGCCCACGAGCCACAACTACTGAGCCCGCGTGCCACAATTACTGAAGCCCACGCGCCTAGAGCCTGTGCTCCGCAACAAGAGAAGCCACCACAATGAGAAGCCTGCACACAGCAACGAAGAGTAGCCCCCGCTCGCCACAACTGAAGAAAGCCCGCGTGCAACAACGAAGACCCAAGGCAGCCAAAAATTAATTAATAAATTAATTAATTTAAAAAAACCCCTAAGTGTACGTGTGCGTATGGGATTGTGTGTGTATACACAATCATTTCCTAGTTCCGTCCCCCTTAAAGAACCTGGGGGCAGCAACACTCCTGAGCAACCACTCAGGGCCCAGAAATTGGTTTTTAAGCGCCACTCTCCACTAAAAGAACCGGACCTCCTTAGGGAAATGGCTGATTCTGGGCTTGGGCAGAGAAACACAAAATGAGTCTGGAACATTGTGTTGTGGTGAAAAGTGATGAGAATGTGTCAAGAGGACACAGAGGTCAGTTTAAAGAAGCACCCATGGACCTCATCTGGGACAATCTAAACACCAAAATGAATGACCATCACGTATTATAACCCACTGAACAAAATACATGCTCACAAGCCCATACAGGTAAGTGAATACATGGATACGTATGGGGAGAAGAGAAAGCGCTTCCTTACAACGGAAGCCAACAAATAAATGGAGAAGGAATGAGGGTAATAACAAGTCATCATGTGGCAACCACAATATTAAAAATAAATTTAAGAGACATCAAGATGATAAGATTAGTAGATGAAAATCAGGTGAGAAAAAGAAATTTGTATCATCTCAAAGTATTTCCCACAAAATATTTATTACAAAAGGGAGAAAAAAGTAACTTCACGGAGGAGAAACCCAACTGACACCCTCTTCAAGAAGTGATCAAAGTTACCACCACCAGAAACAGGACAAATCAGACGAAATGTGCCACCCAAGAGGCTGCAGTGGTCATCACAGTATCTGGCCCAAAATACCTACCCCAAATGGAGGGCCTTTCTAACAGTGACTGGGCTGTAACCTTCAAAAATGTCCAAGTCATGAAGCCAAGGCAAGACTGAGCAAACATTCTAGACTGAAGGAAACCATTGATAGAGTGATGAGCAGCAGGTATAACATGTAATCCTGGATTGAACCCTTTACTTTACTATAGAAGACATTACTGGGTCACCTGGTGAAACTTGAAACCCAAGGCATACAGGAATTCCTTGGATTATTCTCGTAACTTTTCTATAAGTTTGAAATGGTTTCAAAATGAAGTTTTATATATATCAATATTATATATATATATAATTTTTTTTTTTTTTAAACAGAAAAAGGCAGCTTTTGCTTTTCACCCTTCCACCTTCTTTCTGCCTGGAATGCAGGCATGCTGACAGGAGGGTGACGTCTCAAGATAAGTAAAGAGAGCAGAACAGTAAAACAGGCAGAACTGCCACATCAGCCCTGGGCTACCCACCTCAACATTTGTTGTTACACATGGTGGAAAATAAACCCCATGATGGTTCAAGTCACGATAGCAGGGTTTTCTGTCACTCACAACCAAAGCAATCATAACTAACATATTTAATAGGCAGAGAACTACTACTCCATTCCTATTTTCCCACTCTCACTAATTGAAAAACCTACCAAAAAATAACAGAAAAGCAGTGATTTGCTCCAGGGACAAGGCAGCAGAGAAGCTGTGTGTTTTGGGCAGCCACAAGCACTAAGGAAAGCCTGGCCAGAATCAACAGCAGGTCCATCTCCACCTAAAGTCCAGTGAGTTTCCATCGACAAAGAAATGGATAAAGAAGATGTGGTACATATATGTAATGGAATATTACTCAGCCATTAAAAAGAATGAAATAATGCCATTTGCAGCAACATGGATGGACCTAGAGATTATCATACTAAGTGAAGTAAGTCAGACAGAGAAAGAGAAATATGGTATGATATGGCTTATATGCAGAATCTAAAAGAAAATGATACAAATGAACTTGTTTACAAAACAGAAGCAGACTCACAGACTTGGAGAACGAATTTATGGTTACCAGGGGGAAGGATGGGGGGTGAGGGATAGTTAGGGAATTTGGGATTGACATGTACACACTACTATATTTAAGATAAATAACTAACAAGGACCTACTGTATAGCACAGGGAACTCTGCTCGATATTATGTAACAACCTAAGTGGGAAAAGAATTTGAAAAAGAAGAGATATACATAAAACTGAATCACTTTCTTGTACACTTGAAACTAACACAACATTATTAATCAACTGTACTCCAATATAAAATAAAAAGTTTTAAAAAAATTTTTTTTAAATAAAGTCCGGTGAGTTTCTACGCTCAGCGGGAGGAAGAGTGAGGTTAGAGGCAGGACTCTGACAGACAGGCAATGAAAGAGGGACAGGAGACGTCTTCAAAGGCATTTTCTCAGAGAAACAGCTCTGTGCACAATCTGGGTACCACAGCAGCACCTGCTTTGGATACAGGATGAGTTAAATAGGCTTTCAGTGCTTGCTTTTCAACTGGATCACCACTTAGAACACTGTCTCTATGAGAAAGATCCTAAATGCTGAATGATATGGACTGAATATTTGCGTCCCCTCCAAATTCATATGTTGAAATCCTAACCCTCCCAAGGGATGGTACAAGGAAGTAGGGCCTTTGGGAGGTAATTAAGTCATGAGGATGGAGCCTTATGAATGAGATTAGTACCTTATAAGAGACACCTCAGAGAGTTTTCTCACCTTCTTTCTGCCATGTGAGAATACAAGGAGAAGACAGCCATCTGCAACCTGGAAGGGGGCCCTCAACAGAACCTTACCATGCCGGTACCCCGATCTTGGACTTCTAGCCTCCAGGGCTAAAAGAAATAAGTTTCTGTTGTTTATAAGCCACCCTGCCTATGGTACTTTGTCATAGCAGCCCAAACAGACTGACACTGTACTTAAAGTAACTTTCAGAATCTAAACTGTCAATAAACTGGGGATGTCTGTAAACACCTATTTCATTTATAATTCAATTTTATTTCCTAGCCATCAATTTGTATTACATTTTTCTAATCATAACTTACTTTTACCATCATAATGCCTCCTATTGGTCTAGTACTCCTTCCTTTCTCTTTAAAGTTCCCTTCATACCACGATTTTAATTTCATTCTCGCTCTCAACAGTACTGTGAGGAAAACCCAATTGCTTCCATTTAACACGTAAGAAGACAAAGTTGAGGGAGATTAAGCCACCGGCCCAAGTCCTCACAGCAAGGAAATGGCATAAATGTAACAAGAATTCTGAGCCCTGACTGCCAATCCAGTGTTCTTTCACCTAAACCACACATTAATAGCACGGTCAGTTTTTAATATTTCCTGTCTTGCTTTAAGGTTATACTATAAAAGGCTTGGGTGGGAGGGAGGCGCAAGAGGGAGGGGATATGGGGATATATGTATATGTATAGCTGATTCACTTTGCTATTCAGCAGAAACTAACAACACTGTAAAGCAATTATACACCAATAAAGATGTTTTAAAAAAAAGATTATATTATAAAAGGCTAGAACACGAGGTCAGAAAAGAGTAAGCCGGAAGAAATGCATACATTTTACCTAACATTAGAAGAGTGTGCAAGAAATTCAGCACTCCTCCATCATCCTCTTCTTGCTCCTATCTGTTTCAGAAGTGAAGAGGTACTAAAATACTGCCCCCCTGGTAGACCGCACCTGCCTCCCTGAGACTCTCCTGGCCGCCAGTCCCCCCCTCAGTTAGAATGTTCCAGGCCCTTCAAAACTCTACAGAAATACCAGAATCTCAAATGCTTGGCTGCTCATCTCCATGCAGTCCTGCTCTTCAAATCAGCAAGTACCAAGTGCCTGTTATGTATAACACGGTGTCAGGCCCTTGGCGTGGTCTCTGTCCTCCTGGATAAGTTAAGGAGATCAGGCAAATATGTAAAAAGTTAAGCAACCACCCAAGAAATAAACAACAGTGCAGACCAATGACAGGAGCAGAGGCATAAGAGGAAGATATGAGCAAGTGCCAAGACCAAGTAACGGATGGACAGCACTTACGGATGGAGAGCACTTACAGTAACTGCTTCAGATTACAGAGAATAGATGTTCTTTAGGCTGAAGTAGGCAGGGTTTATGGAAAAAGCTAAAGTTTGAACTTGGTCTTGAAAGAATGAACTTAGAGAGGGAAAGCATATTCCAGGTAGATGCAGCATGGATGCAGAAAAGCTCAAGCTACGTTCAGAAGGTGCTGAGTGGATTGATCCCGCCAGTGGGAACGAGTGGACCATACAAGGCAATGATCAACTGACAGTATATCAGTCATGATGCTCTGGCTACAACAGGCTTCAAAAACTGGCTTAAACAGAAAGACGCTTCTATCTCTCATGACAAGAAGTCTAGAATTCTCATGGGTTCTAGTGTTTGTTCAGCCCAAGGCACATGGCTGCGTGGGGGAGGGCTTGTGTCAAGATCAAACTTCTGTCAAGAAGTCACAATGGGGGTGTGGATGATCCTGCATGGGTAACCAGCCATCACAAACAGTTACCGTTCAGTGAGTGCCGAGCGCGGACCCACGCATTTGACCTTCGAAGCCAACCTGAGAGAGGAGATGACAGGGGAAGAACCAGAAGAGGCTCTTTATCTAACAACCAAATCCAAAACTAGATTTGGAAACGCAGCAATAGATCCTCCTCCTTGTGCCTATTTACCAAAAAATACACGTGGGTTCTAAAGGGGATCTAACCAGGATGGCTGCTCAAATCTGTTCAGTCAGCAAAGACCTTCATTCTAATGACCACTGGGGGCCTGTGTTCATTAAAGCAAAACTGCACTAGGACATTCCAACATGTTAGTGCGAGGGAATGCATGAATGAAGGCAAAGAGATTGGTCCAGAAGAGAAAGTACACTGATGTCCAGGCCTAGGGAACTGGAATTCCCAATATATTCCTATACAGGGGGTCCTAGCACAGTGAGCTTTGGCCAGGCTCAGTACCCAAGCAGGACTCTCCTACTCAGTCATAGGGTCCATCTCCCTCATTCTAATCCTGAAAAATCTGTAACACAGGTTAGGGGAGTCAGCCAATTGCAGCATTACTTTATAAAGTCCATCTTTAATGTAATGTCATTTTATTTGTTTAAAAAATGTTTCTCCAGCACATTCTATGTGCTACACATGTTCTAGGCCCTGGTGATTCAGCAATGAGCAAGCAACTGCTGCTCTCATGGACCAGAATCTAGTTAAGGAAGACAAGCCAACAAAAGAGCCAGGTATTGAAAAGCACAAAGAGAAAAATGAAACAGGGTACTGGATTGAGTGGGTGACAGAGAAGGAGTCTGGGGACCTGACTCAGCAGAGGCTTGAATGATGAGAAGCCACCAGCGCAAAGACCTGGGAGAGAACATCAATGGAGAAGGACCAGGGCAAAGGCACTGAGGTGGCAAGAAGCCTGCAGTGTTCAATGAACAAACAAGGAGGAGGCCAGCAGGGATGGAACCGCCAGTGAGGAAGACGGAACACTAATGCATTAGGACAAGCGGGAACCAGATTATGTATAGTGCCCTGTAGGCAGGCCTAGCAGGGGGTTGGATTTTCTTCCAAAAGCAAAGAGAAACAGCTGGATGGTTTCGAGCAAAGGAGTGACAGAATCCAAGCGACATTTTACAAAAATGACCTGACTACTGTGTGGAGAACAGACTGGAAGGAGAGAGAGGAAAAAGCAGGGAAGCCAGTTAGGAGACTGTTGCCACTACCCAGGCCAGAGACCTGGGGGTTGCACAGGTCGGTAGTGAGGGGGTGAAAAGTGAGGCTCCAGGTCCTGTCTGGAAGTTGAGTCAACAGGACCTGCAGACAGACTGGGTATTGAGGGGAAGATGCCTGGATCTGGGGCCTAAGGATTAAACCCTGGAGGATTAACTGGATCATGCCACTTACTGGAACACAGGAGAGCATGGGGAGAAAAAGGAATAGCAACAAACAACTTTGCTCCTAAGGGTCTTTCATTCTGAGATAGTCACTTTTGGAAATTCATACTTCCAGGTTGAACAATTTCACTCTCTGAGTGGGTCAGGAAAAAATCTGGAAGAGGCAGCATTGTTATTTTTTAAACATACAGATTGGGACTCAGAGATTGACACTTTCACAGAATCTTAGAGAAGGAAGAAACGCAAGAGATCTGGTCCTACTCCCTTCATGCAGCAAGTGAGGAAACCGAGGTCCAGAGAGATACGTGACACTGTCTCACTTGGGCAGGTCATCGTAAGTGCCACTATTTAGTGGCAGTTCGTGTCACGTAAGACATTACTCCAAGCGGAGAGTCCCGTGTTCTCTCCATCACACCACACTGGTCTCTGTGCCTCTCTCACCATAGATATTTCTCTTTCAGTTGCTTATACAAATGCCTCACACAGGGTGCTAGTGATTTGCCTGATGCAGACATGCTGCGACACCAGAAGACATCTGACCTCAGACAGCAGGCCCTTTTCCTAGAAGACGACGCCCCATGCCAGGGCTCCTGTCAAGTGACAAGCAGAGTGACGGCCAGAGGAGTCAGAAGGCAGCCAGCCATGCCAGCCACGCCACATCAGCACGTCTTTGATCTGTCACTAGTAGGAGCTAAATCAGCAGCTTCCAGAGCATTATAAGAAACTGACATCTAAAAAAGGCAAACCAGGTCCCAGCCAGCCTCTCAGGGGATTTGACCCCGCCTTGCTACAAGCTGCCTTTCTTCTAGGACTGACCAGAGCAATATTCTCTGCAAAGGGGTCCACAGAGCACCAGCCCAGCCCACGGCAGAGCCCACACTGTGCCCACCTACCTCGACTTTCACACTCCCCCTCCACCTTGATCGCCCTTCCTCTGATCTCCTTCATTCATTCTCACCGCTTTCCTGTATGCATCCAAACCTGCAACCTACACACAGCTTCCTCCTAAAAGAAAGGTAACAGGTGGTCCTCTTACACTGCGTTTCTACCTCCCACCCACCAGTGAATCACCACCACCAAAACATGGCACTAAAGCACATTTTAAACTATTTTGTACTGAATCAATTAAAGCTTTGTAATTCTCATTCTTAGAATAAATTCAAGTGAGTTGGAAACCTATTTCTCTAAGAGAAACAAAAATCAGAAAACAAATTTCTTTAGGTTTCTTTTTATAGATGAGTGGAATGGCAAGTGGTTTACTCCTTCCTTCCTTTTACTGTTTATTTGTAATTATTCCTTCTCACCTTAGTTTTATATTTTTCCTTCCCAAGAAGCAGTCATTGCTAGCCACCTTTCAAGGTGGGCAAGAAGTTAAGGGCGTATGGGTCAAATTCCCATTCTAAGGCACCCCCCATGGCATCCCTTGCTGGATGGTGCCCAGCCTGCTAAGATACCTGCAGAGAGGAAGCCCTCACTTCCACACAAGGCAGCCCATTCCACTATTGGGGGCCATGTGCTTCTGGACCCCGAGCTCAACTCATCTCCCTGCATATACCCATTGATGATCACTATGATCCTCAGATGAACTCAGAGAGGAAACACACGAATTCCACATGACAGTCCTATACATTTCAGGATTATATCTCCTTTTTTCTGGCCTCTATGCCTGGGGCCCCCCAGCTGTTCTTCATGTGCCATAGTTTCCAGGCACTTTTCTCTTCTAGGCAGCTACCTCTAGCTTTATTTTTAGAGATCCCTTAAAAATATGTCATCAACATCAGAACATAGGGGAGTCACATCTTGTGGGGTTGAGGAAGCTTGATTCTAAAGTCAATAATAAAGCAAAAATCATGCAGTACCCAAATCACCTTTGAAAATCTCTCACACTGTCCATCACAGTGAGATGCTTCAAGAGGCTCAATTCGCTTCAGAGCCTCTCACTTCGAGAGGCTCCGAGCTGCCTCAGGAAACAGATTCCCTCCTTCCATCTCACCCTCGCCCCAATGCACATCCTCACTAAGCAGGGTGATGACTCACACAACTGATTTTTTTTTGTTTTCCAGTTGGTTGGCTTCTTGGCAATTGTTTGCCTTTGCCCACACACATGCTGAATACCTGATATTTCGGTGTATCCATGAGCCAGATTTACCCAAGCTCTAGGATGGTGCCACCATTACTCAGTCTTCTTCAAAGGACATCTGTTTTCTCACATCTTCAAATTCATCCCCCCCTCCACACCTCGTCCTCAATCCAGGCCGATGATGGCCAACCAAGAGCCACCACTGGCACAGTTCACACAAAGAACTTTGCAAAACTTCCATTTTGAAGACTCACTATTGTAAATCATTGTCTTGATAAGAAAGAGGTTGTAAAGAGGTTAATGGGATAGCAATCTCACTACAGTACATAAAATCCATAGCCTTTTCTAAAGGCTGCAACAATTTAAGAAGCTACAATTTTTTGCCTAGAAGACAATTGTGCACTCTTATGATCATCGTTTATCATCCCAGGTGAAAAAGTTATTGGCACAGGTTTCTTGCCTGTATTTCTGGTTATGTTTGAATCACCTTAAGTCAAGTTAGTGCACCAGCACCAGACAAACCATAGTTAACACTTATTTGTTAAGATTAAAAGTACTATTTTATAAGGGAGATGATGAACACCAAGCTTTGAAAAAACTTCATATGATACCCACTTAAAACAATGTGAAAAGAGTAAAACTAAAACAGTTACATAAATCAAGATAATCCAAGTTTTATGGATACAAGTTGATGCTAAATTAACTTTGTTGTCAGGAATAAGCTGCAAAGGTTCAGCTCAGTGTTAGAGGCAGCTCTGAGAAGATTCATGCAAATACTCTTCCATACTTTGGGTAACACTGTAACTTTATGCTCTAAAAAGAATAGTACAATAAACATACCCTTATAACAGCTTATAAACATTTTGTTTGTTTGGATTTTATATACTCTCATCTTCGCCTTCCTCCTCAAATGGCATGGTAATTTATGGGAATCATTCTTTGATATCACTATTTGATGTTTTCTTCATCTTAAAAGGCTACACAAACCAAACTTCAGCCCTATCCTTTCCCATCCAGTCAGCTGGTTGGATGTCCCCTACATCCAACCAGCTGTCCTACCTGCAGACTTGAGCCCCTGAGGCTGGAGGGAGGAAAAGCAATCTTCCAAGCAGACAAATGGGGCTCCCATTCCAGTGAGCTCTGAGAAGACAGAGCTCAGAGAAGGAACAGCTCTGGAGGCTGGAAGTCCCCGGGTGATGCGATTCTGAGCTTCATCACTACCCAATGAAGTGTGGTTCTGGGGCAGGGGGTGGATATGCCCTTCCCCACGCTAAGAGGCAGGAGACAGAAGGGCCCGTTGAGGGACTGACAGGAGGGAAGAGGTGAGACTTCCTCCTAAACCGCTGTCTTAAGAGCTGCCAGGACAGCCCAAGAACCTCAACAACTTCCTACTGCACGGGGGCCACATCCTACCACTCTTGTCCTCTTGCTAAGACGCTTCCTTCATTCACTACTCCTGGATAGCACTTATTACATGGAATATAATTGTAAGTTAATGAGGACCATGCCTTACGCACCTCTTACATCCAGCACTGTGCCTGACATCAAGAAGAGTCTCAAATACTTGTATCAGTTACATAATACTGCCCAACCAATTGAGACCAAGAATGGAAGACATTTCAGCTGTGGGCGAGGGCAATTCTGGCCATCATGATGAGCTGAAAATGGACATATCCGCAAAATAAAGCTTCAGACTCAGAGTTCACAGCCCAAACTGGCACAGAGTAGCATCGGTGCTACTTCCCACTTGTGTAACGCTGTTAAACCAGAAAGTGTATGACTGAAAACGATCAAACTTCCCACCTCAGTGCCATGAACTCAAATTCTAACCATTGTTGACCACAGTGAATAACTGAAAAATTATAATTTCTTAAGGTGCCCTGTAACTTCACAGGAAAAACCGGAGATACATAAACACAGCTCATCAGGAAATTGCAACCACCGACACCCCATGGCAAAGCACAAGAAACGTTAAGGTGAGATTTCAAATTCCAGCATTAAGCCAAGAGTCGACTTACCGAGTGAGATAAAGTGGAAAACAATTATAGCCTAACTAATTATTTGGCTGGTACTTAGCTACATCGTTTTAGATATAGGCTACAGTTCCAAGGCTGCTGGAGTTATTTACAGCCCTGGACACATTATTCTGTGGCCAGCATTTAAGGCAGTTTCTGATTTCTGCGATGGTTCACATTGCGACTTGAGCACAGTTCATACTGAAACCCTTAGCGTCTGCCCCATTCAGTAAGGGCTCTCTACATGGCCGAGTGTTGTGTAACCCTAGCAGCCTGGCAGTGGTTTCATAGTGCCGGTCAGATTTCAGGGATATTAATGCAGTGGGCAATCCCTAGAGCTTTTATTAAGGATGCATTACAGAAGGTTAAGGAATGTGAGGCAAGGGAGGAGGGAGGAAGTAGAGGAAGCAACTGGAGAAAAAGAAGATGTAGAATACTTTTAGCAGAGGAGATGCACAAAATCCAAAAAGGAAAAAAAAAAGTCTATTATTGGACTATTGTAATAGCAGATGTTAAAGCCCATATCTCAGCATTGTTTTTAGGGTCTAATAGCAGGTCAGATGTGGAAACCACCACCAGAAACCAAGGCAGGGATTGACAATAGTCAAAAACCAGATTAGAAACTCAAGCAGAAGGATCCAAGTACCACAAATAGCCATGACCTAGCAAAAAATGAAACCAATCCCAGGCTCAATCCCCCAAATCCTACTCTACAGGGATGAGAGGCAGCGTCTACATTTTTTTTTTTTTTTTTAAGGGACCTGGGAGCCTGGGTATGAGTTTGAAGACCGAGAAGCTAAGGCGCAATTACATATTATTGGAAACTCTTGTGGGGTGTGTGGGGGGAGGTTAGGAGGCTGAGAGGCTGAGTCGACCTGGTGAGTCCAGCCCCAGGATACCACACAGCCCCGCCCCCCTTTCCCTGCCATCAGACAAGGGGTGCCGCAACTCCAGCTGGGACTCTGCACTTCCCCCTCCCTGATCCTCCAGAAGAGCAGGTGACCCCCTCTGAGGGCAGGGGCAAGACAACGGACCAAGTCCCCCTGCACTAAGGCGCTACTGGAAGCTCTTCCTGAACAGCAGTGCTGGCTTGGAGCGAACCCGTGCACCGCCAAAGCTGGTCTCGTCCTGCAGCTGAGGGACGCAGGCTTTAAGTCAGCTGCCTTGGCTTTAAATCAATCAGTCCCCCCTTTAAGTCAGGTGACCTGACTTTAAATCACTGTGTGCCCCTCAAGCCTACAACTTCAAAAGTTGGGAACTTCACTTTGATCCCAGCACCTCACACAGCTGAATGCACACTGTAGTCACCCCCAAGCCTGGCTTAGAGCAGCATCTACATTTTTGCTAGTTCTCTGGGTCATTCCGATGCACCTGTAAGTGGGAAAACCATAGCTCTAGTGCCTATAACATCCACAGCCTCTTCTGAGGCAGACACATGGTTCCCAGTGATGATCCATCTTCAGAAGTCCCTTGGACCAGATGTATCTGCCTAGGAACAGCCAATCAAGAGTCTGCTTTCTACAAAAGCTTTAAAGCTTTTGTCATTAGTGACACGGGAATAACAGCAGATAGTACAGCCAATCTAAACTGGAACTGGAGATTCAGAAAGGGGTGTTTAATCCAAGGCAGAGGTAAGAAGACAGGGAAAAGGGCAGAGCCAACAGTAACTGAGTCACAATGATGGCACTGGCATGGAAGGAAATGCATCCCTGCTGCTGACAGGATAACCTGGTCCCTAAAGTCTCAGAAAGGGTGAGCATCTTTCTGGCACCCTAATACTGTGCTGATCTCTTAGGCCAGGCTGCTCAGATCAGCTAAGCCTGGTTCCTAAGAGAGCATTCTTAGAGTAGAGCCTACATCTTGAAGTGCCCTTGCAACCAAAATAGCCCAGTACGCCAAGTGCCAGGAAGAGCAACAGATAGATACAGGCATCCTGTTAGTGGTGTCAAGGTGGGATGCTCCTCCCTGTACAATCGGGGGCGTCCCACAATTTTAAGCTATAGAACAGTTAGGTCTGGAGTGCTAGGGTTGAAGATTTGAGATGATAGGTGGTCCACAAAGCCAGGACTTTAAGACTCCTTTTGTTCTTTCCTTTCCCACACCTGAAAGAGGAAAAGCATGTGCATAGCCCTAGAGCTTCTCTACCAATGCTGGTGCTTTGCTAAATGAGAGGACCCAATCCAAGGCTGGCCGCCCCACATGCAAGAGTTGGAACCAGTGAATCAGCACCCACAGCAACCTTCCCAGCCCTTCAGGCTCTCACCCCACACTGTCCTGCACTGGACTGTGGCTTCCCAAGGACAAGACCTTCTCCTAGCAACAGGATTAGCACCAACTAATACAGTTCACGTGTTCTCATTTTATCTCATCAACAAGCCTGAGGGCTGTACCAGCTTCTTACCCGTTTTACAGATAAATGAAGCCTAGAAGTTGAGCAACTGTCTAAGGCCACACAGCTGGTAAATGCCAGTGCGGGGGGGGGGGGGGGGGTGGTACGAGGGTGACACAGACAGGACACCAATACTCAAAACCCAGGTCTATCGAGTCTAAAGGTTATACTCTTGACCACCATATTTTCCCTGCCCTTTTTTCTCCAGAGTTTTTTTAATTGTGGTATAATACACGTAGTTTACCATCCTCACCATTTTTAAATGTACAGTTCGGTGGCGTTAAGCACATTCACACTGTTGTGCAGCCATCACCACCAAGCATCTCCAGAACTTCTCATCTTGCAAAACTGAAATTCCGCATCCATTTAAACAACTCTCTACTCTCCCCTCCCTCCCACAACTGCCATTCTGCTTTGTCTCCATGAATTTGACTCCTGTAGATACCTTCGTAAGTGGAATTATACAATACTTGTCATATTATAACTGGCTTATTTCACTTAGCATAACGTCCTCAAGGTTCATCAATGTTTAGCATGTGTCAGAATGTCCTTCTTTCCTTTGTTTTCTGTTTGTTTTTAATTGAAGGTCCCTTACTAGTCCTGCTTCCATGAGTGGCCACGACCAGGGGAAAAAGGGAAGGGGAACCAGGCGGCACAGGGAGGGGTCATCTCTACAACACTGCATTTATATACAGAACTAAACACACAAGGACAGAGTCACTACTGCTATTAGAAGTTGGCAGCATGGGAAAGGGAAGGAACAGATGGGGAACTGGGGTGTTAAAAAAATACAGTGCTCCTTCCCCCAGGCATACCCTTGTTTGAGCTTAATCTGCTTCAACCCAAGAAGAAGATCAAAAGCAGTTTGGGAAGGCCAGAACCTTCAGGGATGGAGGGAGGAGGATGGTCCAGGAGGTGGGGAGGCTGTTTGGCAACTTGAGTGAAGGGATTGCCCACCCCCTGCTGGGATCCCCCCAGCCCCTCTGGTCTGGCAGGAAGGGGGCAGCCTGCAACCCCCGTGGGCAGGTCTGGGGTTTGCCCTCCAGAGAGATGAAGAGGCTGACCCCCAGCTTCTCTGCCAGGGTGCAGTGGTCCTTGACCTCCTCGTAGCAGTTTGCTTCTAACTCATGCTTGATCCCCATCCGCTTCTGTTCGATGGCATCCTTGGAGCTGGCATAGATCATTTTGTTCTTCAGGGGTGCAGACTCAGCGGCCCAGGCCTCCTTCTTGCTCTCCTTGGTCTCACAGGCTGCATCACAGAGGACGTAGTGGCAGTCCTTGTGTGGCAGCACCTTGACAAGGATAGGGGTCATCTGCAGTCTGGCCCACATCACCTACCACCATCTCCTCACCCTCCTCCACAATGAGGTTCTTCGTGTCCTCGCTCAGGCAGAAGAGCACCGCCTTCTTGCGCTTCTTCACATCCTCTGGTGAAGACGACTTATGCACCTTCATGTCATTGAACACTTTGATGACACCAGAGACAGCCACACTGGAGACCATGTTTCTACAAGTGAAAGGGAGATAGCGAGGAGAGCCAGAAAAGACAGGAGTCATTGCAGCCAGTGCTGGGATCCGACTGAACCAATGTCCTTCCTTTCTAAGGCTGAATAATATTACTTTGTATGGATGTACTCCGTTTCGTTTATCCATCCATTCATGATGAACACTGGGTTGCTTCCTCCTTTTGGCAATTGCAAATAATACTGCTCTGCCTTCCTTTCTTATCCTGCCTGATGCATAGCAGGGGTAAGAAGGTACAAAGAGCATCCTTTGGGACTTCTCTGGTGGCGTAGTGGTTAAGAATCCGTGGGCCAGTACAGGAGACACGGGTTCGAGCCCTGGTCCGGGAAGACCCCACATGCCGTGGAGCAACTAAGCCCGTGAGCCACAACTACTGAAGCCTGCGCGCCTAGAGCCCATGCTCCGCAACAAGAGAAGCCACCACAATGAGAAGCCCGCACGCCGCAACGAAGAGTAGTCCCCACTCGCCGCACCTAGAGAAAGCCCACGTGCAGCAACGAAGACCCAACGCAGCCAAAAATTTTTTAAATTTTAGAAAAAAGATCATCCTTTCATCTACTTTCAAAAGAGCATTTTAGGAAATTAGGTGGAATGGGCTTTCCATTTGATTCTTAAATCAGTAAGTATTTATTAATGTTATTATACTTGTCATAACACTGAGGCAACTATATGCCATGTAATAAGTTAACATACATATATATTTAAAAGGGACTATAAATCAGTGTTACTATAAAATTTGGTGAGCCCTTAAGTTTTTAACCAAACAAACCAGAACTGCTACATTCAAATGAGTATTTTTCTGACAGCCTGGGAGGCTCTACACTGATTGATCACTGAGAGCATCTGAAGCCCGACTACTTCTCCTGAGGATGACAGCTAGTAAGAGGCCACACACAACTGTCCTCAGCACCTGCAAGTCACACTTTGCCTGTAACAGAAATATAAGTCAGTGAATTCCTACCTTACTCAACCAGCTTAGTTCTTTGAATAACTCTTGGATGTTTCCAGAAAAGAAAGCATACCTTCCAGGCATAGATTTTGCCACCATACAAAGGAAAAAGAATGCATCATCTGATTTGAAGCCAATTTCAGAAGAAGTATTGATGAGCTCTAGTATCCTTGTACCTCTGCCAAAGGAAGGGAACATCCTGAAGGAAACAGCATTCACACAGGTAGGATCTGACGTGTTAGTCATAAAAATCACATTTTAAGGGTATTCTTACCATTTCAGTGCGCACAGCTTGTTACATAGTTACACACATGTATACACAGTAAAATGACCATTAAAAAAGCAAGCAGCTTGATAGCAAAGAAACACTAGTTTGTGGCTAAGGAGACATTCATTTTCCTTATTTCACAATTAAACATTAGCTCTCATTAGCAAGTGTAAGCAAATTAAGAATTTGATTAAATCTGATGAGACAAGATAAAGCAACTTATCTCCTTTTAATGTACAAATACCTCCTTAATACTTATTCATACAACAAATGAACCACTGGACTGGAAGGACTCAAGGTCAAAGACTACTTGGCAGGGATGGGCTCTTCCTCTCTGCCTCGCGCATGGGCTGTGACACACATCACTGCAGGCAGAAAGTGCTCTCTACAGGTGTTGGCCGAGCGATGAACATAAAAGATGGTCTGAATCTTCAGATGAAAACTATGAGTATCATTATTGTTCCTGTGGGAGAGAAGATGACTGAAACAAACTCGATCCGATTTTTCCTCCCTGATTCACTGTTGCCTGCTTTGTTCGATCTCACATGAAGGATGGAGTCCGTATTCACCCCCACCTAATCATGCAAATATCCATGAGTCTTGATGAGATTGTTAATAAAAACTTGAGTTAAGTGAAAAAAAATGATTATGCTTTTAATGCAAATGATAACCTTAGGAAGGTAAGAGCAAAAAAATACATATGTGATCAAAATTGTGTGAAATTAGGATATTCCAAAACAAGGCAGTTATATTAGCGTTCATATCCACAAATGTTGCTTTGCTGTTAACCCACGTTCATACCTTGTGCCAAGCCTTTGCGCACAATAATAAAAAAGAAAAACAACATTTAATTATCTCCTGACAGGGGCTCCACATTCCATAGATTTAGGCAAGTGCCAGAGGATACAGATGGGCTTTCCACCAGGTACTCTAAGCCAAAATGACAGATAACATGACAGTACATGCGGTTCCTTGGTGAAAAAAGGGCTTTCCTCGAAGGGCTACGGCCTGGAAACAGGAAGGGACTACAGGTGGTCTTTAAGCCAATTCAAGGGCATTTACTGAGTCCCTACAGTACGCAAAATCCTATCTTGGGAAAAGTGAGGGATGTGAGCAGAAGATTCAACCTACATCTTCAACGAGAGCAGCTGTGCAAATATACACACCCAACCATCAACTGCACACAGCGAAACACATTCTAAAATTACCTACAATCTCAAAGCTTTTTTAAATTTGGCTTTGTAACTTACCCTATTTTCTGCACAATCACCTTTCTTTAATATGTAATTGATGAAGCACAACAATAAAATGAATACCCGCGAACCCGTCAGGAAATCTAGCAGCCCGCTAACAGCGCTGTTCCCACTCCTGCTCCCCCACCAGCCCCACCCTCCCCAGATACCTACTATTCTAGTTGCCTTTTCCCTCATTCCCCGGTTTTTACTCACTTTATCACATGTATATCCTTCACCAATACTGTTCATTCTGATGATTTCAGAAATTCATAAATATGGTGTCAATTCTGTGTGGATTCCTCTCTGAAGCACCTTAAGTGATACCTAAGCTGGGCATCATATGAAGTCAAGGAATATGTTCTGAGCATGCATCTTATCATTGGTGGGACTGCACTGGGGTCTGGGTGGGCAGTTAGCAAAAGGAAATTAAACCAGAGTCTAAACTGAAAGACCAGGGCACACAAAAGATAGTTGAATACAGCACAATTTACCAATTCAAATATTTTACCTTTTCATCTACCCCATAAATACACAGTATCCAGGTCACGATACAGTAGAACTGACATCCTACTTCCCAGTACCTTTTTTCTTGTGGAGTCCCTAAGCCAGGGGACCTGAATTGCTTAGTGCTGAAGAGATTATAAGCCAAGTCTTTGATTTCCACGCAGAAGGCATCTGGGTATTCTCGTTCCTTTTAGGATTTCATGCCACTACACGTTTGAGTTTTATAATGGCAAAAGCTCTACAGGAAAATCGTTAAGTATCTTTCCTGATGGGCCTCTTCATTCCTCCCCAAACTTCAGCAAAGGAGAGAAAAGCCTACAGGGGTCATGTCACTATTAGAATCGTTCAAAGGAGAGTAATAATGTATAGGCCCTTGAATAAACTTTAAGAGGAACATTATATGCCATTAACTTGGAGCTCAGATACATAAGCTTGATCATTCCCAAAACAAATTAGCAAGATATACCAGTGCTCACCTACACCAGGACCCAGACAACTTGAGGACCTCCTCCTCATATCAAACCTAAAATGCTCCTGCTTGGAGGAGCTTCTAAAGTGCTTTGACAAAGTCCCTGATAAGAACCTAAAGTTGTAATAGGCAATGGTCTGGGTCCTGGGTATCCTCCTGTAAGGCTCTCCCCTCATATGCTGGAGGAAGGGGCCTTGTCTCTGATCATCAAGCTGACATCCTGAGTGAAGGTGAGCTCATTTTCCAAACACCTGTCCAGCCAATAGGCAGTGAGCAGGGCACACCCATAAATGTGAAAACCTTCAGCTAAGTGGGCAGATGGGAGAGAGCTTCCAGGAGTCTCAGACCTGCTTCCCTGATCTTAGCACAGAAAGGGAACGAAACACCCATCAGACATCAAGCAGGATAGGAAAGAAGATGCTTCAGAGACAGATGGAGACAGGGAAAGTGCTGGAAAGCAGACCAGTGCCCTGGGATGAAAGGAGGGTTAGATTTAAAATCAAATAATTTTACACTGCTTGAGTTTCACGTACACCTTTTGATTGTTATATTTACCCCTTTTTGAAGATGTGACCCTCTTTCGGGGCTTACGTGGCCTAAGGAGAGCGAAAAACAAGGGTTCTGCCTACATGTGGGGCAGTTTTAAGAAGCACCAGGCTGTCTAGGGGCTGCGTGTGGTGGTGGAAGGCAAAGCAGCAGATCCCCGAGGGAAGAACTATGGGTCAGACCATCTGCCGTTTTTCTGTACTCAGAGACTTTCCTTTCTCCTTTCTCCCGGCTGCTGGTGGGCAGGGCAGTGCTGGTAGAAAGGACGCTCCACGTTAGGGCCTCTTTTATGCACAAATGATGTTCCAGACCCACCATCACTGGGACAGAACCTCGTGGAAGGCAGCAGAGTGGTCAGACGAGGAGTGTGGCTTTGGGCAAGTAAGGCAGAGGTCTCGTCGTTTGTAAATGAGGATGATGGGGGTGCCTACATCATAGTGTTATTATTAAATGAGTGAACATACAGCTCTTAGAAATGACCTGGCTCAAAAGCAGTTGATAAACGGTACCTATCATAACCAGTGCTTTTCCAATTGTAGGGCTCAGAGATGCGTAAGCTCCAAACAAGCGAAGGTGAAAACTCATGCCAAGGTGCCTTACTTAAAATATGTATTTGTAATATTTTATCCTGAACATTCTGGTTTCCACGACTTCCTATGTCTAAAAATATAATCATTTAGTGAGCAAAAACAGAGTTATAAATAATGTCTTAACAGAGGAAATACAAAGAAAACTACAAATGAACACACCAAGCATACGAAAAGATGCTCAACCCTCCAATGAAAGTCAACTTTAAACAAAAATAAACTGTTCAGCGTCCGTTTAAAAAGAGGAAACAATGACCAGTGCCCGGGAGGGGTGAAGAAACAGACCAGTTCTTTTCTGGAGACTACTGGCCTTATCGATGAAGACTCATAAAAGTGCATGCCAGGAATTCCACCTTGGGGAATTTATCCTAAAAATACTGAAAGGTTCCAAGAATGTTCTGCAACATTTTTCACAATATCAAAAAATTGGAACCAATTAAATGTTCACCAAAATGGGAATGGTTACAAACATTACAGCACAAACATACAGTACCCTATTATGCAGCCATTAAAATGGTAAAATTGCCTTTATATGCTACAGGGAGAAAAAAGCCATAGTAGATTAAGATTTAAAATAAAAAATAGGATCATGCCATACATATAAGTATACACTGCATCATGCGTTAAGTCTAAAGCAGTACTGCCCGACAGAAATGAGGCAAACTACATGTGGAATTTTTATTAACAAAAAAATAATAAAAGAACATGGTGAAAAACTGTTTTAATTTTCCTTTAAAGCTCTAATAGGAGACCGGGAAGCACAGCTTAAATTTCAAGCTTCTTTCAAACTGCTCTTTCTCCTTCCCCAGGGGGCCGTGGGGGATAGGAGCCTTTTCCCCCATGCTTTGGTTGTCTATTGCTCAGGTAGTTATGTATTTGTAGCAATTCTTCCCTTTCTCTCTCGCCAAGTCCCCTTATGACCAGTACCCCTGCAGGATGGCAGGAGAGGGTTAGGAGAAAAGGCCACCATCCAGCAACACGACTGAAGGGGGAAATAAGCTGATGAACAGTTGCCAGGTGCATACAGTGTGCCAGACACTGCGCTAGGCAGGCACTTCACGTATGTCAGATCACATAATCCTCCAATAACCTTGTAATGCAGGTACCATGCCAATTTTTCAGATTAAGCAATCAAGGCTCAGAAAGTATCTGCTCCGAAGTGTCACAGAGTTGATAATGTGTAACGGCACTATCCGGTACGGTCCACAGCAAGCTCATGACCAAAGAGGCCAGACTGCCCATGCCAAGGTCCTGATCTCATCTTTATTAAAATCATGCTGTAAGACAATTGCATTTCTTAGAGGAAAGCAAATACCCAGGCATCTTTTATTTGCAAGAACCCCAGAACCCATTTCTCCTCTAAGCTCATTCATATATCCTCAGATGTAAATATTTCCACTTAGACAAACCATTGTCACCCCTAACTCAACGTGTCACAATCAAGCATTATCCTTGCCCCATCTCAACTTCTTTATTTCTGTCCATCCTCAAGCTGGAAACTTCAAGGTCATATATGACTCTTCTTCCCTTGCCTGCATAATCAAACATTTGAGTTCTAAGCTCAGTAATCCCTAAATGACTATTAAAAAAACAGTAATAAGCACACCTAGCACCCAGATCTTAGTTTCTAAATACCAGTCTTCAAGAAAAGGAAACTGACAGACATCACCTTAACCAAGGGATCAAAGTGACACCATCAGTAATGAGACATTGATATCACAAATCTCCTGAGATGGTGCACTGAGGAAGGCACATCGCTTCTGTGCCACAAATTCATAACCTCCATCTAAGCATGGGAAAACATCAGACAAACCCAAATTGAGGTTCATTCTACAAAATAACTGACCAATACTCTCAAATTGTCAAGGTCAAAAGGAGAAATTGAAACTGAGGAACTGTCACCAATCAGAGGAGACGAGGCAGCTGTGATGCTAAACGCAACGTGGAATCCTGCATGGGCTCCTGGCCCCGGGAAGGTCAGTAGTGGAAAAACTGGTGAAATTCCCATCAGGCTTGAGGACAAGTTAATAGTGTTGTACAAATGTTCATCTCCTGGTTTCAATCATTGCACTCTACTTATGAGGTGTTAACATCACGGGAATCTGGAAATATATAACAGGAACTCTGCTATTTTTGCAACTTTTCTGTAAGGCTAAGATTTTCATAAGAGTTTTAAAATACTACTGTAGTTACTACTCATGGCTGTCCATGCTTAAACTCACTCTACCATCTCCTACTAACAGTGCCCTTCTCAGTCTCCATGTGTATTCAAAGCCTATTCATTCTTCCGGGCCCACTCATGTCCCACTGGCCACCTGACCAATGGTTCTATAGAACGTCTGTAACTATGAGTATCTGCTCTCTGCTCATGGCACATGGGTCATGTTGGATTGTTAGTTAACTTTGTGTATTTAGGTTTTATTGTCCAATGACGACGCAAAATGTGCTTGTGTAGACAAGTGCATCAGGGCACACATGCTCCGCTCACTTTAAAATGGGCTGCTTTTTACTGTGGTTTTTGGGAAGCTACTGAATTACAAAACAGAGGTCAACTAGTATTTCAAACCCATCCAAGTTTACCCTGACAATCCTGTACAGATAGTGACAAATACTCCATCACTTAGGGAGGGCAGTATGTGGCCTTATATATTATAAGCAGTATAGTTTACAGCTAACTTGTACCACAGAAAACGACAGTATCAAAACACGTACACACACACGCCAGAATTTAAAATGTCTATTTAGTTTCTACTCAGAGGGACCTTGGCCCTCCAACAGCAAGAGAATGCTATCTCTCTGTTGAACAAAATAAGCACAATAATATACTTAGACTCCAACCAGGCCTGGAGCTGTCAGAAAGCCTTCTAATGGGTGGCCATCCTGAAGCTAATGAAATGAAATATTAGGAGCACATCAACAGAAAGGAAATGGGAAGAAACTAGCAGCTGAAAAGCAAGCTCTCCCAAGAGGCCCCAATGGAGAGACCTGGTGCACGGGAGCTCTGGAAACTGCATGGGCCTCACCAGAGAGCCGTTCTGTTCCCAAGGTGGGGGTACTGGAAGCTACAGCTGTTACACTCCCGTTGGTTAAAAGACTGTCCCCTTGGGAGACATCAATTCTCAGGCTCCAGGAACCTTTGACGGTGACACAGGTGCTGACCGCTGGGAGTAAGCAAGCACCAGGCAGTGCGCTGGAGGACAGCACAGGGCAGGCAGAAGAGCGCTAACAGCGTCTGCCACCCTTGGCCTCCAGGTCCTCGCGTCTCCACCGGTGGGCACAGAGGGAACACGAGCCTCTTACTGCCTTCCAGACTGAAACTTGGGAGAAGACTGCATTACCTGATGCGCAGGTAAGGGACAGTTAGAGAACCCCAGCCCAAGTTCTACTTTCCAAAGGACTGGCCCCAAAACAGTGCCCTTCATAAAGGCCCCTGAGCTCAAAGCCATCATTGACACGCAAAGGGCATGTCCACTAGTAAAGTCACCTCCTAGCAGCACTCAAATATCCACTGCTCAGAACACCACCTATCAACTAAAAACCAACCAGGATAGGGATTATTTGAAGGTGCTGGTTTCAGCCTGGTGATTTCCCAGTCACTCTGCTGGCTAGAACCAAAGCAGCATACTGAAAACCTCATTATTTGAGAGACCAGTGTTTAAATTTTTCATCCAGAATAACCCTTGTATAGAGAAGAGTTGTATCATTCAGCCTGAAAGAGAGGTTATGTATTTTATACTTTAAAAATCAGACTATTTTCTGCATTTGTCACAATCAAATCATGTTTACCATGCTTGCACATATTTGGGAATCTTCCTGGGACCTGGGCTAATTCGATTTATACAATATTGTCTTTTCCTGTGGGTTGGAAGCAAAGTACTAACACTTGTCACATACATGCCATCTGTGACAAGAGAGCCCATCATCATCTCCATGTTTCTGTAAGGGTGGATGAGGCTGACTCACCTTGACATCACCCTCAAAGCCTCTGGCATTGACTCTGATTCTCTTTTCCCACTGAGAAAAACCTCAGTACAAAGAAAGTAATTTCTCAAAGGCAAGGTGCTGGGTCTTCTGAAAACAGGAGTGCCTTTGTTATGGGAAGTGCCCTTTGCCAATGACTAAAATCAACTCCAAAAAAAAATCCACATAGCATATAAGCCTCCAGTTGGAGAGAACAGACAGACAAAGAGCAAGAAAACAGTTAACATGGAGGGAGGAAAAGAAGAAAGTCTTTTCTTCAGTAACTGGGAATAAACTAATATACCAAATTCTTACCTGACACTATTTATAGTACTTACAGGCTAATTTATATACTTAAATAAGTGTCTTGTATTCCAGTAACAATATCTTCCTACCATGTCACTAAAGCAACAGGTATAAACAATAAAGGGCTTTAAAATTTCCATCCCACTCATAAATGCTGTTGGCATAATAGATCATTATTTCCATCATGCATAATACATTAAAGGGCATGCCTGGATCCAGTGTTCATCACATTAGAAAAGCCCACTAGCAAGTTAAAAATAAAAAGGAACATTGGATATTTTGATAATACACTAAAATGAACAAATCATCTCCCCCAAGAAACAAAGTGAATCTGAGTCACAGGCACGATTTCTCTGTATAATTTATGATTCATGTGCATACTGAGAATCCAGCCTAGCAAGTGGGGTGATAGTGGTTAGGAAACAACACAACTGCTTCTCGTAGTAAAGCATAAGTGTTCAACTCTGCCAGAAAAAGTAACAGCTGCTCAAGATGCGATCTGGCTGGAAGCTACTGCGTGGGCCACAGAAGAATCTCAATTTGAGATTCATAAACCTAGAAATGATTAAGAACTAGAAACCCATTAACAGTGAGATACAGTCCCTGGGCCTTAGGGAGAAATTCTAAGACTCTTTTTGGATTAAGTATGCCAAACGCTCACACCAACGAAGCTACTTTTTTTCTTAAGCACCTTGAGCGCCTTTCCAAGACCTTTTCCTCATCAACCCTTTTTGTCCCTATATCCATAAGTCAAGAAGAAGTACACTGGGGGACTTCCCTGGTGGTCCAGTGGATAGGACTCCGTGCTCCCAATGCAGGGAGCCCAGGTTCGATCCCTGGTTAGGGAACTAAGATCCCACATACCACACTGAAGAGCCTGCACGCCACAAGGAAGGCCCAGCGCAGCCAAAATAAATAATTTTTTAAAAGAAGAAAAAGTACACTGGAACTTTAGCTCAGACTCCCACTAACTCATCATTCCTAATAATTAACATGCAGTATACTCATTTCTAACTAAAAAATCAAATTGAGTGTTTTCCCTGAAAGTTATCTTTAAAAGCAACCCAGTGTTCTTGTTTTTCAAAATCAGGGCTCCAAAAATTAAGGGTTTATTCAATTGTCCATTAGCTTCATATAATACAGCAATTAGTTACTGTCTGATAAAGTACTTTATGATATATTGCAGGTATACTGAGTCACTCATTTTACTTGGGAGTACAGGTGGTATTTTTGTGCACTTTAGTGTGACAAAGCTTCAGCACTCTACACTCCAGATTTTTCCCTGCCTCGCTGGTTTCCAGCCTCCCGTTGAGGTTCCGGATAACTGCTTCAGGGAAACAACTTTCAGGGCTCCTCCCAAGACTCCCACGGGTAAGCGGGATAGGGTGCTCTTCCAAAGCCAGAAACGCCACAGTTTTCACCCCTGGCTCGAACCTCACATCCTTTCCTCCCAGAAGCTGTCTTTCATCAGCGGTCTCTGCCAGGGGACCTGGTGGGGGCGGAGCAGGTGCACCAGGTTATGGTGACCCCGCCCCCAGCCAGGTTACACCCTCCACTGCCACCTCGCGTCTTCCCGCCTCGGCCCTGTCCCCCTCCAGGAGGAAGAAGGGATTCGAAAATTCCTCAAACGAAAAGGGGTGGCCAGCCCACCCCGCTGAAGGGCTCGCCCACGCGCGGGGGCAGCTCTGAGCAGTCGCCAGGTGAGGATGCGGAAGTAGCTCTTCCTCCCCCGCCCAGACCTGTTGGCCCGGGCCCAAGTCCTGGGAATCACACACCCACAACCCACGCGCGCACCGCGCACGCCTCTGCAAACGAAGAGGTGGGCACGAAGCACTGTCAAACGTGTCCCGGCCACAGAGAAGAAAAACCGGCGGACGAGGTGTCCGGACATCCAAAACTTATTTTTTTAAAAGGGGGGAGGGGTAGCTTAAAGGCCCCTCACCCCCTCAACCGCCCCTCAATGCCAAGTTGAAACCCGAGGGGGCCCGGGCGGCTGCAGCTCCGCTGTGGGCGCTTGCGGAAGCGGTGGCTGGTCTCTAACTTTAATCACAGCAACTGCTGCGGAAGCCGGGAGTCCTGCGGCCGCACCTGTTCCCGACTCTAAGGAAGGAGCCCTGCGCATCCATTCTGACCTTGAGGACATCCTGGAAATCCACACTCCACCCCCGAGTCAGCATTACTCCGACCCCCTCCCGCAATGACTGAAGCCCACCGAGTGCCCACCCAGAGGGGCCGCCTCAAAATGCCCACCCGCGGCAAAGTAAGAATGCGCTTCCCTGGGCTCTCTCCAGATCGCTCGAGCATCCTTTACCCACTGCTTACCCACCCAAAAGCCGCCGCGCCCCTCTCACCAGGTTGAGTCCCCTTCTCTCCCCACCCCCAGATTGAGGAATACCCCACCCCCAAGTTCAGGGTTCCCCCTCGTTGGCACTCGAGAGGGTCGCCCTCGGGAGCTCACGCTGCAGAGCACCGAGGTGGGGTCCACGAGCAGGCGACCACCGCGGGTGGCGGTCCCCGCGCCCTAGGCTCCGAGCTGGCGGGGACACCCCCTCAGTTCGGGGACCTCAGCCGGACGGAGCCGGGACGAGCACAGCGACGGCAGAGCGTCGGGGAGCGGGGGACAGCCCTGGTCGGGGCGGGAGCCGCGGGCGGTCAGCGCGGGGCGCTCCCGGAACAGCCAAACTTTCTCCGCCACCCGAAGTTCGGGGCGCGGAGGCGGCGATGAGGGGGAGCCTGAGAGGCGTCCCCCGCCGCTCCCAGCCCCGCGGAGCCGCAGGAGAAGGCGCCCCCGAGAGCCGCCCGCCCCGCAGCCCTCACCCGTACCCCGGGCCCGGCGCGGCCCGCACTCACCTGGCTGTAGAGCTCGCTGACCGACATGACCCCCGCGGGCCGGGCCGAGCCCGGACCCCGTGGCCAGCGGGCGGCCCTCGCTCGTGTCCCGGGGGCGGCGGGTCCCGGCTCCTCGCGGCCCCGGCGGCTCTCAGTCCACGGCCGGCCCGTCTGGCGCCATCTTCCTAGGCTGCCCGAGAGTTTCTCGGTTCTTTTCTCTCTTACCCGACCTGCCCCGCCGGCTTCCTGGAGGCGCCGCGGCCGGCTCGCTCTCTGCCGGCGCGACCTTTACTCCCGCGGCGGCGGCGGCGGCGCAGCAGCGGCCGGGCAGGAGTGGCGGGCGGGCGGGGGAAAGGCCGCACGGCGCCGCTCCCCGCTCAGGTATGGGAGGCGGCGCGGGAGGAAGAGGGCGGGCGCGCGTCCTAGCCGGCTGCTGGGGCGCCGCCGCCGCCGCCGCCTTTGAGCCCTGCGGGGGCCGGGCCGGCCGCGCCTCCCGCGCCCCGCGCCGCAGCGGGGTCCTCCCGGCCAGGGGCGGGGCCGCGCGAGGAGCGGGCGCCGTCCGCCCCCTGCTGGACACCGGGCGCTCGCGGGACAGGTGCGGGCCGGGTGCCGACACCTGCCGCGCGGCGCCCCCTCTCTGCGCAGACTGCGCTCTGGGAGGCTGGGCGGGGACCCATTGGAGACCAGAAAAAAAGAGGAGGAAGCACCAGAGAAGGGAGAAGAGGAATAAAAAGGAGAGATGCCTGCGGCCGAAAGGCTCCATACAGTTTTCTCTGGGTTTTACGTGGGCATTAACATTTTCATTATTAAAATTCAGTTATGTGTAGACTGTTACTAAGGCGTTTGGGATATACTAAAGATTGTCTCCGCCAAACAGCTCCCTGTGCTGAAATCCTGATCAGAACGTGGGAGTCGTTAACTCTTCTCCACTTTGCGGGTTTCACCCACAGCTTCCAGCTAGGCTCCTGGCCGCCCCCATCAGAGAACTATTTGCTTTTCTGGGAAGCCTCACATTTTCTCTCCTCTCTCTCACGCACACTCTCAATCCCTCTGCCGCTCCCTATCTCATTTACTTTTGTCGCTTCTGCCAGTGACGCTTGGCAGCTTCACTCCCTCTTCCACTTCCAACAAAAAGTAGAAATTTCAGCCAAAAAGGAAAATAATTGGCAGGAGTCAGTAAAGGGAGAGCAGGCGCTGTAGGAGGAGACACGCTCTTTTGAGGTGGCATTTGTACCTGAATGAGGGATGGCCTCTGGGAGTGGTTCTCAATCAGAGCATCCATCTCTACAGTTGTTCCGGAGCTCCCCTCCCTGGAAGGTGATTCTTAGACTCATCCCATTTAAGACCTTCCCAGTTGGAAGGTAGGATCCCCATTTAATCCACCTGCCGCCCTTCTCAACCATGCTTCCTCAATGAGAATCACCTGGGGAGCTTTAACAGTTCCAAGGAAGGGACCCCACCCTGAGGAACTCCTATTCACTGGTGAAGGGTGGGACCCCAGTATCCGATTTTTTTAAGTTCCTCCATAACTCTAAAGGATTGTGCTTCCAGTGTTGACAAATGCAGTGACCAAAGCTTGGGCAACTCTTCTTGGATCTCAAAGGGAGCTCTTCATGTCACTGGCAAGAGCAGAAAGGATTCCATCATGTCTCTCTCCCTCTGAAATCTGTCTGCGTAGTTTCCCTCCCTATATTCTGATAATTCTTGAAGTGTGGCCCCCAGGGCCATCAGCATCACCTGGGAACTTTTTAGAAAGACAAAATATGGGGCCTCACTGCAGACCTACTCAATCAGAAGGTGTCTTCACACCTCCTGTGGGATTCTTCCCTCTCAGACTAAGAAAGACTCCTCGCTAAGGCTCAACCCGCACCTCAGCTCCAGATCCCCTTGCCTTCACCACCGTGCTCCATCATGGTCCCATCTCTCCACCAGCAACTCTCTCTCTCAGCTGCCTCTTGACTTTTCCTCTGTTCTCCTTTCCGGCTAAATTGTTGAAGTGGTAGCTTTTACTGCCCAGTCCCACGAAATTCACTGGTTCTCAACACCTTCTGCACATTGGAATCACTTTTACAAAGACAAATGCCTGGCTCCCACTCCCAGAAATTCTGATTTAATGTCTGGGATGCTGCCTGGGCAAAGGGATGTTTAAGAGTTTTCAGGTGGTTCTAATGACAGTCAAGGTTAAGAGTCGCTGCTTTAATTCCTTCCTAAGCCGCCCCCTCTCAGCCCCATCCTATTGAAATTGCCTTCTCCCTCTGAAGCATGGGGTGGTAACTGACTCTCCCCACATTGTTGTCCTCCGCTGTCCTCTCATTTTTCTCCTCTTGTTTTCCCAGACTCGCTAACCACACCTTCTGCTTTCTCTTCCTGGTTCCTGAGTAAAACTGTGGCCTATTTCCCAGATCTCACCTTTCTTCTCAGCCATGCCCCCTATCTCACCTCTTACTGCAATGTTAACTCTCAGATCCAATTCTAACCTTTAGACCCACTTTTCCACCTGCCAGAGAGGCAATGTTAGTGATCCCGCTAGGCCCTCGGACCAACCTGCGACTCGTGTTACCATCCTTTCTTCCCACCCCCAACCCAGTTCCAACTTTCTGGCTTCCATCATAGCTGGCACAAATTAAAAGCTGAATTCAGACTGACTGAGCTGAATCACATCCTTGAGGAGTATATTACTCTTGGCCAGAGCTTTGTGGATTTCTAACCCCACAATCAGATATGGGCTTTCCCTCCTTTGAATAATAATAAAGACATTTGAAAACTTACTTTGTGCCAGGAAACTTGCCAAGTGCTTTACTTCTGTGATCTTGTCTGAGCCTCAGAGCAACACTTTAAAGGAGGTTTGGATGTTAACTCTGTTTCACAGATGCGCAAAGTGAGGCTGGGGGGTGGGGGGAGAGGTGTTCTAGGTCAGAGAGCCAGTATTCAACCCAACTCTATCCCACGCTAGAGTCTAAGCACTTGCCAGTGGTTCCCAAATGTTAGTGGGTATCAGGATGAAGGGGATGCCAGGGGATGCCATTCCAGTTGGTCCACATGTGGGCCATGAGTCCTCATGTTTAATAAGTACCCCAGGTGGCATAGAGCTCATACTTTAAGAAACACTGCTCTGTGCTCCATGGCATCTCAAAGTAAAGAGAAAACATCCATTGGGAGTGCCTAGGTCTCCTTCCTCCTCCTCCTTCCTGATGGGGCTTTCCATCATATACAAATGAGGAAGAACTTTGAACTTCCAAAGCATTCATCTGCACTTAAGAAGCTCCCCTCACTGCACCCTGTGTTATGTGTGTGCTAATATCCCTGGCTCCTCCTCAACACTAGGCTCTCAGGGCCTTGAAGGCAGGAACCACACCTGACCCATATTTGTATCCTCTGCATGTCCTAACACAATGCCTTGCACAAAATAGAACTCAAGAAATAGTAGGTGAATTGTGTGTTGGCTGGACCTAGTGATTTGCTTATAGCAAATAAAACATAGCAAAGGTGATGATGGGACATCACTTCCATGATTAGGTTATATGACTGTGACTTTTGCCTTGCTGGAATTTTCTCTGGCTCTTCTCATATGCTTGCTCTGATGAAGCAAACTGACATACTGTGAGCTGCCCTATGGAGCGACCCATGCGGCAAGAAACTAAGGGTGGCCTCAGACCCTCGAGAAACTGAATTCTCCTAATAGCTGAGTGAGTGAGCTTGGAAGCAGGTTCTGCACTAGTCAAGTCTTCAGACTCGACTTGAAGAACCACAGCCCCAGCTGACACTTTGAGGGCAGCCACGTGATACACCCAGAAGCGGAGGATCCAGAAAAGCTGTGTCTAAATTAAACTGTGAGATGATAAATGTGTGTTGTTTGAAGCCACTAAGTTTGGGGGTAATTTGTTATGCAACAATAGATGACTAATAAAATCACATACAAAAAGCATCCTGTGATGATTGACTCACTAGCAAGAACTTCAACCTAGCAATTGCTCTCCTGCCCTTCATGGTAGGTTGGTTTCCCAAATGCTCTTACCTGCTAAGGCAGCATCTTCAAACTGGGGTTTGTGGTCCACCCGTGTATGCCAAGACTTTTCAAGGAGTTGTTACTCCGTAGTTTGTTTTAAGAAAATCAATTTCCAGATCCTAAGTGTCCATATCTAGTGGTAACTCTAAACACGACTTTGCCAGAAAACAAGCCTGAGTTGGGGGGCTCATCTCAGATGGCCCTTCTCACTTCTTCTCCCACTTTGCAGAAGAAAACACATTTCTCAATCCTCCTGAATAGTAGGGTGGTGCTTTCCTTGGGAAGCAAAAGCCTTCGGGGCACCAAACAAAGGACAATTGGAAAACTTCCTTGTTGAGAGTGAGTGACTCTGATGAAGGGACCACACATTCTGTTCAGGTTAGGTGGTTTCCAATTCTGTTATCAACAAAATTGAAGGAGGAACTAAGCCATTGTCACCTGACAGTTTATTAAAGATAACCTTTTGATGGATCACCATGTGATTTTTGGCGACTCAGAAGGAATTCAAAGAATTAAGGGACCATGTTCTAACAAAACTTTCTTTACCATCTACTTTTTTATGTAAGCAAATATATAACACTTATGTCTATAACAAAAATACAAATAGATTTTTGAAATTGTATAATAATAGCATTGTGACCATTCATTTCAGAATAATTTTAATACTTGACCACAGCAAATTTTTAAAATATATTAATTTATATACATATTTTTGTTATAGATAAGTATTATATGGTGGTTCTTAAAGGAGTTTCTAGCATTAAAAAATGTAGGATAAGATTCTGTGGGGAAAATGGAACAGAATTCCAGGCTCAAGGGAAAAAATGAATGATTTAAAGAATTTGTGTGGTTGTTAAATGGGCAGTGGAGGGTATCAAATTGTTATGACAGAGTCCATTGGGTTCACTTGATATAAGTTTTATTTTAAGCTGACAATATTTACGATATGCCAGAAATTACATATTTTCCAACTATTTAAACTTATTAACAATGTTAGTTATTAACCTAAAAATGTGTGACATACATGGTTTTTCAAAATTCCTTTAGAGAATTTGAGAACAAGAAAGTCTGAAGCCCATGGAGCGAAGGGCATCTGCTTCCACGACCTCCCAAATTAGATCTTTATTAGAAATTCAGGATTTAAAATGGTGTTAAGAACCTGAAGCTGTGGCACACTTTCACCTTGCAGTTCATTCAGGGGTCATCTCCGAGTCCCGCTTAGGGCAAAGCAGACTTATTTTTCACCTGTTCTGAGTTAGCACTCAGCCTGAGTGCAGATTTAAGCCATGACTTCTGTCACTGTTTGTCAGGGAGAGACAGTGACACAGACCCCAGCCTGGATTTCCCACCGGCCACTCCTCTGTGGGTTGCAGGTGGGTGGTGATGAGGGCGGAAGCCATGACACATGAGGATGGTTGAAGACCACTGGGGTGGTTTGATTTGGGTAAGAAAAGACTCTGGGCGCTGAGGACTGGTGAGAGATTCGGACATCAAAACTATTTTCAAACACTTGAAAATCTGTCATGTGAAAGAGGGATTAGGCTGAGTCTGGTTACTGGAGGCCAGACCACAGGGAGGAAGTGTCTGGGTGATAGACATTGCACAACCATGAAGAACAACTTCTAATAAAGACTGTCTAAGAGAGACATCTCATGGAAAAGTGAGTTTGCTGTCCCTGGGGGAATTCAAGCAGAGGCTGGATTATCACTGCCAAGGATGCTGTAGATTCTGCCACTGGGTGGGGGTGAGCTGCACCACCCCTGGGAGTCAGTGGCTGTGCCCTGGTGGCTGCCCTCCATACACCTGGCTCACGACATCAAACAAAGTTTAGAGCTGTTGTCACAAACGCTGTATTGATAACCTCAAGCGAAGAAAACCCCCCCTGTCAAACCTTGCTCCGTGGGAAGGTTTGATAGCAATGCTTTACAACTCAGTAAGACCAAAAGTCCCGTGTTCCCTTTAGGGGGGTTTCATTTAAAGCTTGACTTTAATTCTAAATGGAATGAAAGGCTTTGCTTCCTACTGGGCATCCTGACTCTGCCCCAAAAGGGTTGGGTTCTTTTCTTGGGGGAAGTGGGAGAGAAAAGAGTGGAGTTTACACTTTTCCAGAACCTCCAAAACCTCTGGTCATGGAAGCTCTTCCAAGACCCAAGGGCTATTGAGTAAATAACTGTAATGACCCTCCCACTCCCTCCCCCCCACCCCCCTCCAGGATGGAGTGACCTATCTATTGGAGTTTGGATGGAGAGGAAACAGGAGAAAAATGAGGTGGTGTGGCTCTGAGTAAACACAATGTAACCACCTGCATGCCCACAGTCTATAAACCCCCCCTAACGTAACCCTGAGACTCTAGTCCTCCAATCACTGCCCATCTCACTGTCACTTGCTCTCAAGTAAGCAGCTGCAGGATCCCTTTCCGGAGGATTCCCAGGGACATGTATAGTTTAGCCCTAGCATCTTGCGCCCTCTTCTGGACACTTTTCCCAATGGCTAGTTTTATTTTTGCTTTTTCTCTCATTTTCAATATTCCATAATTTTCTGATCTTCCAAAGTCATAACTGGAAGAGCCTTAAAGAGATCAATATCCAACCTTCTCATTTTACAAATGAAAAAACTGAGGCTCCCAGAGGAGACAGACCTGCCCAAAGTCACACTGCTGATTGGTGGCTGAGTTGCTCTTGGCCTGGACATTTCTGGGAAGAACTAGGAAGTGGATAGGGGTTCACGAGTCCTGCTTAAGTAGCAGCGAATTTCACTCACAATCTCTACCCACTTGCCTTGCTCACAAAGCATACCCTTCACCCCCTCTCACCCGTTAATAAAATTGAACCATTAAACCGAGATCTCACTGTGAGGCTCAAGTTTCTGTCTGATTCCAGATGAGACTTTCTCCTGTTCTGAGATTGAGAGGGAATCAGAACCAGAGGGTGGGCTGAGGATAGATCTCAGGGCTTGTATTAATTACACAAACCTGTAAATTAATAAAAACTGCTTGGAATATGCTGTCTGCTTCCAAATCCTACCCATCCTTTAAGACCATGATTCTTGGGCTTGGCTACACGCTAGAATCACCTAGGAATCACTTCAAAAGGGCTGATCCCTGTATCTCATCCCAGAATCTCCAGCTGAGATCTTTACACTTCCAGGGGTGTGGTCTTGCACTCCCAGGTAATTCTAAAGCGGAGCTACTAAACCTCTGCTTTTGGTCTTACCCCCTGTCCCACCTTCTCCATGAAGCCTTCCTCCACTGCATGGATACACTGTATATGTTTCTATTCTATTTGGTACCTGGGATTGACAATATCTTTAATATACTTTGAAATACTTCAGTACATGTACTTATTTTGCATTTTAATTCTAGGGGTAGCCAGATAATATGCTATCAAGAATTTACATTGCAGGGTTTGGTCAGCTGGCATATCAGAAAAAGCCACATCCCATACACAGCCTACAGGTTCTTCTGCTATTCATATCTGAATCAATAACCAAGTCTTGGCTAATTAGCACACCAATGTCCAAATGAGTTGTTATAGGTTATCTCCCAGGAGCTGATCAAGGACCAGTCCTTTCTTTGGAATGTGTAGGGTTTGAGCACCCCAAGCCTGCTGACTTAACCCTTTACTATAACAATCCCCTAAACAGAATATACTCTTTTACTTAATCTGGCTTTAATGAAGCAAACTTATCACTAATAGTTCCAAAATCTACCTCTGGAAAAAAAATGAACCATTAAAGAAATACATTAAAACATGTATATAGGGACACACATTTTTCCTTTGGCCTCAGGCTCTAATCTGGCCCAGCCCAGCACTGTCAGACCTTTATTTAAAATTTTGAAATTTCATTCCTCATGGATTTTTGGCATGAATTTTGATTTTTACAAATATTATTTATCATGATTACTGAGTTTGGTGCCCCTTAAGTTTTGCACCCAAGGCTAGTGCCTCACTCACCACGCCCTAATCCTGGTCCCCTAACCATCAAGGCTGTTGCTTCTCATTTTTCTTTCTTTCTTTTTTTTTTTTGCATCCATATTCCGTTGATTTTAATACTTTTTCATCACATTATAGAATTATAAGACTGGGATAAAATGGGCAAACATTTATAGTAGCATAGAAAGTCTACTGTTTCTTCTTTTTCTTTTTTTATATTCATTTTTTAAAAAATTTTTATTTTATATTGGAGTATAGTTGATTAACAATGTTGTGTTAGTTTCAGGTGTACAGCAAAGTGATTCAGTTATACATATACATGTATCTATTCTTTTTCAAATTCTTTTCCCATTTAGGTTATTACAGAATATTGAGCAGAGTTCCCTGTGCTATACAGTAGGTCCTTGTTGGTTATCTATTTTAAATGTTGTTGCTTCTCATTTTTCTAACCTCAAATAACACCGAATCTGAAAGGCTTCCCTCATCACCCGGCCTATGATCGCACCCTCCCGTTTCTTTTAATCACTTCACACTCTGAAATTGCCTTACTCATATTCTTATTATTTTCTGTCTATCCCTTCCTCCCAACCAATATAAGCTTCATAAAAGCAGAAACCGTGTCCATCTTATTCACTGCTGAACTCCCAGACTTCAGAAGAGTGTCCCTCGCATAGTAGACGTTCAATAAATGTTAGTTGCTTTGAGCCTCTGCCTGGGGACTGAAGCATTTTTGTCAGGGTGGACACAAAACGCGGGCACCCAGGTGAGGTTCTCTCTATTATGACTGCCAAGCTGCCCTCTGTGGCTTGGGGAGGTGGGGGCGTCCAGTGGCTGAAAGGACCCACAGAGACAAATCCAGATGGAACATTAGACTCGAAGGAAGCCTCTAGCTATTTCCAATTTTACCAGTTTAACAAGAGCTGTTTACAGAGCACAGACAAGTTGCACTCCTGTCAGAGTGCAGAAAACACCTTGCATATTCAAACTTCACGTCATTCAAATTAGCTACATGTATATGCTCCAGCTTTGCAGAAAACACCCCTTTCCCACCACCTCTGAGCTTATTAAGAGATACTTTGGCCTGTGGTCTGTCCTGGGAAAATGATTCATCCTTTTCTGGTGGTGATTTGTGTTTCTAGGTACCTACTATTAAAATACAAACCTCTAAAGGAAAAGGCAGGAACAAGTCATCAGATATGAATGTTTGCATTTTAATGCCTGTGATTCTGAGTCTTGTGTTGCTTTCTGGCTCTTGCCCAGTCGTCACCGCCTTTCTTTCCGGACCCAGAGTCCTCATGGGGTGTGACCCCATCCTTCTCCTTCTGGCCTCCTGCTTGCCTCTGCACGCTTCCTACCGCCCAAATCTCTCCTTCTGTCCCCTAGATCTGCCCTTGAACAACCCTCTGACAACTTCCTGCCTCACTCAAGGTACCAGCCAGGGTCCTCCTCGCAGTGGCCTTGGCTCTGCTCCCTCCCGCTCCGCTCCAGCTGCCTGCCCTGGCAAACCTCACGGCCAGTCCCTCTTGGGTGCCTTTTCCGTTCCTCCGTGGTTTTCACCCCCTCACCTCCTCAGGGCTTCTCCCATGAGGTCTTCCTGTCTGCTTCATTTAAACATGCACATCCCCTTGTCATTCCATATCCTGCCCCCCCTTTATTTTTCTCTATACCATTATCACAGTATAGCATATTATATTTTTCCATATTTATTTGTTTATTGTTTCCCCCCCTTGTGTGAATGTTAAGCTGTTTTATTCTCTTCTAGGGGCAGCCTCACTTAATTCTGGTTCTTTCCAACATGAAGAGGTAGTCTGGGTGATGTATTAGTTCCCTAGGGATGTCTGCCATGACAAAGAACCACAAACTGGGTGACTTAAAACCATGGAAATGTATTGCCTCACAGTTTTGGGGGCTAGAAGCCCCAAATCTAGGTGTCAGCAGGGCCATGACCCCTCTGAAGCCTGTAAGAGAGGACCCTTCCTTGCCTCTTCCACCTTCTGGTGGTTTCCCAGCAAAACCTGGCATCCTGGGCTTGCAGTTGTATCGCTCCACTCTCTGCCTTCATTGTCACATGGCCTTCTCCCTAGTGTGTCTGTGTCCCTCTGTGTCCTTTCCTCTTTTTATAAGGACACCAGTCACATTGGATTAAAGGCCGACATACTCCAGTGTGACCCATCTTATCTAATCACACTTGCAGTGAACCGATTTCCAAATAAAGTCACATTTTGGTACTGGGGAGATTAGGACTTCAACGTATCATTTTTTGAAGGGAACAGAATTCATCCCTTAAAAGGTGATATCTCAGGATGTCCTTGTCCAGTGGCTGTTCTGTCCCATCAAGACAAAGACATGGGGCTGGAGACAAAGGCTTCCTTCTTGTCTTCACCATTTATTCCACAAGGATTTACAGGGCCAGGTATTTGCTATCACTGAGACAAAAAAGTGACAGGCAAGCCCCTCCCCCGAGGAGTGCCCAGGCTCGTGATAGCACTGACTGAGCAGTGATCACACTGCCGGTGTTTTGGTCCTGTGCAAGCCCACGCGTGAGAGGGGGCTCCTCCTCTCCATGGCCATCTGTCAGCAGCCACCTGCCGGCACCTCCCATAATATTTGCACCCCCAGCCTTGGCAGCTTTGCAGTGTGGGGAGGCATATCATTTAGGATTTCATCTTTATGCTCTAGCTAAAAGTTTATGGTCTACTTTCTCCTTCAACATGTGTTACTCCATAAATTAGGCTGTAAAATTCTCACGTACACAAAAATTTGAAGAACCCAGACAAAACTCTAATTTGAAAAGATGCATGCACGCCTATGTTCATAGCAGCACTATTTACAATAGCCAAGACATGGAAACAACCTAAACGTCTATCGACAGATGAATGGATAAAGAAGATGTGGTACATATATACACAATGAATATTACTCAGCCATAAAAAAGAATGAAACAATGCCATTTGCAGCAGCATGGATGGACCTAGAGATATGATATCACTTATATGTGGAATCTAAAATATGACACAAATGAACATAACTACGAAACAGAAAAAGACTCACAGACCTAGAGAACAGACTTGTGGTTGCCAAGGGGGAGAAGGTGGGGGAGGGAAGGATTGGGAAGCTGGAATTAGCAGATGCAAACTAGTATATATAGGATGGATAAACAACAAGGTCCTACTGTATAGCACAGGGAACTATATTCAATATCCTGTGATAAACCATAATGGAAAAGAATATGAAAAAGAATATATATATGTATAACTGAATCACTGTGCTATACAGCAGAAATTAAACACAACATTGTAAATCAACTATACTTCAATAAAAAAAATTTTTAATATTTTTTTTTTAAACATCTTTATTGAAGTATAATTGCTTTACAATGGTGTGCTAGCTTCTGCTTTACAACAAAGTGAATCAGCTACACATATACATATGTTGCCATATCTCTTCCCTCTTGCATCTCCCTCCCTCCCACCCTCCCTATCCCACCCCTCTAGGTGGTCACAAAGCACCGAGCTGATCTCCCTGTGCTATGCGGCTGCTTCCCACTAGTTATCTATTTTACATTTGGTAGCGTATATATGTCCATGACACTCTCTCACCCTGTCACATCTCACCCCTCCCCCTCCCCATATCCTCAAGTCCATTCTCTAGTAGGTCTGTGTCTTTATTCCCATCTTGCCACTAGGTTCTTCATGACCTCTTTTTTTTTTTTTTTTTTTTTCCCTTAGATTCCATATATATGTGTTAGCATACTGTATTTGTTTTTCTCTTTCTGACTTACTTCACTCTGTATGACAGACTCTAACTCCATCCACCTCATTACAAACACCTCCATTTCATTTCTTTTTATGGCTGAGTAATATTCCATTGTATATATGTGCCACATCTTCTTTATCCATTCATCCGATGATGGACACCTAGGTTGCTTCCATGTCCTGGCTATTGTAAACAGAGCTGCAATGAATATTTTGGTACATGACTCTTTCTGAATTATGGTTTTCTCAGGGTATATGCCCAGTAGTGGGATTGCTGGGTCATATGGTAGTTCTATTTTTAGTTTTTTAAGGAACCTCCATACTGTTCTCCATAGTGGCTGTATCAATTTACATTCCCACCAACAGTGCAAGAGTGTTCCCTTTTCTCCGCACCCTCTCCAGCATTTATTGTTTCTAGATTTTTTGATGATGGCCATTCTGACCGGTGTGAGATGATACCTCATTGTAGTTTTGATTTGCATTTCTCTAATGATTAATGATGTTGAGCATTCTTTCATGTGTCTGTTGGCAATCTGTATCTCTTCTTTGGAGAAATGTCTATTTAGGTCTTCTGCCCATTTTTGGATTGGGTTGTTTGTTTTTTTGTTATTGAGCTGCATGAGCTGCTTGTAAATCTTGGAGATTAATCCTTTGTCCGTTGCTTCATTTGCAAATATTTTCTCCCATTCTGAGGGTTGTCTTTTGGTCTTGTTTATGGTTTCCTTTGCTGTGCAAAAGCTTTTAAGTTTCATTAGGTCCCATTTGTTTATTTGTGTTTTTATTTCCATTTCTCTAGGACCTGGGTCAAAAAGGATCTTGCTGTGACTTATGTCATACAGTGTTCTGCCTATGTTTTCCTCTAAGAGTTTGATAGTGTCTGGCCTTACACTTAGGTCTTTAATCCATTTTGAGTTTATTTTTGTGTATGGTGTTAGGGAGTGTTCTAATTTCATACTTTTACATGTACCTGTCCAATTTTCCCAGCACCACTTATTGAAGAGGCTGTCTTTTCTCCACTGTATATGCTTGCTTCCTTTATCAAAGATAAGGTGACCATATGTGCGTGGGCTTATCTCTGGGCTTTCTATCCTGTTCCATTGATCTATATTTCTGTTTTTGTGCCAGTACCAAACTGTCTTGATTACTGTAGCTTTGTAATATAGTCTGAAGTCAGGGAGCCTGATTCCTCCAGCTCCATTTTTCGTTCTCAAGATTGCTTTGGCTATTCGGGGTCTTTTGTGTTTCCATACAAATTGTGAAATTTTTTGTTCTAGTTCTGTGAAAAATGCCAGTGGTAGTTTGATAGGGATTGCATTGAATCTGTAGATTGCTTTGGGTAGCAGAGTCATTTTCACAATGTTGATTCTTCCAATCCAAGAACATGGTATATCTCTCCATCTATTTGTATCATCTTTAATTTCTTTCATCAGTGTCCTATAATTTTCTGCATACAGGTCTTTTGTCTCCTTAGGTAGGTTTATTCCTAGGTATTTTATTCTTTTTGTTGCAATGGTAAACGGGAGTGTTTTCTTAATTTCACTTTCAGATTTTTCATCATTAGTATACAGGAATGCAAGAGATTTCTGTGCATTAATTTTGTATCCTGCTACTTTACCAAATTCATTGATTAGCTCTAGTAGTTTTCTGGTAGCATCTTTTGGATTCTCTATGTATAGTATCATGTCATCTGCAAACAGTGACAGCTTTACTTCTTCTTTTCCGATTTGGATTCCTTTTATTTCTTTTTCGTCTCTGATTGCTGTGGCTAACACTTCCAAAACTATGTTGAATAATAGTGGTGAGAGTGGGCAACCTTGTCTTGTTCCTGATCTTAGTGGAAATGGTTTCAGTTTCTCACCATTGAGGACAATGTTGGCTGTGGGTTTGTCATATACGGCCTTTATTATGTTGAGGAAAGTTCCCTCTATGCCTACTTTCTGCAGGACTTTTATCATAAATGGGTGTTGAATTTTGTCGAAAGCTTTCTCTGCATCTATTGAGATGATCATATGGTTTTTCTCCTTCAATTTGTTAATATGATGTATCACGTTGATTGATTTGCGTATATTGAAGAATCCTTGCATTCCTGGAATAAACCCCACTTGATCATGGTGTATGATCCTTTTAATGTGCTGTTGGATTCTGTTTGCTAGTATTTTGTTGAGGATTTTTGCATCTATGTTCATCAGTGATATTGGCCTGTAGTTTTCTTTCTTTGTGACATCTTTGCCTGGTTTTGGTATCAGGGTGATGGTGGCCTCGTAGAATGAGTTGGGGAGTGTTCCTCCCTCTGCAATATTTTGGAAGAGTTTGAGAAGGATAGGTGTTAGCTCTTCTCTAAATGTTTGATAGAATTCGCCTGTGAAGCCATCTGGTCCTGGGCTTTTGTGTGTTGGAAGATTTTTAATCACAGTTTCAATTTCAGTGCTTGTGATTGGTCTGTTCATATTTTCTATTTCTTCCTGGTTCAGTCTCGGCAGGTTGTGCATTTCTAAGAATCTGTCCATTTCTTCCAGGTTGTCCATTTTATTAGCATAGAGTTGCTTGTAGTAATCTCTTATGATCGTTTGTATTTCTGCAGTGTCAGTGGTTACTTCTCCTTTTTCATTTCTAATTCTATTAATTTGAGTCTTCTCCTTTTTTCTCTTGATGAGTCTGGCTAATGGTTTATCAATTTTGTTTATCTTCTCAAAGAACCAGCTTTTAGTTTCATTGATTTTTGCTATTGTTTCCTTCATTTCTTTTTCATTTATTTCTGATCTGATCTTTATGATTTCTTTCCTTCTGCTAGCTTTGGGGTTTTTTTGTTCTTCTTTCTCTAATTGCTTTAGGTGCAAGGTTAGGTTGTTTATTCGAGATGTTTCCTGTTTCTTGATGTAGGCTTGTATTGCTATAAACTTCCCTCTTAGAACTGCTTTTGCTGCATCCCATAGGTTTTGGATCGTCGTGTCTCCATTGTCATTTGTTTCTAGGTATTTTTTGATTTCCCCTTTGATTTCTTCAGTGATCACTTCGTTATTAAGTAGTGTATTGTGTAGCCTCCATGTGTTTGTATTTTTTACAGATCTTTTCCTGTAATTGATATCTAGTCTCATAGCGTTGTGGTCGGAAAAGATACTTGATACGATTTCAATTTTTTTAAATTTACCAAGGCTTGATTTGTGACCCAAGATATGATCTATCCTGGAGAATGTTCCATGAGCACTTGAGAAAAATGTGTATTCTGTTGTTTTTGGGTGGAATGTCCTATAAATATCAGTTAAGTCCATCTTGTTTAATGTATCATTTAAAGCTTGTGTTTCCTTATTTATTTTCATTTTGGATGATCTGTCCATTGGTGAAAGTGGGGTGTTAAAGTCCCCTACTATGATTGTGTTACTGTCGATTTCCCCTTTTATGGCTGTTAGTATTTGCCTTATGTATTGAGGTGCTCCTATGTTGGGTGCATAAATATTTACAATTGTTATACCTTCCTCTTGGATCGATCCCTTGATCATTATATAGTGTCCGTCTTTGTCTCTTGTAATTGTCTTTATTTTAAAGTCTATTTTGTCTGATATGAGAATTGCTACTCCAGCTTTCTTTTGATTTCCATTTGCATGGAATATCTTTTTCCATCCCCTCACTTTCAGTCTGTATGTGTCTCTAGGTCTGAAGTGGGTCTCTTGTAGACAGCATATATATGGGTCTTGTTTTTGTATCCATTCAGCCAGTCTGTGTCTTTTGGTGGGAGCATTTAATCCATTTACATTTAAGGTAATTATCGACATGTATGTTCCTATTCCCATTTTCTTAAATGTTTTGGGTTTGTTATTGTAGGTGTTTTCCTTCTCTTGTGTTTCTTGCCTAGAGAAGTTCCTTTAGCATTTGTTGTAAAGCTGGTTTGGTGGTGCTGAACTCTCTCAGCTTTTGCTTGTCTGTAAAGGTTTTAATTTCTCCATCAAATCTGAATGAGATCCTTGCTGGGTAGAGTAATCTTGGTTGTAGGTTTTTCTCCTTCATCACTTTAAGTATATCCTGCCACTCCCTTCTGGCTTGCAGCGTTTCTGCTGAAAGATCAGCTGTTAACCTTATGGGGATGCCCTTGTGTGTTATCTGTTGTTTTTCCCTTGCTGCTTTTAATATGTTTTCTTTATATTTAATTTTTGATAGTTTGATTAATATGTGTCTTGGTGTGTTTCTCCTTGGATTTATCCTGTATGGGACTCTCTGTGCTTCCAGGACTTGATTAACTATTTCCTTTCCCATATTAGGGAAGTTTTCAACTATAATCTCTTCAAATATTTTCTCAGTCCCTTTCTTTTTCTCTTCTTCTTCTGGGACCCCTATAATTCGAATGTTGGTGCGTTTAATGTTGTCCCAGAGGTCTCTGAGACTGTCCTCAGTTCTTTTCATTCTTTTTTCTTTATTCTGGTCTGCAGTAGTTATTTCCACCATTTTATCTTCCAGGTCACTTATCCGTTCTTCTGCCTCAGTTATTCTGCTATTGATCCCATCTAGAGTATTTTTAATTTCATTTATTGTGCTTGTCATCGTTTCTTGGTTCCTCTTTAGTTCTTCTACGTCCTTGTTAAATGTTTCTTGCATTTTGTCTATTCTATTTCCAAGACTTTGGATCATCCTTACTATCATTATTCTGAATTCTTTTTCAGGTAGACTACCTATTTCCTCTTCATTTGTTAGGTCTGGTGTGTTTTGACCCTGCTCCTTCATCTGCTGTGTGTTTTTCTGTCTTCTCATTTTGCTTATCTTACTGTGTTTGGGGTCTCCTTTTCACAGGCTGCCGGTTCGTAGTTCCCGTTGTTTTTGGTATCTGTCCCCAGTGGCTAAGGTTGGTTCAGTGGGTTGTGTAGGTTTCCTGGTGGAGGGAACTAGTGCCTGTGTTCTGGTGGATGAGGCTGGATGTTGTCTTTCTGGTGGGTTCGTCCACGTCTGGTGGTGTGTTTTGGGGTGTCTGTGGCCTTATTATGATTTTAGGCAGCCTCTCTGTTAATGGATGGGGCTGTGTTCCTGTCTTGCTAGTTGTTTGGCATAGGGTGTCCAGCACTGTAGCTTGCTGGTCGTTGAGTGAAGCTGGGTCTTGATGTTGAGATGGAGATCTGTGAGAGATTTTCGCCGTTTGGTATTACGTGGAGCTGGGAGGTCTCTTGTGGACCAGTGTCCTGAAGTTGGCTCTCCCACCTCAGAGGCACAGCCCTGATGCCTGGCTGGAGCACCAAGAGCCTTTCATCCACACGGCTCAGAATAAAAGGGAGAAAAAATGGAAAGAAAGAAAAAAAGAGGATAAAATAAAATAAAATAAAGCAATTATAATAAAAAATAAGAAAAAAAATTATTAAGAGTAAATTTATTAAGAAAAAAAATTTTTTTTAATTTTTAAAAATAGATTTATTAATTTTTTATACTAAAAATAAGAAAAAAATTATTTAGAAAAAATTTATTAAGAAAAAAAATTTTTTAATTTTTTAAAATAAAAAATATGAAAAAACTTATTAAAAAATTTTTTTAAAAATAGAAAATAAGGAAAAAATTATTAAGAAAACATTTATTAGGGAAAAAAAAAATTTTTTAAGCCAAAAAAAAAAAAAAAAAAAAAAAAACGGACGGACCTAACCCTAGGACTAACGGTGAGAGCAAAGCTATACAGACAAAATCTCACCCAGAAGCATACACATCTACACTCACAAAAAAAAGGAAAAGGGGAAAAGTTAATATATCCTGCTCCCAAAGTCCATCTCCTAAATTTGGGATGATTCGTTGTCTATTCAGGTATTCAACAGATGCAGGCACATCAAGTTGTTTGTGGAGCTTTAATCCGCTGCTTCTGAGGCTGCTGGGAGAGATTTCCCTTTCTCTTCTTTGTTCGTACAGCTCCCGGGGTTCAGCTTTGGATTTGGACCCGCCTCTGCATGTAGGTCCCCTGAGGGCGTCTGTTCCCCGCCCAGACAGAACGGGGTTAAAGGAGCAGCTGCTTCGGGGGCTCTGGCTCAGTCAGGCCGGGGGGAGGGAGCGGTACGGAGGAGGCGGGGCGAGCCTGCGGCGGCAGAAGCCGGCGTGACGTTGCAGCAGCCTGAGGCGCGCCGTGCGCTCTCCCGGGGAAGTTGTCCCCGGATTACGGGAGCCTGGCCGTGGCGGGCTGCACAGGCTCCCGGGAGGGGCGGTGTGGAGAATGACCTGTGCTCGCCCACAGGCTGTTTGGTGGCGGCAGCAGCAGCCTTAGCGTCTCATGCCCGTCTCTGGGGTCCGCGCTGATAGCCGCGGCTCGCGCCCATCTCTGGAGCTCGTTTAGGCGGCGCTCTGAATCCCCTCTCCTTGCGCGCCGCGAAACAAAGAGGCAAGAAAAATTCTCTTGCCTCTTTGGCAGCTGCAGTCTTTTTCCCGGACTCCCTCCCGGCTAGCACCGAAGCCCGAGCCCCAGCTCCCAGGCCCCGCCCGCCCCGGCGGCTGAGCAGACAAGCCTCTCGGGCTGGTGAGTGCTGGTCGGCACCGCTCCTCTGTGCGGGAATCTCCGCTTTGCCCTCCGCACCAATGTGGCTGCGCTCTCCTCCGTGGCTCCGAAGCTTCCCCCCTCTGCTACCCGCAGTCTCTGCCCACGAAGGGGCTTCCTAGTGTGTGGAAACCTTTCCTCCTTCACAGCTCCCTCCCACTGGTGCAGGTCCCGTCCCTATTCTTTTGTCTCTGTTATTTCTTTTTTCTTTTGCCCTACCCAAGTACGTGGGGATTTTCTTGCCTTTTGGGAGGTCTGACGTCTTCTGCCAGCGTTCAGTGGGTGTTCTGTAGGAGCAGTTCCACGTGTAGATGTATTTCTCATGTATCTGTGGGGAGGAAGGTGATCTCCGCGTCTTACTCTTCCGCCATCTTGCCCCTCCCCTTAATATTTTTAAAGTTGAAGAAACATAACAGGGTCAGGTTCATCCTCCCCTTTTATAACATCCTCCCATCAATCAGCCCCTCCTCTTCTAAAGTTAATCAGTAGTGTGGATGGGAAAATTGCTGGCTGCTTGGCAATAATGATCAAACATAGTAATGCATGTCTCCTTTGACCTAGAAATTCCACTTTAGGGATACACTTTCCTGATATGCTCATATGTTCGTTCATGGCAGCATGATGTGAAATTACAAAAGACTAGAAGCCACCTGAATGTCCAGCTGCAGGAGTCTCCTGCTGGCATGAAGCTCTAAGGTTTGTCCATGGAGATATCGGTCCAAGCCTGGGTGGTAGCCATCTCAGAGGTTACTTTGCCAGAACGTTTTCTGGTGAGGAGAGAGCACTGCACACATAAGAACAGTTGAGTTTGGGGTCAGAAAAGAGAGACAGGAGAGCTGGTTGTGGATGAGGGGAGAGTAGGTAGCTATGTGTCCTAGTGGGAGAAAAAGTCATGAGAGACATGTCCAGGGGTGGCGGTTATGGAGGGGGACCCTGCCCACTGGGTGCTGGGCTGTGAGGAGAGATGATGTCATGGGGAGAGGGGGTCTGAAAGTGGACACAGGAACTGCCAGAGAGAAAACTTGATTTTTGAATTTTTTACTGTTGTAAGCCAAGGTGGCTTGGGTGACACCTCTTACAAGAAATGTAATTTCTCTGCTAATAAATGGAAAAGACCCTCTTCGTCCTTACAGTGCAGACCCCCGTATTTAGCACCCATTTTGGAGAAAGCACATTCAGTCTGAGTGGTTCCCTCCCTAACCTGTTTACTGAACAGAAAGTTCTCTGGTTCTTGGCCCTAGACTTAGGATTTGATTTGCAGCATTTACAAAGAAGTGATTTGTTATTTTGTCTAATTGCTCTAAATCCTTATCTGGCTCTATTTTCCCCATCCCAGTTTCCCACAAATCACTCTGAGCTGCGTCCAGCTTCTCTCCCCCTGTCAGGTGCCAGACACTGGCTTCCCAGGGCTACAGCAAGACTCTGCAGTTAGCCCTTTGAAAAAAAGAGCTAGAGTGGCCACAGCCAGGTCCTGGGAGCTCGGGGCCTGCAGGGGAAAAGCAATGTGTCTGGGTTTACAATGCAGGGATGCAGGGAGAGATGTGTGCCTATGTGCACAGCAGAGCTTAGGAATTTCACGATTAGCAGCATGCTAAATTCACACACACACACACACACACACACACACACACCCTGGGGCAGCCAACCATGCGCAGAGTATTCTGTAGGGAAACAGTGGTACTTCTCCTCCTGTCTCACTCAGACTGTAACTATAAACACAGAGAGTAGAAGGACTGAATCCATCACTCCAGGACTTCTTCCACGTGAATCGGGACCATGAAGCATTTATTCAAAGCCTGCCACGGGCATGGTGTTCATCCTGAGTACCTACCTACATTTTCACATGGGGATTCCCAACAAAATGGGGATTTTATTGTTTGCTTTTATTTTTTGATTGAACTCCTTAGTTCAGCAGTTTGAACTAAGTAGTTCAAAATTCTGAAACCTTAAAAAAAAGTTCTAGAAAACACTGCTGCTCCAAAGTGGAACGTTAGAAAGAGCCCCGGATTTGGAGACAGACAGCTCCAGTCCTAATCCTGACCTTCCCGGCTGCCTGACCTTAGGGTCTAAGGGACTAAGTCACTCTGGCCCTGAATTTCTTCATTTGTAAACTTTGTTTAATTATGTCTGCCCACGAGAAAATGGATAAATGAATTGTGGTACATTCAGACAATGTAATAGTGCCCAGCAAGGACAAAGAATGAACTATTGGTATGTGTGCAGAACATGGAGGAATCACATCCACATTATGTCGAGTGGAAGATGGCAGATTCCATTTATATGAAGTTCAAGAGCAGGCAAAACTAATGGGTGATGATAGAAATCAGAATAGTGGTTATTTCTGAGGGGGCCTTGACTGGGAAGGGGCATGAGAACCTTCAGGATTCTGGAAATGTTCCATATCTTGATCTGCTGGTTATACAGGAGCAAACGTGTAAACATTCACCACACCATGTGCTTCACAAATTTTACTGTATGAATGTTATATCTCAGTTACAAAAAAAAGAAAAAAATCCCTGTCAAATGCCTGTGGCTGTGGTGAGGACACGTAAACTGGACATGCTTGTAAAACAGCAAACACGTACGAACGGTTACTGTTAAGTAATAATAATGTGTTAGAAAGATGCTAGATTCTCGAGAAAGCCAGACTGTTCTTGCAGACCAGAACTACCTTGACTTGGAATAGAAACAGAGCGTTTCTGGGAAGTTACACCATTTCACTGGAAGGAAAGGATACGTGTTGGGTCTGCACTATTTCTGATGTTGAGTTACAGCACTTGCCATCTGTTGAGCACTAACCCTCTCCTGTAGCATCTCACTTAACTCCCCAGCAGTCAAGGCGAGGGCTAGGGCTGCCCCTGCTGCCCTCAGCTCTGACCTTACAAACGGTTTTGGAAGTCAGTCAAACACCCAGGCCCCAACTCTCAAAGCTGCCAAGGCTTGTCAGGCACCCACTGCCTGTCACGTACTGATGCACCTTCTTCTTGCTGAGGCCAACATTCCAAACGATTCCGTCACACGGTGTTATCCGTACCGCCAAGACTGCGCCCCGAGTGGGAAAGGAGGTGAGGTGTCCGCTCATGAAGCGTGCCTAAGCCGGTTGTGCAGTTACTGAAGTTCTACAGGCAATGCATTTCTATTGGAATCTGGTGACGTTTAGCAGATTTTCCTTTTTCTCATTTGGAAAATGGGACTTTTTGGTCTGCCTCAGAGCTCGCTGACCTCCTGCCCCCAAGACAGATTCCCAGTGGAGTCGAGTCCACTTCTCACTATGACCTGCCCCCGACATGCCTCTCCAAAGATCCCCTTCCTTCTCCAGGTCACCTATAGTCCACACGACCTATAAGTCCAGCTCAAGTGCTAACTTCTCCTGGAAGCCTCCTTGATTGTCCCAGCCATAGTTCACCTTTTGCTTTGCCAAAAACCCAGAGCAGCAGTGGTGTGGCTCTGAAGCATGACTTAGCTGGTACCACCCTCCTCCAACTCGCCAAAAGCTCCTCCAAGATCCTCCAATTAAACATAAATGGGGGGCTTCCCTGGTGGCGCAGTGGTTAAGAATCCACCTGCCAATGCAGGGGACACGGGTTCGAGCCCTGGTCCGGGAAGATCCCACATGCCGCAGAGCAACTAAGCCTATGCGCCACAACTACTGAGCCTGTGCTCTAGAGCCCGCGAGCCACAACTACTGAGCCCACGCGCCTAGAGCCCGTGCTCCGCAACAAGGGAAGCCACCGCAATGAGAAGCCCGCGCACTGCAATGAAAGAGTAGCCCCCGCTCACCACAACTAGAGAAAGCCCGTGCACAGCAACAAAGACCCAATGCAGCCATAAATAAATTTATTAAAAAAAATAAATAAATGCACGGTAAGTCCAAAAGGGAGGGGATATCTGTATGTGTATGGCTGATTCATTTTGTTGTGCAGTGGAGGCTGACACAACATTGTAAAGCAACCATACTCCAATAAAAATTAATTTTAAAAAAACCCCAGAGGGAGGGGCAAGATGGCGGAAGAGTAAGACGTGGAGATCACCTTCCTCCCCACAGATACATGAGAAATACATCTACACGTGGAACTGCTCCTACAGAACACCCACTGAACGCTGGCAGAAGACGTCAGACCTCCCAAAAGGCAAGAAAATCCCCACGTACTTGGGTAGGGCAAAAGAAAAAAGAAATAACAGAGACAAAAGAATAGGGACGGGACCTGCACCAGTGGGAGGGAGCTGTGAAGGAGGAAAGGTTTCCACACACTAGGAAGCCCCTTCGTGGGCAGAGACTGCGGGTAGCAGAGGGGGGAAGCTTCGGAGCCACGGAGGAGAGCGCAGCCACATTGGTGCGGAGGGCAAAGCGGAGATTCCCGCACAGAGGAGCGGTGCCGACCAGCACTCACCAGCCCGAGAGGCTTGTCTGCTCAGCCGCCGGGGCGGGCGGGGCCTGGGAGCTGGGGCTCGGGCTTCGGTGCTAGCCGGGAGGGAGTCCGGGAAAAAGACTGCAGCTGCCAAAGAGGCAGGAGAATTTTTCTTGCCTCTTTGTTTCGCGGCGCGCAAGGAGAGGGGATTCAGAGCGCCGCCTAAACGAGCTCCAGAGACGGGCGCGAGCCGCGGCTATCAGCGCGGATCCCACAGCAACAGGGACGCAGAGGGAAAAACGGAGAGATTCCCGCACAGAGGCTCGGCGCCGAGCAGCACTCACCAGCCCGAGAGGCTTGTCTGCTCACCCGCCGGGGCGGGCGGGGGCTGGGAGCTGAGGCGCGGGCTTCGGTCGGATCCCAGGGAGAGGACTGGGGTTGGCTGCGTGAACACAGCCTGAAGGGTCTAGCGCACCACAACTAGCCGGGAGGGTGCATGAGAAAAAGTCTGCAGCTGCCGAAGAGGCAGGAGACTTTTTCTTGCCTCTTTGTTTCGCGGCGTGCAAGGAGAGGGGATTCAGAGCGCCACTTAAACGAACTCCAGAGACGGGCGCGAGCCGCGGCTATCAGCGCGGACCCCAGAGACGGGCATGAGACGCTAAGGCTGCTGCTGCCGCCACCAAACAGCCTGTGGGCGAGCACAGGTCATTCTCCACACCGCCCCTCCCGGGAGCCTGTGCAGCCCGCCACGGCCAGGCTCCCGTAATCCGGGGACAACTTCCCCGGGAGAGCGCACGGCGCGCCTCAGGCTGCTGCAACGTCACGCCGGCTTCTGCCGCCGCAGGCTCGCCCCGCCTCCTCCGTACCGCTCCCTCCCCCCGGCCTGACTGAGCCAGAGCCCCCGAAGCAGCTGCTCCTTTAACCCCGTTCTGTCTGGGCGGGGAACAGACGCCCTCAGGGGACCTACATGCAGAGGCGGGTCCAAATCCAAAGCTGAACCCCGGGAGCTGTACGAACAAAGAAGAGAAAGGGAAATCTCTCCCAGCAGCCTCAGAAGCAGCGGATTAAAGCTCCACAAACAACTTGATGTGCCTGCATCTGTTGAATACCTGAATAGACAACGAATCATCCCAAATTTAGGAGATGGACTTTGGGAGCAGGATATATTAACTTTTCCCCTTTTCCTTTTTTTTGTGAGTGTAGATGTGTATGCTTCTGGGTGAGATTTTGTCTGTATAGCTTTGCTCTCACCGTTAGTCCTAGGGTTAGGTCCGTCCGTTTTTTTTTTTTTTTTGGCTTAAAAATTTTTTTTTCCCTAATAAATGTTTTCTTAATAATTTTTTCCTTATTTTCTATTTTTAAAAAAATTTTTAATAAGTTTTTTCATATTTTTTATTTTAAAAAATTAAAAAATTTTTTTCTTAATAAATTTTTTCTAAATAATTTTTTTCTTATTTTTAGTATAAAAAATTAATAAATCTATTTTTAAAAATTAAAAAAAATTTTTTTTCTTAATAAATTTACTCTTAATAATTTTTTTTCTTATTTTTTATTATAATTGCTTTATTTTATTTTATTTTATCCTCTTTTTTTCTTTCTTTCCATTTTTTCTCCCTTTTATTCTGAGCCGTGTGGATGAAAGGCTCTTGGTGCTCCAGCCAGGCATCAGGGCTGTGCCTCTGAGGTGGGAGAGCCAACTTCAGGACACTGGTCCACAAGAGACCTCCCAGCTCCACGTAATACCAAACGGCGAAAATCTCTCACAGATCTCCATCTCAACATCAAGACCCAGCTTCACTCAACGACCAGCAAGCTACAGTGCTGGACACCCTATGCCAAACAACTAGCAAGAGAGGAACACAGCCCCATCCATTAACAGAGAGGCTGCCTAAAATCATAATAAGGCCACAGACACCCCAAAACACACCACCAGACGTGGACGAACCCACCAGAAAGACAACATCCAGCCTCATCCACCAGAACACAGGCACTAGTTCCCTCCACCAGGAAACCTACACAACCCACTGAACCAACCTTAGCCACTGGTGACAGATACCAAAAACAACGGGAACTACGAACCGGCAGCCTGTGAAAAGGAGACCCCAAACACAGTAAGATAAGCAAAATGAGAAGACAGAAAAACACACAGCAGATGAAGGAGCAGGGTCAAAACACACCAGACCTAACAAATGAAGAGGAAATAGGTAGTCTACCTGAAAAAGAATTCAGAATAATGATAGTAAGGATGATCCAAAGTCTTGGAAATAGAATAGACAAAATGCAAGAAACATTTAACAAGGACGTAGAAGAACTAAAGAGGAACCAAGAAACGATGACAAGCACAATAAATGAAATTAAAAATACTCTAGATGGGATCAATAGCAGAATAACTGAGGCAGAAGAACGGATAAGTGACCTGGAAGATAAAATGGTGGAAATAACTACTGCAGACCAGAATAAAGAAAAAAGAATGAAAAGAACTGAGGACAGTCTCAGAGACCTCTGGGACAACATTAAATGCACCAACATTCGAATTATAGGGGTCCCAGAAGAAGAAGAGAAAAAGAAAGGGACTGAGAAAATATTTGAAGAGATTATAGTTGAAAACTTCCCTAATATGGGAAAGGAAATAGTTAATCAAGTCCTGGAAGCACAGAGAGTCCCATACAGGATAAATCCAAGGAGAAACACACCAAGACACATATTAATCAAACTATCAAAAATTAAATATAAAGAAAACATATTAAAAGCAGCAAGGGAAAAACAACAGATAACACACAAGGGCATCCCCATAAGGTTAACAGCTGATCTTTCAGCAGAAACGCTGCAAGCCAGAAGGGAGTGGCAGGATATACTTAAAGTGATGAAGGAGAAAAACCTACAACCAAGATTACTCTACCCAGCAAGGATCTCATTCAGATTTGATGGAGAAATTAAAACCTTTACAGACAAGCAAAAGCTGAGAGAGTTCAGCACCACCAAACCAGCTTTACAACAAATGCTAAAGGAACTTCTCTAGGCAAGAAACACAAGAGAAGGAAAACACCTACAATAACAAACCCAAAACATTTAAGAAAATGGGAATAGGAACATACATGTCGATAATTACCTTAAATGTAAATGGATTAAATGCTCCCACCAAAAGACACAGACTGGCTGAATGGATACAAAAACAAGACCCATATATATGCTGTCTACAAGAGACCCACTTCAGACCTAGAGACACATACAGACTGAAAGTGAGGGGATGGAAAAAGATATTCCATGCAAATGGAAATCAAAAGAAAGCTGGAGTAGCAATTCTCATATCAGACAAAATAGACTTTAAAATAAAGACAATTACAAGAGACAAAGACGGACACTATATAATGATCAAGGGATCGATCCAAGAGGAAGGTATAACAATTGTAAATATTTATGCACCCAACATAGGAGCACCTCAATACATAAGGCAAATACTAACAGCCATAAAAGGGGAAATCGACAGTAACACAATCATAGTAGGGGACTTTAACACCCCACTTTCACCAATGGACAGATCATCCAAAATGAAAATAAATAAGGAAACACAAGCTTTAAATGATACATTAAACAAGATGGACTTAATTGATATTTATAGGACATTCCACCCAAAAACAACAGAATACACATTTTTCTCAAGTGCTCATGGAACATTCTCCAGGATAGATCATATCTTGGGTCACAAATCAAGCCTTGGTAAATTTAAAAAAATTGAAATCGTATCAAGTATCTTTTCCGACCACAACGCTATGAGACTAGATATCAATTACAGGAAAAGATCTGTAAAAAATACAAACACATGGAGGCTACACAATACACTACTTAATAACGAAGTGATCACTGAAGAAATCAAAGGGGAAATCAAAAAATACCTAGAAACAAATGACAATGGAGACACGACGATCCAAAACCTATGGGATGCAGCAAAAGCAGTTCTAAGAGGGAAGTTTATAGCAATACAAGCCTACATCAAGAAACAGGAAACATCTCGAATAAACAACCTAACCTTGCACCTAAAGCAATTAGAGAAAGAAGAACAAAAAAACCCCAAAGCTAGCAGAAGGAAAGAAATCATAAAGATCAGATCAGATATAAATGAAAAAGAAATGAAGGAAACAATAGCAAAAAATCAATGAAACTAAAAGCTGGTTCTTTGAGAAGATAAACAAAATTGATAAACCATTAGCCAGACTCATCAAGAGAAAAAAGGAGAAGACTCAAATTAATAGAATTAGAAATGAAAAAGGAGAAGTAACCACTGACACTGCAGAAATACAAACGATCATAAGAGATTACTACAAGCAACTCTATGCTAATAAAATGGACAACCTGGAAGAAATGGACAGATTCTTAGAAATGCACAACCTGCCGAGACTGAACCAGGAAGAAATAGAAAATATGAACAGACCAATCACAAGCACTGAAATTGAAACTGTGATTAAAAATCTTCCAACACACAAAAGCCCAGGACCAGATGGCTTCACAGGCGAATTCTATCAAACATTTAGAGAAGAGCTAACACCTATCCTTCTCAAACTCTTCCAAAATATTGCAGAGGGAGGAACACTCCCCAACTCATTCTACGAGGCCACCATCACCCTGATACCAAAACCAGGCAAAGATGTCACAAAGAAAGAAAACTACAGGCCAATATCACTGATGAACATAGATGCAAAAATCCTCAACAAAATACTAGCAAACAGAATCCAACAGCACATTAAAAGGATCATACACCATGATCAAGTGGGGTTTATTCCAGGAATGCAAGGATTCTTCAATATACGCAAATCAATCAACGTGATACATCATATTAACAAATTGAAGGAGAAAAACCATATGATCATCTCAATAGATGCAGAGAAAGCTTTCGACAAAATTCAACACCCATTTATGATAAAAGTCCTGCAGAAAGTAGGCATAGAGGGAACTTTCCTCAACATAATAAAGGCCGTATATGACAAACCCACAGCCAACATTGTCCTCAATGGTGAAAAACTGAAACCATTTCCACTAAGATCAGGAACAAGACAAGGTTGCCCACTCTCACCACTATTATTCAACATAGTTTTGGAAGTGTTAGCCACAGCAATCAGAGACGAAAAAGAAATAAAAGGAATCCAAATCGGAAAAGAAAAAGTAAAGCTGTCACTGTTTGCAGATGACATGATACTATACATAGAGAATCCAAAAGATGCTACCAGAAAACTACTAGAGCTAATCAATGAATTTGGTAAAGTAGCAGGATACAAAATTAATGCACAGAAATCTCTTGCATTCCTGTATACTAATGATGAAAAATCTGAAAGTGAAATTAAGAAAACACTCCCGTTTACCATTGCAACAAAAAGAATAAAATACCTAGGAATAAACCTACCTAAGGAGACAAAAGACCTGTATGCAGAAAATTATAGGACACTGATGAAAGAAATTAAAGATGATACAAATAGATGGAGAGATATACCATGTTCTTGGATTGGAAGAATAAACATTGTGAAAATGACTCTGCTACCCAAAGCAATCTACAGATTCAATGCAATCCCTATCAAACTACCACTGGCATTTTTCACAGAACTAGAACAAAAAATTTCACAATTTGTATGGAAACACAAAAGACCCCGAATAGCCAAAGCAATCTTGAGAACGAAAAATGGAGCTGGAGGAATCAGGCTCCCTGACTTCAGACTATATTACAAAGCTACAGTAATTAAGACAGTTTGGTACTGGCACAAAAACAGAAATATAGATCAATGGAACAGGATAGAAAGCCCAGAGATAAGCCCACGCACATATGGTCACCTTATCTTTGATAAAGGAGGCAAGCATATACAGTGGAGAAAAGACAGCCTCTTCAATAAGTGGTGCTGGGAAAATTGGACAGGTACATGTAAAAGTATGAAATTAGAACACTCCCTAACACCATACACAAAAATAAACTCAAAATGGATTAAAGACCTAAGTGTAAGGCCAGACACTATCAAACTCTTAGAGGAAAACATAGGCAGAACACTGTATGACATAAGTCACAGCAAGATCCTTTTTGACCCAGGTCCTAGAGAAATGGAAATAAAAACACAAATAAACAAATGGGACCTAATGAAACTTAAAAGCTTTTGCACAGCAAAGGAAACCATAAACAAGACCAAAAGACAACCCTCAGAATGGGAGAAAATATTTGCAAATGAAGCAACGGACAAAGGATTAATCTCCAAGATTTACAAGCAGCTCATGCAGCTCAATAACAAAAAAACAAACAACCCAATCCAAAAATGGGCAGAAGACCTAAATAGACATTTCTCCAAAGAAGAGATACAGATTGCCAACAGACACATGAAAGAATGCTCAACATCATTAATCATTAGAGAAATGCAAATCAAAACTACAATGAGGTATCATCTCACACCGGTCAGAATGGCCATCATCAAAAAATCTAGAAACAATAAATGCTGGAGAGGGTGCGGAGAAAAGGGAACACTCTTGCACTGTTGGTGGGAATGTAAATTGATACAGCCACTATGGAGAACAGTATGGAGGTTCCTTAAAAAACTAAAAATAGAACTACCATATGACCCAGCAATCCCACTACTGGGCATATACCCTGAGAAAACCATAATTCAGAAAGAGTCATGTACCAAAATATTCATTGCAGCTCTGTTTACAATAGCCAGGACATGGAAGCAACCTAGGTGTCCATCATCGGATGAATGGATAAAGAAGATGTGGCACATATATACAATGGAATATTACTCAGCCATAAAAAGAAATGAAATGGAGGTGTTTGTAATGAGGTGGATGGAGTTAGAGTCTGTCATACAGAGTGAAGTAAGTCAGAAAGAGAAAAACAAATACAGTATGCTAACACATATATATGGAATCTAAGGGAAAAAAAAAAAAAAAAAAAAAAAGAGGTCATGAAGAACCTAGTGGCAAGATGGGAATAAAGACACAGACCTACTAGAGAATGGACTTGAGGATATGGGGAGGGGGAGGGGTGAGATGTGACAGGGTGAGAGAGTGTCATGGACATATATACACTACCAAATGTAAAATAGATAACTAGTGGGAAGCAGCCGCATAGCACAGGGAGATCAGCTCGGTGCTTTGTGACCACCTAGAGGGGTGGGATAGGGAGGGTGGGAGGGAGGGAGATGCAAGAGGGAAGAGATATGGCAACATATGTATAGGTGTAACTGATTCACTTTGTTGTAAAGCAGAAGCTAGCACACCATTGTAAAGCAATTATACTTCAATAAAGATGTTTAAAAAAAAAAAAAAAAACCCATAAAATCTAAGCAGAGGCAGTGCACTGCTATTCAAATGCAGTTTCAAGACACACTTTCTAAGCCTGTCTTCCAACCAGGGGCCTCCCATCAGCCCAAGCTGCACAGGCATTCTGGAGCCTTTAAGAAGGCTTAGCAGTAAATCTGTTCCACTTACTTGATTATATTTAACGCAGCACTGGATTATATGTTGCCTTGTAATGTTCACAATTATTTCTTGTGTCTGGGTCTTGACCTTCAACAAGACTATAAATTCCTCAAGGGAAGAAACAGTGTTTGTCTTATATTGTAGGCTTTGTAGAGTCTAGATACTAAACACTTTGAGATGCTCTGCTAAAAACATGCTTGACTTTGTAAATTCAGCAGATTAATTTTTTATTCATATTATTTGTAGTAGCAATGCTGATAGTCATAATGAATAGTTGTGAGTGTTCTTATAATTTCATTTTTATTGATTTCTCCAGTTGTTAAACACAATTTATAAAAAGCCAATTGGAATTTAAACTACACAGCTGCTATTTTCCTAGGTAATATTGTGCATCTTTAAAAACTGTACTCAGCACATTTTGTACGCTGATGGAATAAACTGCTCAAAAACAATGCTGGCATCTGTAGCATGCGTATCAACCAACGTTTTAGTTCCAATCATGCAACTCCCCAGTTTAGGTTAGTTATTTCTCATTCTGTTCAAATAGCCATTGCAGTTTACTTACACACTGGATAAGCAGTGCCTCCCATGGTCTTCCTCAAGTTGACACTTGTGGGTTTGGTATTAACCCCTTTATATAGCACAGGTCCACAATCCTTTATTCTAAACTCTGGGGCCAAATATGTTTTGGAATTCTGAAGGTTTTAGATTTTAGAAATGTAGTAGATGCCTAAGCCGTAAATCTTATAATGCATTTAGCCAGAGCTGGGGTGGTGCTCAGTAGTCAAAATCATTCATAGTTCTGTAGTAAAACCTAGTGGGATAATCTTAAGTAGTTTCATACTTGTTCAGCTCAGATTTTGCTGCTAAATGAGGCTTAGCATCAGACTTCCTGGTCTCAGAGTTTTGTGGATATTTCAGTTGCAGAGGAGACTGGCGGGCTGGTCTCTCTCATACAGTGTGCAAGGAGAAGGATTGGCCGCTGGGTTTGTCAGAGATTCCAGACCCAGGGCACCACCAGCACCATGCATGTCTCATTCATTTGGGGATTACAGTTCAATTCAGCAAACATTTGTTAAGGGGTTTCCATGTGCCACTGTTCTAAGTGCTGTGAGAGATTTTCAGGGGAAAAAGATAGGGCTCTGTGTTAGTCTTCTCAGGCTGCCATAACAAAATACCACAGGCTGGGTGGCTTAAACAACAGACATATATTTCCTCACAGTTCTGGAGGCTGGAAGTCTAAGATCAAGGTGCCAACATGTTGGTTTCTGATGAGGACTCCCTTCCTGGCTTGAAGACGGTCACTTTCTTGCTATGTCCTCACATGGCTGCTTCTTTGTGCACAACGAGAGGGCAATCCCTGTGTCTCTTCCTCTTCTTATAAATGCACCAGCCCTATTCGATTAGGGCTCCACCCTTATGACCTCATTAAACCTAATTACCTCCCTAAAGGCCCTATCTCCAAATACAGTCACACTGGGGGTTAAGGCTTCAACATATGAATTTTGGGGAGACACAGTTCAGTTCATACCTGGCTCTTTCCCTCAAACAGCTCATAGTCTAGTAGTGGACACAGGCCTATCACAGCTAAACTGCGCCCTGTGATAGAAAAGAGAAATAGAGAGCTGGGGGTGAGCAAGGAGTCAGAGCGCCGCCAGGGAGTCTGGGGGGACTACACAACAGATGCTGTTTGAGTTGAGCTCACGGTGAAGGAAAGGCTGGAATTCCAAGGGGCACGTGGACCCTCTGAGTCCAGGCAGAGCAGTGGGGAAAAGTGCCTACGTGTGAGGAGGAGGGAGGGTGTCTGTTTGGGGGAACAGTAACTCTCAGTTCTGCATAGCTGGGTTCCTGGTGCTCAGAGAATGTTATATAAAACAGCCAACCGTGGCCTCTGTGTATTAGCCCCTAGGTTATGTACTTCTTCACTGCAGGCGGAGACCTGTTAGTTCAAAAGCCTGCCAGTGCCAAACTTAAATTTTTACACATCCAATTATTTAAAAAATAGCCCAGACACACAAATGTTTAGCCATTTAGAGACTGCCTGCTTTGCAAACCCCATGAAACCTCACCCAACAGCTATTACCTGTCGATGAGATAGGACCTTGTAGTAATAAGGCCCCAAACGCTAGGGAGCCCTGGGAGTTCTTGCACCCAGAGAATCCCCACCGTGCTGTTGAGCAGCATCACCTAGACACGTAAGCCCCTGCCCGGTCCCTCTCCCCACTGGGAGGTCCCTTGTCCTCCTGCCCTTCCGGATGCTGGCCCTTCATCTCTGCAAGACTCTGGATGGTCTCGTGCTGTGAGGAGTGACCTCTCCAGCAGCCCTGTCCAAGCACCATCCAACAGAAGCTGTGTGTGCTATGGCCGCCTTGTGGTCCTTGATCAGCCCCAAACCCACTGAAGTCCTGCAGGGAGGCAGAGGGAAATCTGCCACCAAAGGAGCGCCCTTTACTCAGTGTCCAGAAGACACAAAGGGGCAAGATGCCTTTCCCTCAACCCCACTCTCTCCACATCACCCTGGCTAACCTGCTCCCAGCTCTGAGGAGTCTCTCCCCTGAAAGCATCTAGTGGCACAGCAAAAGCAGACAAGAGGGGACTTCCTTGGTGGTGCAATGGTTAAGAATCCGCCTGCCAATGCAGGGGACATGGGTGCGAGCCCTGGTCCGGGAAGATCCCACATGCCGCGGAGCAGCTAAGCCCATGCGCCACGACTACTGAGCCTGAGCTCTAGAGCCCACGAGCCACAACTACTGAGCCCGCGTGCCACAACTACTGAAGCCCGTGTGCCTAGAGCCCGTGTTCTGCAACAAAAGAAGTCACCGCAGTGAGAAGCCCACGCACCGTAAGAAAGAGTAGCCCCCGCTCACTGCAACTAGAGAAAGCCTGCGCGCAGCAATGAAGACCCAACGCAGCCAAAAATAAATAAATAAATAAATTTAATAAAAAAAAAAAAAAGCAGATGAGAGCCATGGTCACCAGCCTTGGGTGCGTGGTCAGGATGGGAGTCTGTGAATTCTAGCTCCCCCAGAGGGGAGAGAGAGCACAAACACCTTACACGCCTTTGCCGGCTCCATGTCAATGTCTGTGCTTCTGGAAGCTAAAGCCATTTCCTGTCCGGAGCTGGGAGCTGTAGAAATGTCCGAGTCTTGCTACCTCCGATGGCTCATCTCCTGGCCCAGCACCCGCCGCTTCAGGTCTGGCTTGGCCTCTTCACGGTCACGGTTCTCTGCCTCCTGTCTGTCAGCTCCGCTGGCTGCTGGCCATTTCAGGGCTATCCCTCTGGTCTTATCCCATTTTAGCCTTGCTTGGCCCTCTTAGGTCTGGGTGCTAAAGAATCAGAAGGAAGGCTCTATGGTCACCCTTTCACTCTGGCCACTTAGCCTTCCTCTTTTCCCCCGGAACAAATGAGGAAATATTTTCTGAGGGGTTGCTCTGGGCAGAACTTTTGCTGAAAGCTTGGATTCATCAGAGTTGTCTAACACTTGGTACCTGCTTTAAGCAACAGTGCCTAATTGGAGAGAAAACATACACACACCTGGAAAATATGCAAAAAAAAAAAACCCCAAAAAACATAGTTTTAGCTGTATGCTGCAGGTCAAATCATAAGTCATAACTTCTCTGGCCTTGTTTCCCTCTGCCTCTCAGATTCCAGCCATGGTTCTGTCCAGGGCACCAGGGTCTGCCTCAGGTGCAGGCCCTGCATCATTCTGCTTTATCGTCCCAGGGCTTTCTCACAGCCTCTTTAGCCTCCCATCTATGGTGGGGAAGTCAATGCCGGTAGGGGCACCCCTCAAACAAAGGGGGTGGGAGTGATAAATGCCCCAGCCTCCACCTTGAGCAGTATATACCTGGGAGGCCTACACATTTCTTCAGAAGGCTCCCGAGTGGATTAAGACCCAGTTGCCTACTGTGATAACCACCCTGTAACACGTTCTTCTACTGGTTCCTCCCCTGCTACTCTGCCCACCCCATTCTTCTGCTTCCTGGGTCACCTACCAAAGAACCTAATTGTATCCAAGTCCTCCTAATGGGTTCTGCTTGCGAGGCCACCAAACCCCAGACACTTTCTCGTCTATAAGGTGAAGGATTTGGACTAGACACCCTCTCAGGTCCCTTCTGGCTCAAGAAGCCCCTCAGTTTTTAGACAAGAGAATTGTAGCCCAGAAAGTCCTGCCAAGATCACACAGCTGATTAATGGCACATTCGGGCAAAACTTAGCATGAAATTGTCTTGTTTTATCAGTTTTCCCAGAATCATATCTACAAAGTCATTTCAGATAAAAGTCTCACATCACAATGCTTGGAAGCACTAAGCTAATAACCCTCAGCCTCTATCCAAAACACACATCTTAGAACTTTAGAGAAAAGAATTGACATCTGGAGGAATTTTGGCTCTCAGAGCCCAAGATCCAGCCAACAGCTTCACAGGAGACATAAACAGAATCACATCTTTTACTGTGACCAGTACTAGGTGTGATAAAATACCCTTTCCCGTTACCTTGGGGGCTTCTCTATATAAGAAACTATTCTTTTTATTAGATGCAACTCTCATCTATATTCTGAGAAGCTGTTTGCCCAGTTTATATAAGGTAATCAAAATATCAGAAGGATGGTTTATAGAAGGAAAAATATTCATGCCCTTGTGTAATTTATGGAATGTGTATGCATAAATGTACTTGATGGATTTGCACCAAAATGCTATGTTAGCAAACATAAAGGTTTGGATAGAGACCACAAAGTGATGGAAATAGAGTGAAAATAGTCTCATGCTCTATATTGCCTGAACTGCAAGCCTGAAAAAAGGGCATACTGGTGACTAAGGGTGCTTTGATAACAAACTGGATTTTGGTAAGAAATCATGATGTTATATAATGGAAAAAGTGCTGAACCAAGAGATAGATAGGAGATTTCTTTGGACTTCTGGCTCTTCATTTGCAAAGTAAACTAACTATTTGTGGTGGGTTTTTAAGCTTTAAAAGTCTGTAATTCATTGATTTTTGCCTGTTGTGGGGAGGCAGTAAAGCAGAGAGCCTGAAAGCCACGGGCTCTGCGATGAGACGGGCTTCAAATGCCAGCACCATCACTCACTGACTGGGGTTTTTCCAACACCAGCCACCAATTCTGTGATTCTCCAGACACCAACATTCAACCATTCAATTCAGTTCTGACACTAACGACCTGGAGTTACCACAGACCCCACAGATTAAAAGCTCTGTCCCACAAGACTGCTCCCCCAGTTCAGAGGCCAGCCACAAGTCTTGGGCCACCTGTACTTCTGACCAACTGGCTATAAATCAGGAGATCCTACGACCCCTTCCTCAGGTTCAGTAATTTGCTAGAACTGGTCACAGAACTCAGGAACACTCTTTACTTACATTTACTGGTTTATTAGAAAGGAAACAACTCAGGAACGGCCAAATAGAAGAGATACACAGGGCAAGGTATGGGGGAGGGGGAACTTCCACGCCGTCTCTGAGTGCGCCCCCCTCCCAGCTCCTCTGTCTGTTCACCAGCCAGAGCTCTCCGAACATCAAACATCTGTTTTGCAGCTCAGTCTCTAGCCTCCCCTTTCTCTGGAGCCTTTCCCCTTTCTGGGTGGGGCTAAAAGTTCCAATTCTCGAATCACTTGGTCTTTCAGGTGACCAGCCCTAACCTGAGGCTTCTAGGGGCCGCATCCTAAGTCACCTTACTAGCATAAACTCAGGTGTGATCAAAAGGGGCTCTTTGTGGAGAACAAAAGGCATTCCTATCACTCAGGAAATCCCAAGGACTTTAGGGGCTCTGTGCCAGGAACTGGGAACAAAGACCAAATATTTATTCTAACCATGTAGCCTTGGCAAGTTTTCTTAACCTGCCATGTCTCAGTTTCCTCAGCTGTAAAATGGGCCTGAAAATAATAGTACTTCCCTCAAAAAGATGTCATGAGGATTAAATGAGTAAACACACGTAAAGAGCAGTAGGGTAGTAGCTAGTATTCAGTAAGCCCTATGTAAAGTTTAGTTGTCATTATTTAATCTTTTTAATTAGAACTGAAAGATAGAGGGGAAGGTCAACCTGAAAAAGGAAAAAGTCAGAATGACTCAGGAAATGAAGTGCTGTTTATAAATGTATAAAGTAATTCAAATTAACTGTTAACAAAGTGTTGCCAGATAGCAGCTTTGCCAGGTCTTCATTAAGAGCTAAGTTGAGTCACCGGTAGTTAGCACTCTGGTAACTTATATGTAAATAGAAGGTGATAAAGTTAGTGAAAATACTTTGTCCTCTGAAGTATTAAACATGGCTTCTCACTATCTTGTTTATAACAGGCAGGTAGGGCCTGCCAGGGACAAGACAATTACGCCTACATTTTTTCAACTGTGGTTAGAGGGTGGACATTCACCTGTGGGTTACATTAAATGAAGTATAATTCACAGATTGAAGGAAGTGATGGTCCCATTGTATTCTGCTCTGCAGACCTCTTCTGGACTGTTTTTATCTAATTCTGAGCATCCTGTTTCAATACAAACCTAGAAAAACGAGGTGAGACCACTAGAGGGCAAGCTGATGATGAAGGGTCTGGAGTAGATGGACAAATTAGAGGTGTTTACCTGGAGAATAAATGGTAAGACACATGACAGTAGTCTCCAAACATTAGATTTAGTCTGGAAACCTCCAGAAACCAGCACAATGACCAATGGCAGCTATTTTGTGAAGGTTGTTTTTTTTTTTAACTCTTAATGAAAGTACAACACACATACAGAAAAGTACATAAATCTTAAATGTATAGCTTGAAGAATTTTCTCAAGATGAACACACTGAATAACCACCACACAAATCAAGAAACAGAACACTAATACCAAGTCCCCCTTCCACTCATTCTCTCCAAAAGGGTAATTACCTAATTTCTAACACCAAAAATTAGTTTTGCCTGCTTTTGAGCTTTTCATAAGTGGAACTACATAGCACATGTTATTCTATGTCTGACTTATTTTGCTCATCATTGTGGCTATGAGGCTCATCCATACTGTTGCATGTAGCCAAGTTCGTTCATATACATTGGGTATAGTATTGATATTTTCCATTCTTCTCTGGATGGGCATTTGGACTAGTTCTAATTTAGGTCTTTTACAAATAGTGCCGCTGTGAACAATCTTATATGTGTCATTTTCTACATATATGTATGCATTTGTGTTGGGTAAATACCTAGGAGTGGAATTTCTGGATCACAGTGTATGTATATTTTCAGCTTTAGCAGCCCAGAGTGATTGCTTACATTTATATTCTTACCATCAGTGTATGAGAGTTCCAGTTGCTCCACAGTCTCACTGATGCTTGCCTGTCGTTTTCATTTTACCCACTTTGGTGAGTGTGTAGAGTTATTGCATGTGTTAAGGCCCAAGGCAGGCCATCCCAACATATGACTTAATGGTATATTGATTGTTTTGAGTTAAAGTTAGTTAAGAAATGACTGATGCAAGAGGGACATTTTGACCTGAGGCAGGAGATAGCTGGGCCCCAGGCTGAGAAGCTGGAACTTGTCTCCTGTTGACACTTCAAGATGAAGACGACAGCAGGAGCAGAACTCTGATTGAGTAAAAGATAAGGAGACCACATTGTTCTTGGGTCAAGGAGACCTCCCAGACCACATATACGCAGAAAAGATCCTCAGGAGTCAGGGAAGGGATGGGATGCCAGCCCATAATATGTCCTGCCAACCTCCTAGAAACCCTTGCACTGGAATCCATCTTGGCTAAAAGATATGCACGGACATCAGAGAGGGCCCTGAGTCAGACCATATATGGGCATGGAGCAAGACGATTGGCCAGAGGGAACCCAGAAAACTGCCCCAACATAAGCAATTTAAGCCACCCCAAAAGCGCATGACTCACTCCAAGCCCGCCTGTGTGTTCTTCCACACGTACTTTGCTTCTAATAAACACTTAACCCGCTTCACTGCCTCTGTCTCTTTACTGAATTCTTTCTTCAAAGAAGTCAAGGAGAGAGGTCCTGCTTCAAGCCTGCTGGCCCTCGTGGTCTAGTGGTTAGGATTCCACACTCTTATCACTGTGGCCTGGGTTCAATTCCCAGTCAGGGAACTAAGATTCTGCTTCAAGCCACTGCCCCCCATGGCCCTGGAGATCGAACCCACCTCTCTGTCCCCCTGAAAGTAGGAAATAAATCTCTCATGTGAAAGGTGTGTAAGTGAGCAGGACCCTATGGGGCTTTCCTGGGACAGACCCCTGCCCCCATATCCTCTGCCTGCCTCTTCTTTGTAGAAAAGCCGTAGTCTCCCAGGCCTCCCCTGAGTCACAAAGGCCTGGCTCAAGAATTAATGATTGAAAGAATGTGAACACATAGTGACAAAAACAGCAGTTGGGCCAGGAGAACTGTCATTTTATAGATGCCAAAACCCCCACCAAATGGAAGAAGTTAACTACTTGATGACCATAAGCATGTTGTCCCCAGAGCTACTGGAGTCTGAGGATTGACAATGTTAACCCTTGTGACATGGTCCTGTTACCTCATCATCAGAGAATTGTGCATGAGCAAGTCACACACCCCGCAACTCCCTTCCCTCACCTTGCCTTTAAAAATGCTTCCCTGAAGCCCATCGGGGAGTGTGGGTCTTTTGAGCATGAGCCACCCCATTCTCCTTGCATGGCCCGGCGATAAACCTTTCTCTGCTCCAAACTCCAACATTTCGGTTGGTTTGGCCTCACTGTGCATCAGGCACATGAACTTGGGTTCGACAACAGGTGTACTCCTGGCATCTGGAGGTAAAAGGACACCCTATCACCAGAGATAGAGCATTCAGGCCAAGACGCCTGTACAAACAAAACTTGTTACTTCTTGAATTTACTACCCCAATCCCAAACTCTGTTTAGTTAGATTCTTCACAAATTAAGCACCCAAAGCCTAAGTTTCCTTGTCCTGTCAATTTCTCACAAATTTATTGTTTTTATCTAAAAGATATGAAAGCTGCCTGCTTTGGCCACTTCTTAGGTTCCATTTCTATGAGACTTCTGTGTGCACAAATTAAAATTTGTTTGTTTTTCTTCTGTTAATCTGTCTTGTGTCAATTTTATTATTAGTCCAGCCACAAGAACTCAAGATGTATAAAGGGGGACATATCCCCCTTCCTGACACACAGTAGTTTTAATTTCATTTCCATGACGAGTAATAATTTTGAGCATCTCTTCCTCTGTTCATTGGCCATCTTCCTATCCTCCTTTGCAAAGTGTCTGCACAAGTCTTTCGTACATTTTTCTACTGGGTTATCTTTTTCTTATCGATTTCCCTGCACTAGGTGAATGGACTCGATAATAATGCCCATGTATGTATAACATTTTATAGTAAATCAAGTCATTTACACATACTTGACTTCATTTGACCCTTTATACCACCTGGAAAAATAACACTGATGTCTCTGCTCATTTTCTTAAGTTCCTCTTTTTAGTTTTAAGCATGGCTTCCCAGGGGTTGCCCTGGGTCACCGCAGTGGTCAGTGAGTGATTGAGCTAGTAAGGCTTCCACCTTCTGCTGATGGATCTGTGTGAGAGGTGGGGAACACATTCAAAGTTTAGGCCATTAGCAAATCCGCCCCAGCTTTTACTTTTCGTATGTGCAAGGCCTCACGTGTGGCCAAGGATCAGTTGACTATGAGGGCCTGCTAGGTTTCTCATAAGCATGCATGTAGTTTTTTGTCTAAGCAGCTTCCATATTACCAAGAATATGTGGGAGCTTATCAAAGCCCATAATAGCTGTCATGTTCCCCAAATCTTCCTGTGAAATTTCTGGCTGGTCTATCTGTTGCTTGCTCCAACCAGTATCACAGTCTCAGGCGAGCTGTGATGTTGGCATTCCCTGATTTATTGCCACCAAGATTGCTCTTGTTTTGACAATGTCCCAAGCATGGATTTTTCCAAATTTGCTGTCAATCAAGTCAACCCCCTCTGGCAGTGAGGCTGCAGGTAGGTCCTTACAACCTACTCTGCCCTGATAGAACCACTGCTCCATGCAGCTGAGGGGGATCTCGAAGCAGCTCCAGGCCAAAATGCCATAGACTCCCACCATTCTCACCAAGGTTTAGTGGATTTTCTTGAATAAATGCAACACTGTAAAGTTGACAGCATCCCTGAACTAATTTATAAACCCAATGCAATCTGAATGAAAATATTACTGGGATAATCAAATGATACTAGTATTGATCTGGGGGAAAAAAAAAACAAAACGATACGATAGCTCTGAAAAAAAAACTGTAAAAGGAGACCAAAATGGTGAAATCAGCCCTACCAGATAACAAAATGTCAGGAATCCAGACCCTTGCTCTGCCATCAGAAGGGCAGAAAAACTAGAAAAAAAATGTTTGCATCCATATGATGAAAGGCTAGTTTCCTTTACATAAAAATAAGAAAAAGATAAACAGCATAATTTAACAATAAGTGATTTTTACTTTTGTTTTTAAACATTGCTTCAATCATCAAAGTACAATGCTCTCTGGTAGAGAGTTATTCTGAGTTGGGGGTAGGGAAAGACACTGGATGGAGAGGCCATACTTTCCAGTTATTTTCTGGTCACAGAGTAGCAAAATAACTCCAAATTCCAAGTAGAATGAAAGGGGCACATTACTACAGACACTTTAGAAGTTAAAATAATTATAAGGAAATTTTATGAACTACTTTATGTGTTTAAATTAGACAACTTAGATGAAGTGGACAAATTTGTAGAAAAACACAAATTACCAAAACTGACTCAAGAAGAAACAGAACATCTGATTAGACCTAAGTCAGTAAAAATATTAAATTAGCAATAAAAAATAATCTTTCCACAGAGAAAGCCCAGGTGGCATCCCTGGTGAATTCTATCAAACATTTGAGGAAGAAATAATAGCAATCCTTCGCAAATCTTTCAGAAAATAAAGGAAGAGGGAATACTCTCCAACTCACTTTATATGGCCGATAATATCTTGATACCAGACCTAGACAACATCACAAGAGACCTAGATGGAAGATACATAACAGACCAAGATCAACACAGTGACAAAAAAAAAAAAAAAAAAAAAAAAAAAAAATTAGCAAATGAAATGCAGCAACTTAATAAAAAAAAAAACCATAAACCATGGCCAAGTGGCATTTATCCCAGACATGCAAGGTTAGTTAATATCTGAAAATAAATTAATGTAATACACCATATTAATAGAACAAAAGAACAAAAATCACATGTTCAACTCAACAGGCACAGAAAAAGCATTTGATAAGCTCCAACACCTCTTTATATACAGACCCTCAATAAAACAGGAAGAGAAGGGAACATCCTCACCGTGGTAAAGGGCATCTATGAAAATCCTACAGATAACATCATACTTAATGGTTAAAGAATGAGCGTTTTCCCTTAAAACTGGGAACAAGTCAAGAATGTCTATGCTTTCTACTTCTATTCAATATCATACTTGATATTGCACTAACCAGTGCAGTTAAGGCAAGAAAAAGAAACAACAGGCATCCAAATTGGAAAGAGATAAACTGTCTTTATTTGCAAATGACATGATCCTGAATGTAGGAAATCCTACACAATCTCAAAAAAAAAAAAAACCCTACAAGAACTAATAAATGAGTTTAGCAAGGTCACAGGATACGAGTTCAATATACAAAAATCAGTCACATTGCTATACATTAACAATGAAAAATCCAAAAATGAATTTGAGAAAACAATTCTGTTCGTAATAGTATTGAAAAGAAATACTTAGGAATAAGTTGAACAAAAGAAGCACAAGTCCTGCACACTGAAAACCATAAAACATTGCTTACAAATTTAAACATGACCTCAGTGGATGGGGAGATAGATCTTCTTCATGGGTTGGAAAACTCATTATTGTTAAGATGGCAGTTCTCCCCAAATTGATCTACAGATTCAATGCAATCTCTATCAAAATCTCAGTAGGCATCTTTGTAGAAATTGACAAGACGATCCTAACAATTATATGGAAATTTAAAGAAACTAGAATAGACAAAACAATTTTGGGCGGAAAAAAAGAGAACAACATTGGATGCCTTACACTACCAATTTCAAGCCTTATTAAAGGCTACAGTGATCATCACTACAGTTTTGTGTTGGTGTAAGGACAGACCAATTAATGGAACAGAGTAGCATGTCTGGAAATGAACCCTTATATTAACAGTCAGTTGATTTTCAACAAAACTTCAATGATAGTCTTCTTTTTTTCTTTTTTTTGTGGCCAAGACTCCCACTCCCACTTTTGGATTAGAAATTAATGTTGGCCACAAGGAGGCTCGAAAGGATCCAAAGGAGGAGCTAGATTCCCAGAGCTGAGGTTAAGAGTGGATGAATGGGTAGAAAGGTTAAAGAAAAAACCTCTCAGAGATTCTAGCAAACAATTTGCTTAAATACATTTTAAACCTTCAGGGAGAATACCAACTGGCCCTGAAAACATTTCCCTAAAGAGTCTGCAACTCTAAAAACTTCTTTTGCAAATGTGGTGCTTGAAAGCAAAAGTATATAAGTGTTTATCCCCTTTGACCCAAAAATCCCACTCCAGGGAATTGCATGACTCTAAGGAAATAATTCAAATGAATGTTGTATAGAAAAATTTGTAACAGTGACAAGTTTGAAATAAACTCAAAGTCCAATGTTTAATAAATTATAGGACAAACAGTAGACTATTATGTAGCCATTTGTAAATGTGATAGGTGAAGAAACATGGCAGTGTATTTACAATGTAAAAATGAGTATCCATATAGAAAAAGCCTTGGAGGGAACTTTTCAAAGAAGTGAAAATAATTATAATGCTGAACTTTAGGAATATGAACATGTCGATTTCTTTCTACCCTTTTTTTTTTTTAGCCAGTAAATGCACACATTTTACATAGTGCCCAAGATTCAGGGTGGAAGGGGGCTATACAAGGGCATAAACACATACTTCTGTGTGTACATTCTCTACATCGAGAATTATTAGGGGTCATCCTGGAGGCTGGCTACCACACTACCATCACCCCTAACCTGGGATATTGTGATCACTTCTTAACTGAATCCTTGTTTCTTGTCTCCTTGAAGTCTATTCTCTACATGGTAGCCAGCAACCCTCTTACATCGTATCACGTTGCTCCTCTGCTCAAAACCCTATAACAGCTTCCTACAGAAGTAAAAGCCAGTCTTTACCCTGGTTCCAAGGCCTTACATCATCTGGCCCCCACTACCTTTCCAATTAGTCTTCTACCACTCTCTCCTCACTCTACTCCAGCACAAATGCAATGCCTCATATGCACTAAGCAGACTTCTGCCCCAAGGCCCTTGCACTGGCTCTTTCTTCTGCCTGGGATGTTTTCCCCCCAGATAGACACATGGCTGGTTCATTCAAATATCAGCTGCTCAAAGAGATCTATTCTGACTATCACATATAAAATAAAATAGCACTCCTGCCACTTCTTGCCTATAGCACTTAACACTTACCTGGTTTCCTCCACGAGGATGTAATCTCCATGAGAGCAAGGGGTTTGCTTTGTTCTTGCTGAAGTCTCAGGATCCAGACTGGTGCTGGCACATGAAAGGTACTCAGTAAACATTTGTTTAATGACTGAATAAGCGGGTTAATGAAAGTGGCTGATAGTCCCAGCTCTGCCTGCAAAAATGCCCTGCTAATGTTGTGAATTATGTCTGTGAGAGAGAAGAGAAAGGAGGCAAGAGGAAATGCGCATATTGGCAGATGGATGGAAGAAAGTGAAGCTATTAAGAAATGAACAAGAAAGGGAGGCATGGAGATAAATAAGGAAAATAACTATGTGATAGGAAGTAGATCAATCGGATTTGTCAGTCTATGAAATCTCAAAAAGGAACAGTTTAATTTGTAAGAAGAAAATTTCGTGGCATATAATTACGCAAACTCAGAGTATAAAAGAACAGTTTATCCATGAGTTAAAAGGGATATACAAGCATGCTATAGTTTAAAATAGTAAAAGACTGAGAAAAACTAGGTTGATGTTTATGAAACTATGGTGGAAGCTTATTAGGGCATGCTCTCCGCATGGGATGAATATTTTGGGGCAGCACTTGATGGGTGGACAGGATCTCCTGGATCTTGTCCTGGAAATTCTTCTCTGCTGTCATCCCTGCTTCAAACTCTCGGCGTTCCTCCTCCTTCTCTGCTTCACGGGCCTGCTGTTGGGAGCACATTTGCATCTGAAGTTGCTTCCTGTACTCCTGGGCTAAACTGGAGCGTCTATAGTATTAGAAATGTCAAAGTATAAAACTGTCAAAGTAGGTATTTGGATTTATGTAGGCCATTACACTTAAAATGTAATTTTCAAAGTCAAATTAAAATTCCCATTAAAATCAGGGTGAGTGGGGAAGAAATAGATGAAAAATTCAGTGATGTGTTTATTACCCAATAATAATTAAGACAACCTTAGAACAAAAATTGATTTTAGTGAGGGAATGTCTCTTCTTCATTCAAAATATTGACTGCTATGTGGAGAGAGCCCTTGGCCTCTCTCCATCCCCTCTCACTCCCGTCCAAGGAAGAAGGTAAAATGGAACAAGTTGTTCTGCCTATTTCTTGTCTGCTTTCTCTATCAAAGGGGGCATATTCTCCCTGCAGGGGAGGCCTGCAGTGGTCTGGCACTGCTGGTGACTGGGTGGGTTGCTGGTGACCGGGTGGGTAAGTTTGACTCATTCTGTTCAGTATTAACTAGATGATTTCCTCCATATATAAGCCACAGTTAAAAATTTATAGTGATTTTTTTTACTGTGGTAAAAAACACATAATGTAAAATTTACCATCTTAACCATTTTTAAGTGTACAGTTCAGTAGTGTTAAGTATATTCACATTGTTGTGAAGCAGACCTCCAGAACTTTTTCGTCTTGCAAATCTGAACTCTATACCCATTAAACAACAACTCTTTTTTGTCCCCTCCCACCAGCCCCTGGTAACCACCATTCTACTTGCTGTCTTTATGAATTTGACTATTCTAGGTACCTCAAGTAAGTGAAATCATACAGCATCTGTCTTTTTGTGACTGGTTTATTTTACTTAGCATGTCCTCAAGGTTCATCCATGCTGTAGTATCTGACAGGATTTCCTTCCTTTTTAAGGCTGAATAATATTCCACTGTATGTACATACCACACTTTGTTTATCCATTCATCTGTTAATGGACATTTGGGTTATTTCCACCTTGGCTATTGTGAATAGTGATGCTATGAACATAAGTATACAAACATCTCTTTAAGGTCCTGCTTTCATTTATTTTGGATTTATACCCAGAAGTGGGATTACTGGATCATATGGTATTTCTATTTTTAATTTTTTGAGGAAACTTCATATTATTTTCCATAGCAGTTTTACCATTTTACACTCTATAAGCCACATTATTAATATAAGACTTTATCAGAAATAGAGATTACAGCATGCATATGCCTCTGTGTGGCAGATTCCATTTTCCAAAGACTGCCACAGTGATATCGCCCCCTCCCATATGCTCTTCTGCAATGTGAACCTCTACTCCCCTATCAAGAGGTGGAGCTTATTTCTCCATCCCACTGAATCTATATGGGCCCTGTGGCTGCTTTTTATGACCAATAGAATATGACAGAAGTGATGCTATAGCAGTCCTAGATGTAGTCCTTAACTGGCCAGGCAGCTTCCTCTTCCTGTCTCTTGGAATGCTTGCTGTTGGAACTATCCCTCTCAAAACCAGCCACTACACTGTAAGAACCCCAAGCCACATGGAGAGGCCATGTGTAGGTGTTCTGGCTGATAATACCAGATGAGATCCCCAGGCACAGTCAGCACACACTACAAGCTATATGAATAGGTATCTTAGGTGTGCATTCCAGCTGAGCCTTCACATGAATGTAGCCCCAGCCAGCATCTGACTTGAACCACATGAGAGACTCCAAGTAAGAACCACCCAGCTGAGCCTTGTCAACCACAGAATCATGAGACATAATCATAACTCACTTTATTTTTTTATTTATTTATTTTAAAAATTTATTTATTTATTTATTTATTTATTTTTGGCTGTGTTGGGTCTTCGTTTCTGTGCGAGGGCTTTCTCTAGTTGTGGCAAGTGGGGGCCACTCTTCATCGCGGTGTGCGGGCCTCTCACTATCGCGGTCTCTCTTGTTGCGGAGCACAGGCTCCAGACGCGCAGGCTCAGTAGTTGTGGCTCACGGGCCCAGTTGCTCCGTGGCATGTGGGATCTTCCCAGACCAGGGCTCGAACCCGCGTCCCCTGCATTAGCAGGCAGATTCTCAACCACTGCACCACCAGGGAAGCCCCATAACTCACTTTAAACCACAAATTTGGGGGTGTGTTGTTATACACCAATAGGTAACTGTAATACCTTCTGCTCACACTATTTTTCTTATTTCTCAGTTGATTCAAAAGTTGGGCAGGGGCTTAGGACCTGCACGGAAGGGGAGAGGCAGCACGTTGAAAGGAGGGCCTCTGGAGTGTGGAGTTCCAGAGTTTGGAGATGGAGAAACTGAGGCCTGGAGAATAAAATAGGCTGCCCAAGGTTGCACAGCTGCCGTGTGGCTAACAGGGTCCTGGTGCTCCTGCCGGGTGTCAGGCCTGAACCTCTGAGGTGGGAGAGCCAAGTTCAGGACATTGGTCCAACAGAGACCTCCCGGCCCCACGTAATATCAATTGGCGAGGGCTCTCCCAGAGATCTCCGTCTCAATGCTAAGACCCAGCTCCACTCGATGACCAGCAACCTCAAGTGCTGGACACCCCATGCCAAACAACTAGTGAGACAGGAACACAAACCCCACCCATTAGTAGAGAGGCTGCCTAAAATCATAATAAGGTCACCAACACCCCAAAACACACCACCAGATGCAGTCCTGCCCACCAGAAAGACAAGATCCAGGCTCATCCACCAGAACACAGGTACCAGTCCCCTCCACCAGGAAGCCTACACAATCCACTGAACCAACCTTAGCCACTGAGGACAGACACCAAAAACAACGGTAACTATGAACCTGCAGCCTGTGAAAAGGAGACCCCAAACACAGTAAGTTAAGCAAAATGAGAAGACAGAGAAATACACAGCAGATGAAGGAGCAAGGAAAAAACCCACCCGACCAAAAAAATGAAGAGGAAATAGGCAGTCTACCTGAAAAAGAATTCAGAGTAATAATAGTAAAGATGATCCAAAATCTTGGAAATAGAATGGAGAAAATACAAGAAACGTTTAACAAGGACCTAGAAGAACTAAAGAGCAAACAAACAGTGATGAACAACACAATAAATGAAATTAAAAATTCTCTAGAAGTAATCAATAGCAGAATAACTGATGCAGAAGAACGGATAAGTGACCTGGAAGATAAAATAGTAGAAATAACTACCACAGAGCAGAATAAAGAAAAAAAAATGAAAAGAATTGAGGACAGTCTCAGAGACCTCTGGGACAACATTAAATGCACCAACGTTTGAATTATAGGGGTCCCAGAAGAAGAAGAGATAAAGAAAGGGACTGAGAAAATATTTGAAGAGATTATAGTTGAAAACTTCCCTAACATGGGAAAGGAAATAGCCAATCAAGTCCAGGAAGCACAAAGAGTCCTATAGAGAATAATTCCAAGGAGAAACATGCCAAGACACATATTAATCAAACTATCAAAAATTAAGTACAAAGAAAAAATATTAAAAGCAGCAAGGGAAAAGCAACAAACAACATACAAGGGAATCCCCATAAGGATAACAGCTGATCTTTCAGCAGAAACTCTGCAAGCCAGAAGGGACTGGCAGGACATATTTAAAGTGATGAAAGGGAAAACCCTACAACCAAGATTACTCAATCCAGCCAGGATCTCATTCAGATTCGACGGAGAAATTAAAACCTTTACAGATAAGCAAAAGCTAAGAGAATTCAGCACCACCAAACCAGCTTTACAACAAATGCTAAAGGAACTTATCTAGGCAGGAAACACAAGAGAAGGAAAAGACCTACAATAACAAACCCAAAACAATTAAGAAAATGACAATAATATGAGCATACATATAGATAACTATCTAAAATGTAAATCGATTAAATGCTCCAACCAAAAGACATAGACTAGCTGAATGGATATAAAAACAAGACACATATATATGCTGTCTACAAGAGACCCACTTCAGACCTAGGGACACATACAGACTGAAAGTGAGGGGATGGAAAAAGTTATTCCATGAAAATGGAAATCAAAAGAAAGCTGGAGTAGCAATTCTCATTATCAGAAAAAATAGACTTTAAAATAAAGACTATTACAAGAGACAAAGAAGGACACTACATAATGATCAAGGGATCAATCCAAGAAGAAGATATAACAATTGTAAATATTTATGTACCCAACATAGGAGCACCTTAATACATAAGGCAAATACTAACAGCCATAAAAGGGGAAATCAACAGTAACAAAATCAAAGTAGGTGACTTTAACACCCGACTTTCACTAATGGACAGATCATCCAAAATGAAAATAAATAAGGAAACACAAGCGTTAAATGATACATTAAACAAGATGGACTTAATTGATATTTATAGGACATTCCATCCAAAAACAACAGAATACACTTTCTTCTCAAGTGCTCATGGAACATTCTCCAGGATAGATCATATCTTGGGTCACAAATCAAGCTTTGGTAAATTTTTAAAAATTGAAATCTTAATAAGTATCTTTTCCGACCACAACGCTATGAGACTAGATATCAACTACAGGAAAAAATCTGTAAAAAATACAAACACATGGAGGCTAAACAATACACTACTTAATAACCTAGACATCACTGAAGAAATCAAAGAGGTAATCAAAAAATACCTAGAGGCAAATGACAATGAAAACACGACGACCCAAAACCTATGGGATGCAGCAAAAGCACTTCTAAGAGGGAAGTTTATAGCAATACAATCCTACCACAAGAAACAAGAAATATCTCAAATAAACAACCTAAACTTACACCTAAAACAATCAGAGAAAGAAGAACAAAAAAACCCAAAGTTAGCAGAAGGAAAGAAATCATAAAGGTCAAATCAGAAATAAATGAAAAAGAAATGAAGCAAACAATAGCAAAGATCAATAAAACTAAAAGCTGGTTCTATGAGAAGATAAACAAAATTGATAAACCATTAGCCAGACTTATCAAGATAAACAAGGAGAAGACTCAAATCAATAGGATTAGAAATGAAAAAGGAGAAGTAACAACTGACACTGCAGAAATACAAAGGATCATGAGAGATTACTACAAGGAACTATATGCCAATAAAATGGACAACCTGGAAGAAATGGATACATTCTTAGAAAAGCACAACCTTCTGAGACTGAACCAGGAAGAAATAGAAAATCTAAACAGACCAATCACAAGCACTGAAATTGAAACTGTGATTAAAAATTTTCCAACAAACAAAAGTCCAGGACCAGATGGCTTCACAGGCGAATTCTATCCAACATTTAGAGAAGAGCTAACACCTATCCTTCTCAAACTCTTCCAAAATATAGCAGAGGGAGGAACACTCCAACACTCATTCTAAGGGCCACCATCACCCTGATACCAAAACCAGACAAAGATGTCACAAAGAAAGAAAACTACAGGCCAATATCACTGATGAACATAGATGCACAAATCCTCAACAAAATACTAGTAAACATAATCCAACAGCACATTAAAAGGATCATACACCATGATCAAGTGGGGTTTATCCCAGGAATGCAAGGATTCTTCAATATACGCAAATCAATGAATGTGATACACCATATTAACAAATTGAAGGAGAAAAACCATATGATCCTCTCAATAGATGCAGAATAAGCTTTCGACAAAATCCAACATCCATTTATGATAAAAACCCTCAGAAAGTAGGCATAGAGGGAACTTATCTCAACATAAAAAAGATCACATATGACAAACCCACAGCCAACACTGTCCTCAATGGTGAAAAATTGAAAGCATTTCCTCCAAGATCAGGAACAAGACAAGTTTGTCCACTGTCACCACTATTATTCAACGTTGTTTTGGAAGTTTTAGCCACAGCAATCAGAGAAGAAAAAGAAATAAAAGGAATCCAAATCGGAAAAGAAGAAGTAAAGCTGTCACTGTTTGCAGATGACATGATACTATACATAGAGAATCCTAAAGATGCTACCAGAAAAATACTAGAGCTAATCAATGAATTTGGTAAAGTAGCAGGATACAAAATTAATGCACAGAAATCTCTTGCATTCCTATACGCTAATGATGAAAAATCTGAAAGAGAAATTAAGGAAACACTCCCATTTACCATTGCAACAAAAAGAATAAAATACCCAGGAATAAACTTACCTAAGGAGACAATAGACCTGTATACAGAAAACTATAAGACACTGATGAAAGAAATTCAAGATGATACAAACAGGTGGAGAGATATACCATGTTCTTGGATTGGAAGAATCAACATTGAAAATGACTATACTACCCAAAGCAATCTACAGATTCAATGCAATCGCTATCAAAGTACCACTGGCATTTTTCACAGAACTAGAACAAAATATTTCACAATTTGTATGGAAACACAAAAGACCCCGAATAGCCAAAGCAATCTGGAGAAAGAAAAACGGAGCTGGAGGAATCAGGCTCCCTGATGTCAGACGATACTACAAAGCTACAGTAATCAAGACAGTATGGTACTGGCACAAAAACAGAAATATAGATCAATGGAACAGGATGGAAAGCCCAGAGATAAACACATGCACATATGGTCACCTTATTTTTTATAAAGGAGGCAAGAATATACAATGGAGAAAAGACAGCCTCTTCAATAATTGGTGCTGCAAAAACTAGACAGCTACATGTAAAAGAATGAAATTAGAACACTCCCTAACACTATACACAAAAATAAACTCCAAATGGATTAAAGACCTAAATGTAAGGCCCGACACTGTAAAACTCTTAGAGGAAAACTAGGCAAAACACTATGACATAAATCACAGCAAGATCTTTTTTGACCCACCTCCTAGAGAGGTGGAAATAAAAACAAAAATAAACAAATGGGACCTAATGAAACTTAAAAGCTTTTTCACAGCAAAGGAAAACATAAACAAGACGAAAGGACAGCCCTCACAATGGGAGAAAATATTTGCAAATGAAGCAACTGACAAAAGATTAACCTCTAAAATTTACAAGCAGCTCATGCAGCTCAATATCAAAAAAACAAACAACCCAATCCAAAAATGGACAGAAGATCTAAATAGACATTTCTCCAAAGAAGATATACAGATTGCCAACAAACACATGAAAGGATGCTCAACATCACTAATCATTAGAGAAATGCAAATCAAAACTACAATGAAGTATCACCTCACACCAGTCAGAACGGCCATCATCAAAATATCTACAAACAATAAATGCTGGAGAAGGTGTGGAGAAAAGGGAACCCTCTTGCACTGTTGGTGGGAATGTAAATTGATACAGCCACTATGGAGAACAGTATGGAGGTTCCTTAAAAAACTAAAAATAGTACTACCATACGGCCCAGCAATCCCACTACTGGGCATATACCTTGAGAAAACCATAATTCAAAAAGAGTCATGTACCACAATGTTCATTGCAGCTGTATTTACAATAGCCAGGACATGGAAGCAAGCTCAGTATCCATCGACGGATGAATGGATAAAGAAGAGGTGGCACATATATACAATGGAATATTACTCAGCCATAAAAAGAAACGAAATTGAGTTAGTTGTAGTGAGGTGGATGGACCTAGAGTCTGTCATACAGAGTGAAGTAAGTCAGAAAGAGAAAAACAAATACCATATGCTAACACAATATATGGAATATATATATATTTAAAAAAGGGGGTTTCTGAAGAACCTAGGGGCAGGACAGGAATAAAGATGCAGACGTAGAGAATGGACTTGAGGACACAGGGAGGGGGAAGGGTAAGCTGGGATGAAGTGAGAGAGTGGACTGGACATACATACACTAGCAAATGTAAAATAGATAGCTAGTGGGAAGCAGCCGCATAGCACAGGGAGATCAGCTCCGTGCTTTGTGACCACCTAGAGGGGTGGGATAGGGAGGGTGGGAGGGAGACACAAGAGGGAGGAGATATGGGGATGTGTGTTTATGTACAGCTGGTTCACTTTGTTATACAGCAGAAACTAACACACCATTGTAAAGCGATTATACTCCAATAAAGGTGTTTAAAAAAAAAAAAACAGGACACTGGGTTAAATTTGAATTTCAGATAAAAAATATATATATATTTACATATATTATAAATATATTTAATATTTTATAAACCTAAATAAATACATTCTGAAGCAAAACTGAAAAAAGAGAAAACAGACTCATGTACCACAATGTTCATTGCAGCACTATTTACAATAGCCAGGACATGGAAGCAACCTAAGTGTCCATCAACAGATGAATGGATAAAGAAGTTGTGGCACATATATACAATGGAATATTACTCAGCCATAAAAAGAAATGAAATTGAGTTATTTGTAGTGAGGTGGATGGACCTAGAGTCTGTCATACAGAGTGAAGTAGAACCTAGGGACAGGACAGAAATAAAGATGCAGACATAGAGAATGGACTTGAGGACACAAGGAGGGGAAGGGTAAGCTGGGATGAAGTGAGAGAGTGGCATGGACATATATACACTACGAAATGTAAAATAGGTAGTGGGAAGCAGCCGCACAGCACAGGGAGATCAGCTGGGTGCTCTGTGACCACATAGAGGGGTGGGATAGGGAGGGTGGGGGGGAGATGCAAGAGGGAGGGGATGTGGGGATATATGTATACATAGAGCTGATTCACTTTATGATATAGCAGAAACTAACACACCATTGGAAAGCAATTATACTCCAATAAAGATGTTAAAATAAGAAAAAAATAGAAGTTGGGCAGGGAAGAGAGTTGTTATTCTTTAAATTCCCCTCACATCTCCAACAACAGACTTTTCAAAAGTGAGAAGGAAGGAACTCCAGAGCAGAACAAGTAGCAGGAAGTCAGTAGGGTAGGCCAGATATTGTTGGTAGTGCCCCCAAAGTAACAATAGGCTCAGGTATATAAACCATACTCTTCCTATAAAGAAGAGAACTTATTTCTATGCACCAAATGTGGGTGAGCCCGGGAACGGGCCCTAGGGACAGGGAGGGTGACCAGCAATTAGAGGAGCCAGGTCCTCTTTCTCCACCACACTGGTCACCTGAATTGGGTGTCATAGTCATCGGTGGGAAGGAACTGCTATGATCTGAGAAAGGCTGCAAGGAGGCATCAGCCAATTTTCTCTACCTGAGCCTGATTATGGTGATCAGAGGGACACTTGCCCGAGGAGGGAAGTGGTACATCTCAAAGCACCCAGAGCACTCAGTTTTCCAGCTCAGCCAGGCTACAAAAAATCTTCCTGGGACATTTGCATGGAATCATAACCCCATACGCCATTTCTGTTAATCTAACTAATTAGGTCACGCTGTATTTCTGGCTTTATTTCATGGGGGAAAAAACTTATTTCATTACAATTTAGGGTTGGTGCCTACTTTATAAAAATTGTTTCTAATTTGTTTTATTTTTTAAGATGCTTATCCAGTTTAATACCTAATGTGTATAATCAGAATGTACACAAGGTACAGAATTTAATTTTACCGAAGTGATTGTTGCTTATTTTTATATGAAATTTTATAAACTGAATTGAGCTTTTAGGACAAATGTAATACCGATGTAAAATAACATCAATAATACATGAATTATGGCACATTGTCCTCTATGCTAAAAATCTCCTATTTTTGGTTAGTTAGTAATAATAAAGAAAACAAAATCATACCTTGTAAAATCCTCCCTCTCTTCACGGTTAAGCTCTTTAAGACCTTCATTTATGTGTTCCTGTTCCATAGCACGTTCTTCCTGTTCTTTTGCTTTTCGTTGCACTAAGAAAGACAAAAGTAATTTTTGCTGAATGACTTTTTCAGAAAAGACTTGCTGACATCTCTCGGGGCATTGATGCCATATTGTCTTTAGAAAGGCAGAGCTTAGAATCACTGGGCTGGATCTTAGCTTAATAAGGTAGAAGTAGTCATCTCCATTAAGGAAAGAATAGGGTTTAGATTCATATGCGCTGCAATCTACAGAGATTTTCTCTTAATCATTTGTCACTGAAATCTATGATCAGCCTTTTTCATACCAGATTACCACTGTTTGAACACTTCTCACCTTTCTCTTCTTGAGGACAAACAGTTCTATTGCCATTTATATTAATAGGGGATTTTATTTATTACAAAATAAGTATTGGAAAAACAGTATGTAAGTCTCTTATAAATTAAATAAGGAAAACTTAAACAACCCAGTAGGTAAAAAATGACAAAGAGAACAGAGTTCACAAAAGAATAAATAAAACCAGGCAATATACATCTAAAATGTACATATCTTTTTACAGGAATTTATCTTAATCATATATGAGCCAAAAAACCTATGTACAGAGATAGTAACCTGCAACGCTAACACAGCAGGAAAAAGATTCAAAACAAGCTGAAGGTCCATTAGCTGTGTTTAGGTAAAATAAATTATGGTCCATTTTTATAATGGATTTCTAGGCAGCATTACAAATATTACAATTGAAGGAAATTAACCTGGAAAAATGTTTATGATAAGTGGGAAATGCAGGCTGTAAAAAAATATATACAACAAGATCCTAATTTGTGAGGGGAAATGACATACATAATAAAAATACTGGAAGGAAATACAGGAAGTTGTGAACAGTAGCTATTCCTGGGTGGTGCATTATGGTTGATTTTATTTCCTTGTTTATAAATGGTTTCAAATACTTAAAATTTCCATGTTTTCTCAATATATTCTAAAACATTTATCATGGGAGAATACAGAAATCATTTTATCATAGAAGCTTTCTTCTCATTTCTTAAAACTCCATCTAATACTGCCTTAACAATTTTCAACTGCCATTATAATTCCTGGAGTGGAGAATTAATCAATGGAACCAAGATGAGCTTTCTCTTGCAAAGACAGCTAGTGTGAAGTCCATAGTACCCTAACAGTAAATGTTTACATCTGGGTATAGAAATCATCTCAACAAATATTTCCTTCTGTGACCAAGCACTGAAGCTGAGGGAATTCAGTGGTATGCTAAGAGATGTGAACAAGCAATGGTGAGAACCCCAGAAAGAAGATTTATTATGAATACAGGAACACAGAGGGCCTCTCAAGGAATGAGATATTTGAGCTGGCCTTGAAGGATGTCCAGGATTTCTCAAGATCAAAAGCATCATAGGGAGAGAAAACTACCCAAGCAAAGGCATGCAGGTATGGACGTATGGAGACACCTGCAGAAAGATATTCAAGTATTCAATTAGGTAAGGTCCCTGCAAAGCAGGGATCTTGCCTTAATCCTTTTTACATGCTTCATAGTATTTCACACATAATACTTATTTAATAAATATTTTGGTTGCCACTTAAATTGAATTAAGGCCCAAATATAATATAATTATAATTCATTTCCTTACACTTTTCTTGAACTTGCAGTTTTCTTGTACACATGACCTCATTCAAAAGTTGTTTTCTTGCCTCCTTTTCAAGTCTCAGCTCCTTGTCCTTCTCAGCAAACTTCTTTTCCGTCTCTTTCTCTAACATTCTGTCCAGTTCTTTCTCCTGAGCTTTTTCTTCCTCACGCCGCTGTGCCAAGTACTGATGATATATCTTCTGTTCTCTTATCATATCGTCCTACATAACATAAAAAAAACCATTAAAAGCAGCAAGGGAAAAACAACAAATAACACACAAGGGAATCCCCATAAGGATAACAGCTGATCTTTCAGCAGAAACTCTGCAAGCCAGAAGGGACTGGCAGGACATATTTAAAGTGATGAAGGAGAAAAACCTACAACCAAGATTACTCTACCCAGCAAAGATCTTATTCAGATTTGACGGAGAAATTAAAACCTTTACAGACAAGCAAAACCTAAGAGAATTCAGCACCACCAAACCAGTTTTACAACAAATGTTAAAGGAACTTCTCTAGGCAGAGAACACAAGAGGAGGAAAAGACCTACAATAACAAACCCAAAACAATTAACAAAATGGTAATAGGAGCATACATATCGATAATTGCCTTAAATGTAAATGGATTAAATGCTCCAACCAAAAGACATAGATTGGCTGAATGGATACAAAAACGAGACCCGTATATATGCTGTCTACAAGAGACCCACTTCAGACCTAGGGACACATACAGACTGAAAGAGAGGGGATGGAAAAAGATATTCCACACAAAAGGAAATCAAAAGAAACCTGGAGTAGCAATTCTCGTATCAGACAAAATAGACTTTAAAATAAAGACTATTACAAGAGACAAAGAAGGACACTACACAATGATCAAGGGATCAATCCAAGAAGAAGATATAACAATTGTAAATATTTATGCACCCAACATAGGAGCACCTCAATATATAAGGCAAATACTAACAGCCATAAAAGGGGAAATCGACAGTAACACAATCATAGTAGGAGACTTTAACACCCCACTTTCACCAATGGACAGATCATCCAAAATGAAAATAAATAAGGAAACACAAGTGTGAAATGATACATTAAACAAGATGGACTTAATTGATATTTATAGGACATTCCATCCAAAAACAACAGAATACACATTCTTCTCAAGTGCTCATGGAAAATTCTCCAGGATAGATCATATCTTGGGTCACAAATCAAGCCTTGGTAAATTTAAGAAAATTGAAATCGTATCAAGCATCTTTTCCGACCACAACGCTATGAGACTACATATCAATTACAGGAAAAAATCTGTAAGAAATACAAACACATGGAGGCTAAACAACGCACTGCGTAATAACCAAGAGATCACTGAAGAAATCAAAGAGGAAATCAAAAAATACCTAGAAACAAATGACAATGAAAACACGACGACCCAAAACGTATGGGATGCAGCAAAAGCAGTTCTAAGAGCAAGTGTATAGCAATACAATCCTACCTTAAGAAACAAGAAACATCTCAAATAAACAACCTCACCTTACACCTAAAGCAATTAGAGAAAGAAGAACAAAAAAACCCCAAAGTTAGCAGAAGGAAAAAAATCATAAAAATCAGATCAGAAATAAATGAAAAAGAAATGAAGCAAATGATAGCAAATATCAATAAAAATAAAAGCTGGTTCTTTGAGAAGATAAACAAAATTGATAAACCATTAGCCAGACTTATCAAGAAAAAAAGAGAGAAGACTCAAATCAACAGAATTAGAGACGAAAAAGGAGAAGTAACAACTGACACTGCAGAAATACAAAGGATCATGAGAGATTACTACAAGCAGCTATATGCCAATAAAACGGACAACCTGGAAGAAATGGACAAATTCTTAGAAATGCGCAACCTTCCAAGACTAAACCAGGAAGAAATAGAAAATATGAACAGACCAAACACAAGCACTGAAATTGAAACTGTGATTAAAAATCTTCCAACAAACAAAAGTCCAGGACCAGATGGCTTCACAGGCAAATTCTATCAAATATTTAGAGAAGAGCTAACACCTATCCTTCTCAAACTCTTCCAAAATATAGCAGAGGGAGGAACACTCCAAAACTCATTCTACGAGGCCACCATCACCCTGACACCAAAACCAGACAAAGATGTCACAAAGAAAGAAAACTACAGGCCAATATCACTGATGAACATAGATGCAAAAATCCTCAACAAAATACTAGCAAACAGAATCCAAGAGCACATTAAAAGGATCATACACCATGATCAAGTGGGGTTTATCCCAGGAATGCAAGGATTCTTCAATATATGCAAATCGATCAATGTGATACACCATATTAACAAATTGAAGGAGAAAATCCATATGATCCTCTCAATAGATGCAGAGAAAGCTTTCGACAAAATTCAACACCCATTTATGATAAAAACCCTCCAGAAACTAGGCATAGAGGGAACATTCCTCAACATAATAAAGGCCATACATGACAAACCCACAGCCAACATTGTCCTCAATGGTGAGAAACTGAAACCATTTCCACTAAGATCAGGAACAAGACAAGGTTGCCCACTCTCACCACTATTATTCAACATAGTTTTGGAAGTATTAGCCACAGCAATCAGAGAAGAAAAAGAAATAAAAGGAATCCAAATCAGAAAAGAAGAAGCAAAGCTGTCACTGCTTGCAGATGACATGACACTATACATAGAGAATCCTAAAGATGCTACCAGAAAAATACTAGAGCTAATCAATGAATTTGGTAAAGTAGCAGGATACAAAACTAATGCACAGAAATCTCTTGCATTCCTCTACACTAATGATGAAAAATCTGAAAGTGAAATTAAGAAAACACTCCCATTTACCATTGCAACAAAAAGAATAAAATATCTAGGAATAAACCTACCTAAGGAGACAAAAGTCCTGTATGCAGAAAATTATAAGACACTGATGAAAGAAATTAAAGATGACACAAATAGATGGAGAGATGTACCATGTTCTTGGATTGGAAGAATCAACATTGTGAAAATGACTCTACTACCCAAAGCAATCTACAGATTCAATGCAATCCCTATCAAACTACCAATGGCATTTTTCACAGAAATAGAACAAAAATTTTCACAATTTGTATGTAAACACAAAAGACCCCGAATAGCCAAAGCAATCTGGAGAAAGAAAAACGGAGCTGGAGGAATCAGGCTCCCTGATGTCAGACGATACTACAAAGCTACAGTAATCAAGACAGTATGGTACTGGCACAAAAACAGAAATATAGATCAATGGAACAGGATATAGAAAGCCCAGAGATAAACCCATGCACATATGGTCACCTTATCTTTGATAAAGGAGGCAAGAATATACAGTGGAAAAAAGACAGCCTCTTCAATAAGTGGTGCTGGGAAAACTGGACAGCTACATGTAAAAGAATGAAATTAGAACACTCCCTAACACCATACACAAAAATAAACTCAAAATGGATTAAAGACCTACATGTAAGGCCAGACACTGTAAAACTCTTAAAGGAAAACATAGGCAGAACACTCGATGACATAAATCACAGCAAGATCCATTTTGACCCACCTCCTAGAGAAATGGAAATAAAAACAAAAATAAACAAATGGGACCTAATGAAACTTAAAAGCTTTTTCACAGCAAAGGAAAACATAAACAAGACGAAAGGACAACCATCACAATGGGAGAAAATATTTGCAAATGAAGCAACTGACAAAGGATTAATCTCCACAATTTATATGCAGCTCAATATCAAAAAAACAAACAACCTAATCCAAAAATGGACAGAAGATCTAAATAGACATTTCTCCAAAGAAGATATACAGATTGCCAACAAACACATGAAAGAATGCTCAACATCATTAATCATTAGAGAATGCAAATCAAAACTACAATAAGATATCATCTCACACTGGTCAGAATGGCCATCATCAAAAAATCTACACACAATAAATGCTGGAGAGGGTGTGGAGAAAAGGGAACCCTCTTGCACTGTTGGTGGGAATGTAAATTGATACAGCCACTATGGAGAACAGTATGGAGGTTCCTTAAAAAACTAAAAATAGAACTACCATACGACCCAGCAATCCCACTACTGGGCGTATACCCTGAGAAAACCAGAATTCAAAAAGAGTCATGTACCACAATGTTCATTGTGGCTCTATTTACAATAGCCAGGACATGGAAGCAACCTAAGTGTCCATCAACAGATGAATGGATAAAGAAGATGTGGCACATATATACAATGGAATATTACTCAGCCATAAAAAGAAATGAAATTGAGTTATTTGTAGTGAGGTGGATGGACCTAGAGTCTGTCATACAGAGTGAAGTAAGTCAGAAAGAGAAAAACAAATACCGTCTGCTAACACATATATATGGAGTCTAAAAAAAAAAAAAAAAGGTCATGAAGAACCTAGGGGCAAGACGGGAATAAAGACGCAGACCTAGTAGAGAATGGACTTGAGGATATGGGGAGGGGGAATGGTAAGGTGGAACAAAGTGAGAGAGTGGCATGGACATATATACACTACCAAACGTAAAACAGATAGCTAGTGGGAAGCAGCTGCATAGCACAGGGAGATCAGCTTGGTGCTCTGTGACCACCTAGAGGGGTGGGATAGGGAGTGTGGGAGGGAGGGAGACGCAAGAGGGAAGAGATATGGGGACATATGTATATGTATAACTGATTCACTTTGTTATAAAGCAGAAACTAACAAACCATTGTAAAGCAATTATACTCCAATAAAGATGTTAAAATTTTTTTTTAAAAATCAATAATCTAAACTTCCACCTTAGGAAACCAGAAAAGAAGGCAAATTAAATCCACAGTAAGCAGAAGAAAAGAAATAAAAACTAGAGGAGAAATCAATGATATTGAAAACAGGAAATCAAAGAGAAAATCAATGAAAGCAAAAGCTAGTTCTTTGAGAAGATCAATAAAATCGATAAGCCTCTAGCCAGGCTAACTAAGAAAGGAGACGACCAAAATTAATAATATCAGAAATGAAAGAGGGGACATCACTACATGTACAAATCCAACAGTCATTAAAAGGGTAAGAAAGAAATACTATGAACAACTCTACGCCCACAAATGTGATACCCTAAAGGAAATGAACCACTTCTTTGAAAGACACAATCTGCCAAAATTGACACAAGAAGAAAAGGACAATCTGAATAGGCCTATATCTATTATTAAAGAAAGTGAATTAATAATTAACTTTCTGAAACAGAAAGCACCAGTCACAGATGAGTTCACTGGTGAATTCTACCAAACATTTAAGGAAGAAATTATACCAAGTCTCTACAATCTCTTTCACAAGACAGAAGCAGAAGGAATACTTCCTAACTCATCCTATGAAGCCAGAATTACCTTAATACCAAAAGCAGAAAAAGATGTTATGAAGAAAAAAAAACTATACACTAATCTCTCTTATAAACAAAGATGCAAAACTCCTCAACAAAATATTAGTAAATTGAATCCAACAATGTATAAAAAGAATTATACAACATGACAAAGGTTTATCCTAGGTAGCAAGGCTGGTTCACCATTCAAAAATCAATTAATGTAATCCATCATATCAACAGGCTAAAGAAGAATAACCACGTGATCATATCAATTAATGCAGAAAAAAAATTTGGCAGAATCCAACACCCACTCATGTTAAAATAAAAAAAAAACCTCTCAGTAAACCAGGAATAAAGGGGGGAATTCCTCAATTTGATGATGAATTTCTACAAAAAACCTACAACTAACATCATACTTAATGATGAAAAACTAGAAGCTTTCCCACTAAAATCAGGTACAAGGCAAGGATGCCCCCTCTCAGCACTCTTTTTCACATTATACTGAAAGTCCTAGCTTAAACAATAAGACAAGAATAGGAAATGAAAGGTATATTGATTGGGAAGAAATAAATAAAGCTGTCTTTTTTCACAGATAACATGGTTGTCTATGTAGAAAACCTGAAGGAACCAATAAAAAACTCCCGGAGCTAATAAGCAATTAAAGCAAGGTTACAGGATACAAGGTTAACAAACAAAAGTCAACTGACTTCCTATATACCAGCAATGAAGTAGAATTTGAAATTAAAAACACAATACCATTTACATTAGCACCCCAAAAATGAAATACATAAGTACAAATCTAACAAAATATGTACAAGATCTATATGAGGAAAAGCACAAAGCTGATGAGAAAAATCAAAGAACTAAATAGAGAGATAGTCCATGTTCATGAATAGGAATACTCAATATTGTTAAAATGTCAGTTCTTCCATTCTTGATCTATAGATTCAATGTAATTACAAAAAAAAAAAAAATCCCAGCAAATTATTTTGTGGAAATCAACAAACTGATTCTAAAATTTATATGAAGAGGCTAAAGACCCAAAATGTCCAACTCAGTATTTAAGGACAAGATCAAAGTCAGAGGACTGACCCTGCCCAACTTTAAGACTTACTATAGTAATCAAGACGGTATGGAATTGGTGAAAGAATAGATCAATAGATCAATAGAAAAGAACATAGAGCCCCAAAATAGACTCATATAAATATAGTCAACTGATCTTTGACTAGGAAGCAAAGGCTATACAATGGAGTTAAGAGAGTCTCTTCAACAAATGGTGCTAGAATAACTGGACATCTACATGCCAAAAAAAAAAAAAAAAAAAAGAATCTTGAAACAGACCTTACACCTTTACAGAAATTAACTCAAAATGGACCAAAGATCTAAACGTAAAATATAAAACTCCTAGAAGATAACAAAGGAGAAAATCTAGGTGACCTTGGGTTTGGTGATAAGCTTTTAGATACAATAGCAAAGGCACAATCCATGAAAGAAAGAATAGATAAGCTAGACTTCATTAAAATTAAAAATTTTGCTCTATGAAAACTCTGATCAAGAGAATGAAAGACAAGTCACAGACTGGGAGAAAGTATTTGCTAAAAACTTATCTGATAACGGACTGTTATCTAAAATATACAGAGAGCACTAGAGACAAGATGGTGGAACAGAAGGACTTGAGCTCCCCTCCTCTCACGAAAACACAGAAATCACAACTAACTGCTGAACAACCATTAACAAAAAAAGACTGGGACCTACCAGAAGAAGGATATTCTACATCCAAAGACAAAGAAGAAGCTACAACAAGACGGTAGGAGGGGTGCTTTCACGATAAAATATACAAAGAACTCTTAAAACTCAACAAGAAGAAAACAAACAACTCAAAAAATGAGCCAAAGATCTTAACAGGCACCTCATCAAAAATATACAGATGACAAACATATAAAAAGATGCTTGTGATATTATGATTTATAATAAGAAATACATATTTGGTCTTCATTCCCATTTCTGGCACAGAGCTCCTAAAACCCTTAGAATTTCCTAAGTGATGAGAGCAACAAAGTTGTCTTTTGTTCTGTTAATGAGGTGACTTTTGGACCACACCTCTGGTTGCCAGGAGAACCAACCATGTGATTAGAGGGTTGGAACTTTCAGTCCCAGTTCCCTGATCTCTGGGGAGGGGAGAAGGTTTGGAGGCTTCATATCAATCACTGATGGCCAATGACTTAACCAATCATGCCTATGTAATGAAGCCTACCTAAAAACCCCAAAGGAGAGGGTTCAGAATTGGGGAACCAGAACACTTCCACCGTGCCAGGTCCCAAACTCCATGAGGACAGAAGCTCCTTTGTTCAGGACCTCATCCTATATGTCTCTTCATCTGGCTATTTATTTGTATCCTTTAATATACTCTGTAATAAATTGGTAATCTAGTGAGCAAACTGGTTTCCTGAGTTCTGTGAGCTGCTCTAGCCAATCAATCGAACTCAAGGAGGGGGTCACGGGAACTTCTGATTTATAGCCAGTCTGTCAAGTAACAACTTGGATTTGCAATTGGCATCCTGAGTTTGAGGGGGATCATTGGAACTTCCAGTTTGTAGCCAGTTGGTCAGAAGCACAGGTAACCATCTGGGCTTGCGACTGGGCTACTTCAGACTGGCAACTGAAGTAGAGGGCAGTCTTATAGAACTGAGCCCTTTCCCTGTGGAATCCGATGCTATCTCTGGGAAGATAGTGCCAGAATTGAGTGGAATTGTAGGACACCCAGCTCATGTCCCAAGCATTGCTTGCATACCACGCCACACATTGGAATTGGGTTCAGAATCCTTAATGCTCTATATCACATGACATTAGGGAAATTAAACTTAAATAACAATGATATATCACTACGCACCTATTAGAATGGCTCAAGTCCAGAACACTGATAACACAAAATACTGACAAGGATGCTGAGCAACAGGAACTCTCATTCATTGCTGGTGGGAATGCAAAATGGTATAGACACTTTGGAAGACAGTTTGGCTGTTCTTACAAAACTACACATACTCTTACCATATGATCCAGCAATAACGCTTCTTGATATTTACCCAAATGAGTTGAAAACTTATGTTCACACAAAAACCTGACTAAGAATGTACACAATAACTTTATTCATAATCACCAAAACCTGGAAGCAACCAAGGATGTCCTTCAGAAGGTGACTGGATAAATACACTGTAGTACATCCACACAATGGAATAGATTCAGTGTTAAAAGTAAATGAGCTATCAAGCCATGAAAAGATATGGAGGGAACTTAAATGCGTATTAGTTAGTGAAAGAAGCCAATCTGAAAAGGTTACATACTATATGATTCCAATGATATGACATTCGGAAAAGGCAAAACTATGGAGACAGTAAAAATATCAGTTGTTTCCAGGGGTTTGGGGTAGAGGAAGGGATGACCAGGTGGAGCACAGAGGATTTTTAGCCTAGTGAAATCACTCTGTATAATACTCTCATGGTGGATAAATGTCATCATATGTTTGTCCAAACCTATAGACCTACAACACCAAAGAATGGACCCTAATGTAAACTATGGACTTTGGGTGATAATGTGTCAATGTAGGTTCGTCGATTGTAACAAATGTACCCTCTGGTGGAGGATGTTGAGAATGGGGAAGGCTATGCATGTGTTGGGGCAGGGGGTATATGGGAAGTTTCTGTACTTTTTGCTCAATTTTGCTGTGAACCTAAAACTGCTCTAAAAAATAAAGTCTATCAAAACAAAACAAAACAAATCATAGTACCTTTAGGAAAAGAACAACACCCTAAAGAGTTCAATACAAATTTTAAAGAAACAGCTAAATAAACACTGGAATGATTTTCTCTACTCTCTTTGCCTGTCAAAACTACATATCCTTCAAAGTACAACTTGAACACCACTTTCTCAGTGATGTCTTCCCCAACTTCTGGACATACTTAGTCACTCCACTTCCTGCGATCCCATCCTGCTATCACAGTACTAACACCATGTTATAGAGTAGTTCTCAAATTTTAGTGAGCATCAGAATCACCTGGGAGAGCTTGTTAAAACAGGTTTCTTGTCCTGGCCAAGATCTGAATTTGGAGATTCTGAGTCTGAAGCCTATGAATTTCTATTTCTAACATCCTCCTAGATGATGCTAATGCTGTTGGTTCGTGGACCACACTTACAGTAGCAGTTATGCTTTATTCTACACATGGCTGGCTCCCGTAAGACTGAGAGCTCAACAAGGAATCTCATCCAGCACACAGTAGGCACGGAATAAATGTCTTACTCTCTTTTGCTTCTTTTTATCAGCCTCTTCCTGTAAGTTTTGAAGGGCGCTTTGCATGAGCTTCATGTTCAAGTCCTGATCTTCTCTGTATTCCTGCTGAATATGCTCCATCTTCTCTTGGAGGGCTTTTTGCAAAGCAGCCCTCATTTCCTGTTTTGTCTTCTGTTTCTTTAGCTTATCCTGTTCATTCTCAAGTTTCACCTGTGCTTTGTCATTTTCCTATGGCAGAACAATAGTGAAGATAATGCATCAGTACAGTTGGACAAAACAAAGAAGTTAATGCATTTCATTTAAGAGGTGAGAATAAATGGTTTCTTGGAAACACACACTCCTGGGTGAAAAGGTACTATAAGAAATAAAACTTGCCTTTTCATTGCTGAATCAGCAATACGGCTTTGTGAAATTGCTGTCTGTGTGTGATTATAAAGTAATAAATAGTTGTGGAGTTCAAAATGCAGAAAAGTATAAGTATAAATCACTTTTATTCTTAATACCCATTCACCCACTACCATTCTCAATGTTTTAGTGTATTGACCTTCCAGACTTTAGTCTTCTATGCACATCTGCACATCTAGATTTGGATACATTATTAACCAGCAATAAGAGTCCAGAAATGGAGATGTCCACATCAGCTAAATATACAAAAGTAAATTAAGCTTTTTATTCTTTAAAAGCTCTCCCCCATTCCTCTCATTTTCTTATCTATCTGACCCTCCTGGCTAGCTTAACTGCCTGACTAATCAAGCAGTTTTAACTGGGGTACCACTGCTGTTGGGTGCTGTGAGTTTGGTATAAACTGAGGCATTAATCCTCCTGTCAAAGGCATTTGCACTCTCCTGGAGGGATAAGTCCTTGCCCAGCAGGGACAGGAGATGACACATTTATAGTGAGGAGGGATACAATCCCCCATTGACTTGATTTAATTGAGACTCACAACAGCCATGATTGCCACGATTTCTGGCTTGTGAGAGGGAAGTTATATGCTAGACTTTTCCATTAATGTCATGAGAGTAAATCCACACTGAATTGTGAGGGTCAAATGAGACAATAAAAGTACAAATGCTCTGCAATATTTAAGGAAAAACGAAGGATATCAAACATGAAAGCCAGTGGGATAGCAGGCCACACTTTTTATTTATTTATTTTTCATTCATTTATTTATTTGGCTGCACCGGGTCTTAGTTGCCGCGTGCAGGACATTCGTTGCGGCATGCGGGATCTCCAGTTGCGGCATGCAAACTTTTACTTGTGGCATGTGGGATCTAGTTCCCCGACCTGGGATCAAACCCGGGGTCCCTGCAGTGGGAGTGCACAGTCTTAGCCACTGGACCACCAGGGAAGTTCCAGGCCACACTTTTTAAAAAGTAAGGTTGACCACACCAGGAGGCAGCAATCAGCCAAATCAGACTATGAAGCAGGTAAAGATGGTATGGGGGGAGAACTGCTCAAAATTAAGAGACCTAAAAGCAGTCTACTATGTCTTGGTTTCCCCAGGATAGTTCTGATTTTACACTGTTGCACTTATGTACTGAATTAAATGCACCCCTTTCAATCTCAAATGTGACCAGATTTGAATAATAAACAGTGACTCATTCTAAAAGAGACTTATAAGAGGACAACAATGTTTGGATCCTGATTTAAATGTCAAATAACTTAGACAGTGATGGAAATTTGATGCTGATTTTAGATGATAACAATGAATTATTATTAATTTTTTTAGGTTTGATATTGGCATTGTATAAGAAAATGTCCTTAATCATGTTGTTGAGATCATGTATAAGAAAATGTCCTTAATCATGCATACTTGAGATGTATTTAAGGGAGAAATGACATGTCTGGGATATACATATATATATATATATATATATACACACACACACATACACACACACACACATATATATATATATTTTGGCAGCGTCGGGTCTTAGTTGTGGCCCACAGGATCTTTGCTGAGGCACACGGGATCTTTCGTTGCAGCGTGTGGGCTCTTCGTTGTGGTACGCGGGCTTCTCTCTAGTTGTGGCGTGCGGGTTTTCTCTTCTCTAGTTGTGGTGCTTGGGTTCCAGAGCACGTGGGCTCTGTAGTTTGCGGCACGTGGGCTCTAGCTGAGGCACGCGAGCTCAGTAGTTGTGGCACGCGGGCTTAGTTGCCCTGTGGCATGTAGGATCTTAGTTCCCTGACCAGGGATTGAACCTGCGTCCCCTGCATTGTAAGGTGGATTCTTTACCACTGGACCACCAGGGAAGTCCCTGGGACATATTTTAAAACAAAAATGGAAGGGGGGTAGAATATAGGAAATCAACATGTCAAAATGCAACAGCTGCTGAAACTGGGAGATCAGTACATGAGTATGATCATTGTACTCTCCACTTCTGTGCATTTGAAAATGATCATATTATTATTTAATATAACATTACTGTTATAACAAATGTTATAATTATAACATTAAAAAGGGTGGAATAACATTCTTGAAATTACAAAATAATAGAGATCAAGAACCCATCAGTGGCTGCCAGGGGTTAGGGTTGAGGGTGGTGATGAAATAAAATTTATATTTTAAGGCAAGATGAAAATGTAAACCTAAAATTCTCTCTCTGTCTGTTTGGGCCTCCTCCCTCCCCCTTTAGAGTGCAATGTGCATCTTCATTATACATTAACCAGACCTCCTCAAAGATGGGAATGCCTACTTCACGGCAAAGATCAATTTTTTTTTCTTTCTTCTGACGCCAGCAATAGAACTTTATAGAAGATTAATATTCTTTCCCAACTCTGTAAGGGGTCATGGTGACTTACTGCTTGCTTTGTACGTGCTTACCAGACTATGTATCTTTGGTGAACTTATGTAAAATGTCAGTGTGTCATTTTGATGTATGATCCTCTGTCTTGAAAATGTATATGACTGTGCCTTCGACTACTAACAGGTGGAACAATTCTCAGAGCTTCTGAGAGTCTGTCTCTTGTATTATAATCCTTAGTTTGGCTTGAATAAAATTCTCTTTTTCTTCTTAATTTGATTGTTAATTGAATTTTCTTTGACAGAGGTTATAACAATAAAGGAGTAGCTGGAAGGAGTTTCTTTGAATGATGGAACAATTCTGTATCCTGATTTCAGTAGTGGTTACATAAATGTAGTGGTTACATATGGTAAAATTTCATAGAATATACCCCTTCCTCCAAAGAGTGCTTGTAAAAGCTGGTGAAATCCAAAGAAGGGTTTTTTAGTTTAGTTAAATAAGGGAGTAACTTTAGTTGAAAGTATTATACCAGTATAAGTCTTTATAAGTCTATATATATAATATTTGGTTATGTAAAGGTACACAGAAACTCTAATATTTTTGGCAACTCCTTGTTAAAGTTATTTCCAAAAAAAAATTCTTTTTAAAGTAAGGTAGAAATAGAGATAGCTAGGTGTGTTATAAAAAATAAATATTTTGTCTTTGCCCCTGGTTCCTGGCACATAGCTCCTAACACCCTTGGAATCTCCAAAGTGATACGATTATCTTTTGTAGCCTAATGAGATAACCAGTGGCTGGACCCCCTAGATAGCTTCAGGATGGGAGATGATAACTAGAAAGACCAAACCATGTGATCAGAGGGTTGGAACTTTAGCTCCACCCCTTGACCTCCAGGGAGGGAAGAGGGGCCAGAGATTGAGTTCAATCACCAACAGCGATTGAATTAATCAATCACGCCCATGTGATGAAACCTCCATAAAACCCCCAAATGACGAGGTCCAGAGAGCTTCTGGATTGAACATATCAAGGTGGTGGGGGCATGGAAGCTCTGTGTACCACCCCACATACCTTCCCCTATGCATCTCTTCCATTTGACCATCTCTGAGTTGTATACCTTACAATAAGCTGGTAAGGGTAAGTAAAGCACTTTCCTAAGTTCTATGAGTTGTTTTAGTGAATTACTGAAACTGAGGGGGAGTCAAGAGAACCTTGGACTTTGTAGCCAAGCTGGACAGAAGTGTGGGTAACCTAGGGACCCACTACTTGTGATGGGTATCTGAAGTGAGGGCAGTCTTGTGGGACTAAGCCCTTCAACTTATGGAGTCTGACACTAATTCCAGATAGTATCAGAACTGAATCAAATTGTAGTACACCTAATCAGTGTCTGCAGGGTATCAGAGTATTGTCTGATGTGAGAAAAAAACCCACACATTTGGTGTCAGAAGTGTTGTGAGTAAAAATGGCTCACTAAGTATCTTACACCAGAGGAGGGGGTATATATAAGGCCATTTGGGGGGTCACTATTTTGATTTTCCTAGAGATCTTCTACTAAACTCTTCAAAATAAAACAATCTTAAACCCAGAGAAGATTTCTGGGCTCTGCATGTACCTTACCTTTGATGTTTCTTATGGTTTCATATTTCAATACTTGGGATTTCCCAGGAAAATATTACCATCTTACTAAATTTAGTGGTATTAAAGTGTCAGATGTTGAAAGCGTTATATACATATAAAATTGCTACCTTTTTGAGTGCTTGCACACATTTCCATGGACAACTCTAATTTGTATATACGAGGGGCAGTGATCTTGTAGGAACAAAATTATTGATGCTGGTGGTCTGGGGGGGTCACTGTAGCTGTTGTATAAGCACTTTATATAGGCTTTGGAAACTGTCAATTACCCATATCAAAGAATGGGGGGATGTTGCCAAATTGCCACTAGGCTTCATTGGCACTGCCGATGATTATCCCATTTCACCCTCACAACAAAGACAAGTGCCCTTTGCCTCATTTTGTAGATGAGGAAATTGAATCACAGTAGTGAAGTAACTTGCCCTATACAATGAGATGGCACTGTCAGCTGGGCCTTGAAATCCAAGGCTCTGACCATGGTCTGTTGCCCTGTGAACGAGCCTTGGCCATCAGGCAAACTACAGTAGCAGGCCAGCGAACTGTGTATTCTAGCCACTGAGTTCATCGTCCTATCACAAGCATTTCAAAAGACCCACCACAAGGCGCGCCTCCTCCTCCTTCAGCCGCCGCGCTGCCTGCCTTTGCGCCTGGATGCTGGTGATCTGGGCATTCAGCCCCAGCCGTGTGTTCTCCATCAGCTCTCTCTGTCTCCTCGCCTCTTCGGCTTCTCGCTTCTCTTTGGCCAGTCGGTCTTCCTCCCAGAGCTTTGAGAACATCTGCTCTTCCACCAGCTTCTGCCTTTTCAGCTCCTCATTAAATGCTATCTGTGCTTTCCGCTCCTTGCTCACTGCCTTCTGATGGATACAGCACAACTCAACACGGAGCTCCTCACAGCGTTCCCTGAAAGGACAATTTAAAGAAGAAACCCAGCCTTTCATAAGACATTGCTCTCTTTAGGCACAAATCTGCACAGTCAGACACTGAAGTAAGAAAGTTAAAGACCTGGATGTAGGCCATCTGAGCACCGGAAACACATGAGGGGGCAGCGAGAAGGCAGGCACATGATGCCACAGACAAAGCACAGGCACTGGAGTCAAGCAGAGCAGGCTTTGAAATCTGGTTTTGATATCTCCTATGTGACCTTAGATCAAAAACTCTATCTGAGCCTGTTGCTATATCTGTAAAAGAACTGTCTTTCAAGGTTTGGTAAGGATCAGATAGATGGATATAAATACCTAGTAGGTAACAGGAACTCAGTAAATGGTACCTACTATTATTACTATAGAGGAAATAGAAGAGGGATGAGTCCCTGCAACATTACAAGTAGATTAAGGCTTTGGTAGAAAGAGACCCTGCATGTACATCCAAGAAGAGATCCAAGGATAGAGTTAGCATATCATGGTGATGTTTCCCCATTGTATCTGGATTCCTGGCAGGGCACACATCCACTGAAGGGGTTTCTGCCAGAGTTGAGAAAACAGCCCTATTGTTGCCTTTTCACAACCAGGCCTGTGTCATCATTCAAGAAGAAATGCTATTTCAGTAAGTGTTTGGACCTCATCCTTTCTTTCAGCCTCAGTAATTTAAATTTCTTCAAATGTTCTTGATTGAGCCCAGTTTTAATTAAAGAGCTGTGAAATTATTTAGCAATATTTTCAAAACCCTACTCTCCCCTTCCTCCCTACCCCCTCCCAGACCAGACTTGTTAAATCAGAATATTTAACACATCTGTATTTTTTAAGAGCTCCTCAGATGGTTCTGACATATAGCCAAGTTTGAGAACCTGTGATGGAAGGCAATGTTTTTTATAAACATCAAGTCTTCCTGGTTTCTAAATCAAATTCTACACCAAGAAGCTAAAGTTTGGAGAATGGGCTCAATAAAGAACTTTCAAAGAAATTCGAGTTGTTAAGACTGAAAGAAAGGATGTGGTCTAAACTCTTATTGCAAGAGTGGTCAATATCACACAAAATGAAACCCCCAAAATACACTTTAACATTTAAAAAAACTAATTCATCTGTCTGAAATTCATCAGTGAAATTCTCAGAATTGGCCATGATAACTTATTAAAGTCCTTCCCAATCCTATGATTCATACTCTAACAAAGGTATTCAATTAATGGAAATCTAAAGCCTAAGGATAATAAGTATGGCTTATATTTTTAAATTTTTATTTAAAATCAACTCTTTCTTCCTAAGTATAAAACTAATACATGTTCATTGCAGAAAAACTAGAAAATATAGAAAGGTATGAAGACAGTAAAAATAACACATAATCAGGAGATATCAGGAGATAATCACTATTAGCATGTTAATATATTTCTTTCCAGTCTTATGTATGTGCATTTTTACTAGAACTGGAGTTATTCTGCATAACTATATCTCCTTGTATCTTAATTTTTCCACCTACCATTATATTGGGAATGCTTCCTCATGAAATATTCTTTAAAACAATTCCTAACCTTAGAACTTTATTATAGTTTACTAAGCTGCATAACAGAGGCTACAGCCTATAAATATATCACAGTTTACTTAAACATTCCCCTATTTGATGAACATATAGGTTATGTCTAACTTTTATTACAATGTTGCAATGAACATTGTTTCTGTAGCTCTTTCTGTTTATTGCTAATGATTTTCTTAAGGTAATTCCCTCCTTAATATGAAATCTAAGAGTACAAAAACATTCTTAAGGCAGTTGATGATGCATGCTGCCAAGAATGCCAGAATTAACACATTATTGACCAGAGATGTATTAATACGTCTTTTGTTACCCGAACGTTATTGACCAGAGACGTATCAATACGGTTTTAGAGAGTGATACAATTAACATCACCATGCGAAGTTGTTAGAGCTTAAAATTGATCACAACTTATGATTGCCATTATCATTCACATATTGCTCAGTTAGGTTTTTGTTCCAACCCTGTGTATATTATAAATGCAAGTTTATTACCATAAAATTTTCAAAAATGACGCATCGCGAGATTTTGAGTGAAGAAGAATTTTTCAGTGAATTTTATGCAGATACTTTCTCTGATTGTCCAGGCGACATATATGCTAGTGTCTCAGAAGATGATAGTTCTTCAGAATACAGTTCTGATTCAGATGATGTGAATATTAGACCAAGTAAAAGACAAAAAACCTTAGTGATTGATTCTGATACAGAAAGTGAAAATGAAACTCATGGTGCTGGAGAATGCTCCTTTGCTTCTACAGAAGAGTGGACTGAGAACAACATTTCACGAAAATCAGAAGACTTAAGAAGTGTGTCAGGTATAACTATTGAATGTAATAACCCACAAAGTATTAGCAAAATAACAGAATTAATTTTTGGTAATGACTTTTTCGAGTTGGTCGCTTCTCAAACAAACTTGTATCACCAACAGAATGAAAAATCATATAAAAAGTATGATAAGGCTTTAAAATGGACTGATGTAACCAATAGTGACATGAAGAAGTTTCTTGGATTAATAATTTTGATGGGACAAATAAGAAAGTCACACTGGAAAGAACAGTCGGCTGATCCCTTACTTGAAACCTATCTTTCCAAAGATTATGACAAGAATAAGGTTCGAACAAATAATGACATTTCTTCACTTTAACGATAACTTGGAAACTCCACTTCCTGCAGACAGAATTTCAAAAGTTAAACCTCTTTTGGATTATTTTCTACCAAAATTTCAATTGATCTATATACTCAAACAAGAGCTATCACTTGATGAGGCAATGATAAAGTGGAGAGGACGACTCAGATTCAAAACCTATAATCCTGGAAAACTTACAAAATATGGAATTTTGGTCAGGATGGTTAGCAAAAGTGAAACTGGATATATACGCAACCTTCAGATTTACACGGGTGAAGAAAAGAAACTTCAGGAAACAGTTTCAGTCCTATAACCTTATCTTAGTTCATGGCACCATATTTACCAAGACAATTATTACAACAGTGTGTCCACATCTGAAATATTGTTGAAAAATAAAACCAGAGTTTGTGGGACTATAAGAGATAATCGTGGTCTACCAAATCAATTAAAGGAGAAATCTAAAAATCTACAGAGGGGAGAAATGACATTCTTATGGAAGGGAGAAGTGATTCTTCTTATATGGAAAGACAAGAGGTTAGTCTGCATGGTGACAGCTATTCATGACGCCTCCATAGCATCTACAGGAAAGGAAGACAGGAGGAGTGGCCATCAGATAACTAAGCCCACTTGTCTAGTAGAGTATAATAAATATATGAAAGGAGTTGATCGATCCAATCAATATCTGGAAAACTTCAATATCCTCTGGAAAACTCAGAAATGGTATAAGAAAGTGGGTTTCTATTTGAGTAATTGTGGTTTATTCAATGCGTTTAAAATTTATTGTAGCTTTAATGCACAGAATAAAATGACTTACAAGCAATTTTTGTTAGCAGTAGCTAGAGAATGGGTAACTGACCATTCTGGTGAATGTAGTGGTAGTCCCGCACCTGGTCCTTCTTGTGGCGTTTCTAAAGGAGCCCCCCGCAAAGATCCACCTTGTCAACTATCAAGTAAAATAAAATAACATATTCTAGAGGAAATAATATCCACAGGACTAAAAAAAAAAAAAAAAGCCACCAGAAAGTGTAGAGTCTGCTCTTCCAGGGGAAAGCGCAGTGAAACATGGTATATTTGTAATAGATGTTCTGTTCCCCTGCACAGAGGTGCCTGCTCGGGCTTATCACACTCTAACGAAATATTAGAATGCTTTAGTAAGACACGTACGAAGTTTCAAATAAATACATTAAGTGCAAAAAAAGTTGTTGATATTTACTCAAACGTGGGTGTTTCAATATTCACTTACAAAACAAATCTTCGGCCACAGGCATTAGTTTATGCAAAAATCCCCCAGTCAATAATGTGTTAACACTGCATGAATGAGTTCATATCATAAACATTTCTTTAGATCAGTAGGTCTTCAAGCTTTTTTGATTATGTATGTCTTTCAGTAAAAAAAATTCTAAGCACCCACAACATTGTTTATAAATTATATGAGGTTATTAATATGTAACTATATCATATAAATTATTTATATGCAAAAATTAAAATTAAAATAGATGAGCTAAAAAAATCAAATAGAATATCTATCTATTTTAATGATAGTAATCATTGATAAGAGGAAAACTTTTTGTCAGTGCTTCACATGGTACTTTCACACATAAAATCTTATTTCATCCTCTTAAGTGCCTTATAACTTAGATGGGGCAGCAAGTATTATCCCCATTTTAGAGTTAAAGAAATCAAAACCTGGCACTTCCCTGGTGGTCCAGGGGTTAAGACTCCACGCTCCCAATGCAGGGGATCCGGGTTCAATCCCTGGTCAGGGAACTAGATCCCACGTGCCACAACTAAAAGATCTTGCATGCTGCAACTAAAGATCCTGCATGCGGCAATGAAGATACCACATGCCACAACTAAGGCCCGGTGCAGCCAAATAAATAAATAAATATTAAAAAAAAAAAAGAGGGACTTCCCTGGTGGTGCAGTGGTTAAGAATCCGCCTGCCAATGCAGGGGACACGGGTTCGAGCCCTTGTCTGGGAAGATCCTACATGCTGCGGAGCAACTAAGCCCGTGTGCCACAACTATTGAGCCTGCACTCTAGAGCCTTGAGCCACAACTACTGAGCCCGTGTGCCATAACTATTGAAGCCTGCGGACGTAGAGCCCATGCTCTGTCACAAGAGAAGCCACTGCAATGAGAAGCACGCGCACTGCAATGAAGAGTAGCCCTCGCTCACCGCAACTAGAGAAAGCCCGCGCGCAGCAACGAAGACCCAACAGCCAAAAATAAATAACTAAATAAAATTTTAAAAAATAATTAAAAAAAAGAAAAGAAGGAAAGAAATAGAAACTCAGGGAGCCTAAGTATCTTTCCAAGCCACAGAACCAGGAGTAGTAATATTATTAGCAACAGTTATTAAGTGCTTACTATTTGCCAGGCACTGTTCTAAGCACTTTACATGTTTGAACTCTCTTACGATCTTCATAACAACCAATGTTGCAACAAACACTATTGTAAGCTAATTATTATTATTATTTTATCCCCAGTTTATAGATGAGGAAATGAAGGCACGGAGCTGTTAAGTATCTTACGTAATTTCATACATTCAATACGTAGTAGAGCAGGGACTGAAGACCTGGCAGTCTGGTCCTGGAGTCCCTTGGTACTTCATTATATCATCAAGTGTTCTGACCACACATCCTAGGATATTCATTTAATAAAAACACCATAAAATAATAAAAAGCCAAAAAAATTCCTTCCTTAATCTGGGGTCCAATCACTGTGTACAAATATAGGACATTTAAAAAGAAATTTGGGGCACAGAGGGAACATACCTCAACATAATAAATGCCATGCATGACAAACCCACAGCTAACATCATACTCAACAGTGAAGAACTGAAAGCATTTCCACTAAGCTCAGGAATAAGACAAGAATGCCCACTCTCACCACTTTTATTTAACAGTTTGGAAGTCCTAGGCACAGCAATCAGAGAAGAAAAAGAAATAAAAGGAATTCTAATTGGAAACAAAGAACTAAAACCGTTTGCAGATGACATGATACTATACACAGAAAAATCCTACAGACACCACCAGAAAACTACTAGAGCTCATTGGTGAATTTGGTAAAGTTTCAGGATACAAAATTAATATACAGAAATATGTTGCATTTCTATACACTAACAACAAATTATCAGAAAGAGAAATTAAGGAAACAATCCCATTTACCATCGCATCAAAAAGAATAAAATACACAGGAATAAACCTACCTAAGGAGGTAAAAGACCTGTACTTGGAACACTAAAAGACTCTAATGAATGGAATTGAAGATGACACAATTAAATGGAAAGATACATTGTGTTCTTGGATTGGAAGAATTAATATTGTTAAAAAAGGATCATACCACACCCAAGGCAATCTACAGATTCAATGCAACCCCTATCAAAATACCAATGGCATCGTTCACAGAAATAGAACAAATAATTTTAAAATCTGTATGGAAACACAGAAGACCCCAAACAGCTAAAGCAATCTTGAGAAAGAAGAATACAGCTGGAGAAACCATGCTCCCTGACTTCAGACTATACCACAAAGCTACAGTAATCACAACAGTATGGTACTGGCAGAAAAACAGACACACAGATCAATGGAACAGAATAGAGAGCCCAGAAATAAACCCATGAACTTATGGTCAATTAATCTATGACAAAGGAGGCAAGAATATACAATGGAGAAAATACAGTCTCTTCAATAAGTGTTGGGAAAACTGGACAGCTACATGTAGAATAATGAAATCAGAACATTCTCTAACATCATATATAAAAGTAAGCTGAAAGTGGATTAAAGATCTAAATGTAAGATCAGATACCATAAAACTCCTAGAGTAAAACACAGACAGAAGACTCTTTGACATAAACCATAGCAATATTTTTTTGCATCTGTCTCCTAAAACAAGGGAAATAAAAGCAAAAATAAACAAATGGGACCTAACTAAACTTAAAAGCTTTTGCACAGCAAAATAAACCATCGACAAAATGAAAAGACAACCTACTGAATGGGAGAAAATATTTGCAAATGATATGACTGATAAGGGGTTAATATCCAACATACATAAACAGTTCATACAACTCAACATCAAAAGAAAAGAAAAAAAAAACCCCGATTAAAAAATGGGCAGAAGAACTGAAGACATTTCTCCAAAGAGGGTATGCAAATGGCCAAAAAGCACATGAAAAGATGTTCAACATGGCTAATCATCAGGGAAATGCAAATCAAAACCACAATGAGGGGATTCCCTGGTGGTCCAGTGGTTAGCACTCCATGCTTTCACTGCCGGGGGCCCAGGTTCAATCCCTGGTCGGAGAACTAAGATCCCATGAGGCGCGAGGCGCAGCCAAAAAAAAAAGAAAAAAAGAAGAAAGAAACAAAACCACAATGAGATATCACCTTGCACCTGTCAGAATGGCTATCGTCGGGGGAGACCTCCAAGAGGGCAGAGGAATGAGACGTGGAGATCACCTTACTCCCCACAAATACATCTACATGTGGAACAACTCCTACTGAACACTGGCAGAAGACCTCAGACCTCCCCAAAGGCAAGAAACTCCCCACGTACCTGGGTAGGGCAAAAGAAAGAGAGAAAAACAGACAAAAGAATAGGGACAGGACCTGCACCTCTGGGAGGGAGCTGTGACAGGGGAAAAGTTTCCACACAGTAGGAAGCCCCTTCACTGGCAGAGAGGGGTGGCGGAGGGGGGAAGCTTCGGAGCCACAGAGGAGAGTGCAGCAACAGGGGTGCAGAGGGCAAAGCGGAGAGATTCCCGCACAGAGGATCGGTGCTGGCCAGCACTCACCAGCCAGAGAGGCTTGTCTGCTCACCCACCAGGGTGGGTGCGGGCTGGGAGCTGAGGCTCGGGCTTCGGAGGTCGGATCACAGGGAGACGACTGGGGTTGGCTGCGTGAACACAGCCTGAAGGGGCTAGTGTGCCACAGCTAGCCGGGGGCGGGGGGTCCGGGAAAAAGTCTGGAACTGCCCAAGAGGCAAGAGACCATTGTTTCGGGGTGCGTGAGGAGCGGGGATTCAGAGCACTGCCTAAACGAGTTCCAGAGATGGGCGCGAGCCGTGGCTATCAGTGCGGACCCCAGAGACAGGCATAAACTGCTAAGGCTGCTGCTGCAGCCACCAAGAAGCCTGTGTGCAAGCACAGGTCACTAGCCACACCTCCCATCCTGGGATCCTGTGCAGCCCACCACTGCCAGGGTCCCGTGATCCAGGGACAACTTCCCTGGGAGAACACACGGCACGCCTCAGGCTGGTGCAACATCATGCCAGCCTCTGCCGCCACAGGATCGCCCCGCATTCCATACCCCTCCCTCCCCCCGGCCTCAGTGAGCAAGAGCCCCCGAATCAGCTGCTCCTTTAACCCTGTCCTGTCTGGGTGAAGAACAGACGCCCTCAGACCACCTACACGCAGAGGCGGGGCCAAATCCAAAGCTGAACCCCAGGAGCTGTGCGAACAAAGAAGAGAAAGGGAAATCTCTCCCAGCAGCCTCAGGAGGAGCAGATTAAATCTCCACAATCAACTTGATGTACCTGCATCTGTGGAATACCTAAACAGACAACAAACCATCCCAAAATTGAGGCGGTGGACTTTGGGAGCAACTGCAGACTTGGGGTTTCCTTCCTGCATGTAATTTGTTTTTGGTTTTATGTTTATCTTAGTTTAGTATTTAGAGTTTATTATCATTGGTAGGTTTGTTTATTGATACGGTTGCTCACTTCCTTTGTTTTTTATATATAGATATACATATTTTTTTCCTTGTTCTCTTTTTGTGATTGTGTATGTGTATGCTTCTTTGTGTGATTCTGTCTGTATAGCTTTGCTTTTACCATTTGTCCTAGGGTTCTGTCTCTCCTTTTTTTTTTTTTTAATATAGTTTTTAGCGCTTTTTATCATTGGTGGATTTGTTTTTTGGTTTGGTTGCTCTCTTCTTTCTTTCTTTTTTTTAAATTACTTTTTAATTTTTATTTGTTAATAATAATTTAAATTTTTTATTTTAATAACTTTATTTTATTTTATTTTTTTCTTTACTTCTTTCTTTTTTTCTCGCTTTTCTTCTGAGCCATGTGGTTGACAGGGTCTTGGTGTTCTGGCCAGGTGTCAGGCCTGTGCCTCTGAGGTAGGAAAGCCGAGTTCAGATGTTGGTCCACCAGAGACCTCCTGGCTTCATGTAATATCAAACAGCAAAAGCTCTCCCAGAGATCTCCATCTCAGCGCTAAGACCCAGCTCCACTCAATGACCAGCAACCTCAAGTGCTGGACACCCTATGCCAAACAACTAGCAAGACAGGAACACAATCCCACCCATTACCAGAGAGGCTGCCTAAAATCATACTAAGTTCACAGATGACCCAAAACACACCACCGGATGCAGTCCTGCCCACCAGAAAGACAAGATCCAGCCTCATCCACCAGAACACAGGCACTAGTCCCCTCCACCACGAAGCCTACACAACCCACTGAACCAACCTTAGCCACTGGGGGCAGACAACAAAAACAACAGGAACTACGAACCTGCAGCCTGTGAAAAGGAGACCCCCAAACACAGTAAGTTAAGCAAAATGAGAAGACAGAGAAACACACAGCAGAGGAAGGAGCAAGGTAAAAACCCACCAGACCAAATAAATGAAGAGAAAATGGGCAGTTCACCTGAAAAAGAATTCAGAGTAATGAAAATAAAGATGATGCAAAATCTTGGAAATAGAAGGAGAAAATACAAGAAACGTTTAACAAGGAGCTGGAAGAGCTAAAGAGCAAACAAACAATGATGAACAACACAATAAATGAAATAAAAAATTCTCTAGAAGGAATCAATAGCAGAATAATTGAGGCAAAAGAACGGATAAGTGACCTCGAAGATAAAATAGTGGAAATAACTACCGCAGAGCAGAATAAAGAAAAAAGAATGAAAAGAATTGAGGACAGTCTCAGAGACCTCTGGGACAATATAAAATGCACCAACATTCAAATTACAGGGGTCCCAGAAGAAGAAGAGAAAAAGAAAGGGACTGAGAAAATATTTGAAGAGAATATAGTTGAAAACTTCCCTAATATGGGAAAGGAAATAGTCAAGTCCAGGAAGCGCAGAGAGTCCCATACAGGATAATTCCAAGGAGAAACACGCCAAGACACATATTAATCAAACTATCAAAAATTAAATACAAAGAAAAAACATTAAAAGCAGCAAGGGAAAAGCAACAAATAACATACAAGGGAATCCCCATAAGGTTAACAGCTGATCTTTCAGCAGAAACTCTGCAAGCCAGAAGGGACTGGCAGGACATATTTAAAGTGAAGAAAGGGAAGAACCTACAACTAAGATTACTCTATCCAGCCAGGATCTCATTCAGATTCGATGGAGAAATTAAAACCTTTACAGACAAGCAAACACCAAGAGAATTCAGCACCATCAAACCAGCTTTACAACAAATGCTAAAGGAACTTCTCTAGGCAGGAAACACAAGAGAAGGAAAAGACCTACAATAACAAACCCAAAACAATTAAGAAAATGGTAACAGGAACATACATATCGATAATTACCTTGAATGTAAATGCTCCAACCAAAAGAAATAGACTGGCTGAATGGATACAAAAAAAAGACCCATATATATGTTGTATGCAAGAGACCCACTTAAGACCTAGGTACACATACAGACTGAAAGTGAGGGGATGGAAAAAGATATTCCATACAAAAGGAAATCAAAAGAAACCTGGAGTAGCAATTCTCATATCAGACAAAATAGACTTTAAAATAAAGACTATTACAAGAGACAAAGAAGGACACTACATAATGATCAAGGGATCAATCCAAGAAGAAGATATAACAATTGTAAATATTTATGCACCCAACATAGGAGCACCTCAATACATAAGGCAAATGTTAACAGCCGTAAAAGGGGAAATCGACAGTAACACAATCATAGTAGGAGACTTTAACACCCCACTTTCACCAATGGACAGATCACCCAAAATGAAAATAAATAAGGAAACACAAGTTTTAAATGATACATTAAACAAGATGGACTTAATTGATATTTATAGGACATTCCACCCAAAAACAACAGAATACACATTCTTCTCAAGTGCTCATGGAACATTCTCCAAGACAGATCATATCTTGGGTCACAAATCAAGCCTTGGTAAATTTAAGAAAATTGAAATTGTATCAAGTATCATTTCTGACCACAACGCTATGAGACTAGATATCAATTACAGGAAAAAATCTGTAAAAAATACAAACACATGGAGGCTAAACAATACACTACTAAATAACCAACAGATCACTGAAGAAATCAAAGAGGAAATCAAAAAATACCTAGAAACAAATGACAATGAAAACACGATGACCCAAAGCCTATGGGATGCAGCAAAAGCAGTTCTAAGAGGGAAGTGTATAGCAATACAATCCTATCTTAAGAAACAAGAAACATCTCAAATAAACAATCTAACCTTACACTTAAAGCAATTAGAGAAAGAAGAACAAAAAAACTCCAAAGTTAGCAGAAGGAAAGAAATCATAAAGATCAGATCAGAAATAAACAAAAAAGACATGAAGCAAACGATAGCAAAGATCAATAAAATTAAAAAAAAAAAAAAAGCTGGTCTTTGAGAAGATAAACAAAATTGATAAACCATTAGCCAGACTTATCAAGAAAAAAAGAGAGAAGACTCAAATCAATAGAATTACAAAGGAAAAAGGAGAACTGACACTGCAGAAATACAAAGGATCATGAGAGATTACTACAAGCAGCTATATGCCAATAAAATGGACAACCTGGAAGAAATGGACAAATTCTTAGAAATGCACAACCTTCCGAGACTAAACAAGGAAGAAATAGAAAAGATGAACAGACCAATCACAAGCACTGAAATTGAAACTGTGATTAAAAATCTTCCAACAAGCAAAAGCCCAGGACCGGATGGCTTCACAGGAGAATTCTATCCAACATTTAGAGAAGAGCTAACACCTATCCTTCTCAAACTCTTCCAAAATATAGCAGAGGGAGGAACACTCCCAAACTCATTCTACGAGGCCACCATCACCCTGATACCAAAACCAGACAAAGATGTCACAAAGAAAGAAAACTACAGGCCAATATCACTGATGAACATAGATGCAAAAATCCTCAACAAAATACTATTAAACAGAATCCAACAGCACATTAAAAGGATCATACATCATGATCAAGTGGGGTTTATCCCAGGAATGCAAGGATTCTTCAATATACGCAAATCAATCAATGTGATACACCATATTAACAAATTGAAGGAGAAAAATCATATGCTCATCTCAATAGATGCAGAGAAAGCTTTCGACAAAATTCAACACCCATTTATGATAAAAACTCTCCAGAAAGTAGGCATAGAGGGAACTTACCTCAACATAATAAAGACCATGTATGACACACCCACAGCCAACATCATTCTCAATGGTGAAAAACAGAAACCATTTCCTCTAAGATCAGGAACAAGACAAGGTTGTCCACTCTCACCGTTATTATTCAATATAGTTTTGGAAATTTTAGCCACAGGAATCAGAGAAGAAAAACAAATAAAAGGAATCCAAATTGGAACAGAAGTAAAGCTGTCACTGTTTGCAGATGACATGATACTGTATATAGAGAATCCTAAAGATGCCACCAGAAAACTACTAGAGCTAATCAATGAATTTGGTAAAGTAGCAGGATACAAAATTAATGCACAGAAATCTCTTGCATTCCTATATACTAATGGTGAAAAATCCTAAAGAGAAATTAAGGAAACACTCCCATTTACCATTGCAACAAAAAGAATAAAATACCTAGGAATAAACCCACCTAAGGAGACAAAAGACATATATGCAGAAAACTATAAGACACTGCTGAAAGAAATTAACAATGATACAAACAGTTGGAGAGATATACCATGTTCTTGGATTGGAAGAATCAATATTGTGAAAATGACTCTACTACCCAAAGCAATCTACAGATTCAATGCAACCCCTATCAAGCTACCAATGGCATTTTTCACAGAACTAAAACAAAAAATTTCACAATTTGTATGGAAACACAAAAGACCCTGAATAGCCAAAGCAATCTTGAGAAAGAAAAACGGAGCTGGAGGAATCAGGCTCCCGGACGTCAGATGATACTACAAAGCTACAGTAATCAAGACAGTATGGTACTGGCACAGAAAGAGAAATATAGATTAATGGAACAGGATAGAAAGCCCAGAGATAAACCCATGCACATATGGTCACCTTATTTTTGATAAAGGAAGCAAGAATATACAATGGAGAAAACACAGCCTCTTCAATAAGTGGTGCTGGGAAAACTAGACACCTACATGTAAAAGAATGAAATTAGAACACTTCCTAACACCATACACAAAAATAAACTCAAAATGGATTAAAGACCTAAATGTAAGGCCAGACACTACCAAACTCTTAGAGGAAAACATAGGCAGAACACTCTATGACATAAATCACAGCAAGATCTTTTTTGACCCACCTCCTAGAGAAATGGAAATAAAAACAATAATAAACAAATGGGACCTAATGAAACTTAAAAGCTTTTGCACAGCAAAGGAAAACATAATCAAGATGAAAAGACAACCCTCAGAATGGGAGAAAATATTTGCAAATGAAGCAACTGACAAAGGATTAATCTCCAAAATTTACAAGCAGCTCATGCAGCTCAATATCAAAAAAACAAACAACCCAATCCAAAAATGGGCAGAAGCCCTAAATAGACATTTCTCCAAAGAAGATATACAGATTGCCAGCAAACACATGAAAGGTTGCTCAACATCACTAATCATTAGAGAAATGCAAATCACAACTACAAATGAGGTATCACCTCATACCAGTCAGAATGGCCATCATCAAAAAATCTACACGCAATAAATGCTGGAGAGGGTGTGGAGAAAAGGGAACCCTGTTGCACTGTTGGTGGGAATGTAAATGGATACAGCCACTATGGAGAACAGTATGGAGGTTCCTTAAAAAACTAAAAATAGAACTACCATACGACCCAGCAATCCCACTACTGGGCATATACCCTGAGAAAACCATAATTCAAAAAGAGTCATATACCACAATGTTCAATGCAGCACTGTTTACAACAGCCAGGACATGGAAGCAACCTAAGTGTCCATCGACAGATGAATGGATAAAGAAGATGTGGCACATATATACAATGGAACATTACTCAGCCATAAAAAGAAATGAAATTGAGTTATTTGTAGTGAGGTGGATGGACCTAGAGTCTGTCATACAGAGTGAAGTAAGTCAGAAAGAGAAAAACAAATACAGTATGCTAACACATATATATAGAATCTAAAAAAAAAAAAAAGGTTCTGAAGAAACTAGTGGCAGGACAGGAATAAAGGCGGAGATGTAGAGAATGGACTTGAGGACACGGGGAGGGGGAAGGGTAAGCTGGGATGAAGTAAGAGAGTGGCAGGGATATATATACACTACCAAATGTAAAATAGATAGCTAGTGAGAAGCAGCTGCATAGTACAGGGAGATTAGCTCAGTGCTTTGTGACCACCTAGAGGGGTGGGATAGGGAGGGTGGGAGGGAGATGCAAGAGGGTGGGGGATATAGGGATATATGTATATGTATAGCTGATTCACTTTGTTATACAGCAGAAACTAACACAGCATTGTAAAGCAATTATACTCCAATAAAGATGTTAAAAAAAAAAAAGAATGGCTATCATCAAAAAGAACATAAATAAGAATGTTGGCAAGGATGTTACACTATTGGTAGCAATGTAAATTAGTGCAGCCACTATGGAAAACAGCATGAAGGTTTCTCTAAAAACTAAAAACAGAACTACCATATGACCCAGCAATTCCACTCCTGGGTACATATCCAAAAAAAAAAAGACAAACACTAATTCAAAAAGACACACGCACCCCAATGTTCATAGTAGCATTATTTATAATTGTCAAGATATGGAAGCAACCTAAGTGTCCATTAACAGATGAATGGATAAAGAAGATATGGCATATATATACAATGGAATACTACTCAGCCATAAAAAAGAATGAAATTTTGCCATTTGCAGCAACATGGATGGGTTTGGAGAGCATTATGCTAAGTGAAATAAGTCAAACAGAGAAATACAAATACCGTATGATATCACTTACATATGGAATCCAAAAAAATACAGGAAACTAATGAATATAACAAAAAAGAAGCAGACTCACAGATATAGAGAACAAACTAGTGGTTACCAGTGGGGAGAGGGAAGTGGGGAAAGGCAATACGGGGGTAGGGGATTAAAAACGTTTTTTTCATGATGTACCAACTTTTTCTCTGTGAAAGACACCACTAAGAGGAAAAAAAAACAAGCTACAGACTAGGAAAAAATATTTCTAAACCACATATCCTACAAAGGACTCATATCTGGAATATACAAAGAATTTTCAAAACTTAACAGCTAAACCAATTAGAAAATGGGAAAAGATATGAAGAGACACTTCACCAAATTGAATATACACATGGCAAATAAGCATATGAAAAGTTGTTCAACAACACCATCCATTAGGGAAATGCCAGTAAAGGTGGCAATGAGATATCATTACACACCTCTGTTCTAATAGTGACAGTATGAAAAGCTGGCAAAGACATGGAAAAACTTAATCTTTTACACCTTACTGGTAGAAATATAAAATCGTACAGCCACACTGGAAAACAATTTGTCAGTTTCTTACAAAATTAAGCATACATATAAGACCCAGCATATGGCAATTATCCTAGAGAAAGGATATCTGTACACAAATGTTCATATCAGATTCATTCATAATAGTTAAAAACTAGAAACAATCAAAATGTACTGCAATAAGTGAATGGTTTATAGAAACTTAAGTACATCCATGCAATGGAATAATACTCAGCAATAAAAAGGACAAACTATTGATACGCAATTTGGATGAACCTCAAAGGCAATTCATCGACTGAAAAAAGCCAGTTTCGAAAGATCACATATTGTATGATTCCATTTATATAAAATTCTTGAAATGATGAAATTATGGAGAGGGAAAAGGGATTAGAAGTTGCCTGAGGTTAGGAATGATGGGGGTGACAGTGGTGGTTGTGACTATAAAGGGGAGCACAAGGGAGACCTTTGTGGTGATGGAACAGTTCTGTATCTTGATTGTGGTGGGGGATTAGATGGATCTACACATGTGATAAAATGGCACAGAATTATACACATACATTATACCAATGTCAATTTCCTTGTAGGATACTATGTTATAGTTACATAAGATATAACCATTGGGGGAAACTGGGACTGTAAGAATACATGAGATTTTTGTACTATCTTTGCAATTGCTGTGAATATATAATTATTTAAAAATAAAAAAATTTTAAATCACTGGTTACCTTGTCATTGTTATTCATTTCATTTCATTTCATTATTGTTACTGAAAATAATTTTGCTGTTTAGAAGACTTGGAGCAATAAAAATGACCCATTCTAGGGTATCAAATATTCTAGGTATGCCACTGAATATAGCTAAAAGAAATGAATGTGCTTGTCTACCAGAAGACATGTACAAGAATGTCCACAGCAGCTTTATTTATAAGAATAAACTGGAAATAACTGAAATGCCTAAAACCTGGAAGATGAATAAACTGTGGTATATTCATACAATGGAATACTAAAAGGAAGAGGAGGGGAAAGGAGAGGAAGAGGAAAAATTTCATCTCACTTTATGTATACATTAAAGCCTCAATTATATTTTCAGTAATGGGGCCTGATTTAGCATCCTTGATCAAAATTTAAAACTGCCCCTTCACTCTTATAATGAATTAAAACTATATTTGCTGCTCTGTATTAAAGAGTTGCCAGTATTACATTAAAAACACTGAAAACAGTTGGATTTCAAATGAATTATGGTAGTCTCCCTTATCCACCATTTCACTTTCTACAGTTTCTATTACCCACGATCAACTGTGGTCTGAAAACATTAAATGGAAGACTCCAGAAATAAACAATTCATAAGTTTTTCAACTGCACTCTGTTCTAAGTAGCGTAATGAAATTTTGCACTCACTTGGGATCTCCAACCATCAACATTTTCTGCTCCTGACATCAACCATCAACATCTTCATGGATCAATGATCCAGGATCACCCGAAGCAGGTGATCCTCCTTCTGACAGGTGGTCAGAAGGCCAGTAGCCTAATGCTACATCACAACGTCTACATCATTCACTTCACTTCATCTTACTTATCACATAGACATTTTATCATCTCACATCATCACAAGAACAAGGGTGAGTACAGTACAATAAGATATTTTGAGACAGAGAGATAGACCACATTCACGAATCTTATTACAGTATATTGTTATAACTGTTCCATTTCATTATTGTCGTTAATCTTTGACTGTGCCTAATTTATAAATTAAACTTTATCATAGGTCTGTATGTATTGGAAAAAACATAGTATATAAAGAGTTTGGTACTCGCCCCAGTTTCAGACATTTACTGGGGATGGATAAGGGGGGCTACTGTATATTGTTGCAGGATATAACTGTTTCTTCAAAAATTCTAATAATTCATCTAACTAGCAAGTTATACAACGTGAAGTTGTATACTTAGTTATATAAGATCTCTCTATGAAATCTGTGAAAATTGTTACCAAATTAATATGTATTTTAAGAGCACAAACCACTTATGAAACTTCATTTTTATTACTGTGTCAAAAAACATTTACTAGAGAGTGGAAAATATATTAATGGTCCATTGAAATTCACTTCCCAGTGTCCCCTTTGCCCTTTACAGCATCTTCTCCTCTAGCAGACAGTAGGGAGAATCCAGATCCTGCCAAAGACAGGATGTGAGGCTATGCTTTACATGCACTCGAGAGAACAAGAAGTGTAGAGCAGGTGCATCCATAGAAAAGGTCTGAGAAAGCTCTCAGAATCCCTAGCTGGGCTGATTGGTGATGGTATTTCTTTCCTGAGGCTGGCTAGTAAAAACTGGAGGGGGTAAATACTTCTTTAAATGCAAAGACAGGAACACAAGACTTCAAAGCATACAAAAAATCAAGGAAACATACACCAACAAAGGAACACAATGATTTTCTAATAACCAATCCTAAAGAAAGAAAGCTCTACGAATTACCTGATGAACAATTCCAAACAATTGTTTTAAGGAAGGTTGGTAAGCTACAAGAGAACACAGATAGACAATGCAACAAAATCAGGAAAACAACACAGGAACAAAATGAGAAATTCAACAGAGATAGAAATCATCAAAAAAAACCAAACAGAAATTCCGGAGCTGAAGAATACAATGAATGAAATGAAAAATCCAAGAGACAGCATCAACATCAGGCGTGAACAAACAAAACAGAGGAAAAAAATCTGAGAACTCAAAGACAGGTAATTTGAAATTATCTAGTCAGAGTGTCTGAATGGATAAAAAACAAGACCCAACAATATGCTGCTTACAAGAGACTTGCTTCAGCTTTAAGGATACACATATCTTTAAAGTGAAGGGATGGAAGAAGATATTTCATGCAAGTAAAAACCAAGAGAGCAGAGGTAGCTACACTTATGTTAGATAAAACACACTTTAACTCAAAAGCTGCAATAAGAGACAAAGAATGTCATTATACAATGATAAAAGGGTCAATTCATCAAGAAGATATAACAATTATAAATATAGACTCATCCCTTGGTATCTGCAGGGGATTTGTTTGAGGACCTGCTACAGATACCAAAACCCACAGATGCTCAAGTCCTGTAGTCAGCCCTCCACATCCCTGGTTCCACATCTGCGAATTCAACTAATCCCGGATCATGTAGTACTGCATTTATTGAAAAAACCACATTTAAGTGGACCTGCAGAGTTCAAATCTGTGTTGTTCAAGGGGTCAGCTGTATATGCACCCAACATGAGAGCACTCAAATATGTTAAGCAAATATTAACAGATATCAAAGGAGAAACAGACAGCAGTGCAGTAATAGTAGGGGACTTCAATACTCCACTTTCAACAGTGCATAGATCATCCAGACAGAAAATCAGTAAGGAAACACTGCATTGAACCATACTTTAGATAAAATGCACCTAACAGACATACACAGAACATTCCATCTAACAGCAGCAGAATACACATTCTTCTCAAATACACATGGAACATTCTCCAGGATAGATCACATGCTAGGTCACAAAAAAGTCTTAACAGATTTAAAAAGAATAAAATCATATAAGTATCTTTTCTGACCACAATGGCATAAAACTAGAAACCAAACATCAGAAGAAAGCTGGAAAATTAACAAATATGTGGAAATTAAACAACACACTCCTGAATAACCAATGGGTCAAAGAAGAAATGAAAAGGGAAATCAAAAAATATCTTAAATGGGCTTCCCTGGTGGCGCAGTGGTTGAGAATCTGCCTGTCAATGCAGAGGACAAGGGTTCGAGCCCTGGTCTGGGAAGATCCCACATGCCACGGAGCAACTAGGCCCGTGAGCCACAATTACTGAGCCTGCGCGTCTGGAGCCTGTGCTCCACAACAAGAGAGGCCGCAATAGTGAGAGGCCTGCGCACCAGGATGAAGAGTGGCCCCCGCTTGCCACAACTAGAGAAAGCCCTCGCACAGAAACGAAGACCCAACACAGCCATAAATAAATAAATTATTAATTTAAAAAAAAATATCTTAAATGAAAATGGAAATACAACATACCCAAACTTATGGGATGCAACAAAAGCAGCTTTAAGAGGGAAGTTTATAGCAATAAACACCTATATTACGAGAAAAGAAAGATCTCAAATAAACAACCTGACTTTAAACCTCAAGGAATTATAAAAAGAACAAACTAAGCCCAAAGTAAGCAGAAGGAAGAAAATAACAAAGATCAGGGCAGAAATAAATGAAATAGAGACTAGAAAAATGATAAAACATATCAATGAAACTAAGAGCTGGTTTTTTGAAAAGATAAACAAAATTGACAACCTTTAGCTGGACTAGCTAAGGAAAAAAGAGAGAAGACTTGAATAAATAAAATCAGAAATGAAAGAGGAAACATTACAACTGATACTACAGTAATACAAGGGATCATGAGAGGCTATTATGAACAATTATATGCAAACAAATTAGATAATCTAAAAAATGGATAAATTCCTAGACACATATAACCTACCAAGGCTGAATCATGACTAAATAGAAAATCTGAAAAGACCAATAATGAGTAAGGAGATTGAACCAGTAATCAAAAATCTTCCAATAAAGAAAAGTCCAGGACCAGATGCTTTCACTGGTGATTTCTACCAAATATTTAAAGAAGAATTAATACCCATCTTTCTCAAATCCTCCAAAAAAATTGAAGAAGAGAAAACACTTCCAATATCCCTGAAGAATACAGATGCAAAAATCCTCAATACAATACTAGCACGGCAAATTTAACAGCACATTAAAAGAATCAGATACCATGATCAAGTGGAATTTATCCTTGGGATGCAAGGATGGTTCAGCATATGCAAATCAATAAATGTGATATACCACATTAACAGAATGAAGGATAAAAATTATATGATCATCTTAATACAGAAAAAGGTTTGACAAATTCATGATAAAAAAAAAACTCTCAACAAATTATGTATAGAAGGACTGTAGCTCAACACAATAAAGGCCATATATAACAAGTGCACAGCTAACATCATGCTCAAAAGTAGAAAACTGAAGGCTTTTCCTCTAAAATCAGGGATAAGACAAGGGTGCCCACTCTTGCCACTTGTATTCAACATAGTACTGGAAATCCTAGCCAGAGCAATTAGGCAAGAAAAAGAAATAAAAGACATCCAAAATGAAAAGGAAGAAGTAAAATTACCTGTTTGCAGATGACATGATCTTGCATATAGAAAACCCTAAAGACTCCATCAAAAACTGTTAGAACTAATCAATGAATTCAGTAAAGCTATAGGATTTGAAATCAACAAACAAAATCAGTTGCATTTTTTACACTAAAAATGAACTATCTGAAAGAGAAATTAAGAAAACAATCCCTTTTGCAATAGCTTCAAAAGCAATAAAATACGAAAGAATAAATTTAACCAAGGAGGTTAAAAATCTGTACACTGAAAATTATGACACTGATGAAAGAAACTGAAGACTCAAATAAATGGAAAGATATCCTTTGTCCCTTGGGTTGGAAGAATTAATATTTTTAAAATGTCCATACTGGGGCTTCCCTGGTGGCGCAGTGGTTAAGAATCTGCCTGCCAATGCAGGAGACACGGGTTCGAGCCCTGGTCTGGGAAGATCCCACATGCCGCGGAGCAACTAAGCCCATGAGCCACAATTACTGAAGCCTGTCCACCCTAGAGCCCGTGCTCCACAACAAGAGAAGCCACCACAATGAGAAGCCTGCGCACCACAATGAAGAGTAGCCCCCGCTTGTCGCAACTAGAGAAAGCCCGCACGCAGCAATGAAGACCCAACGCAGCCAAAAATAAATAAATAAAATTAATTAATTAATTAATTAATTTTAAAAAAATGTCCATACTACGCAAAGTGATCTACAGGTTCAATGCAATCCCTATCCAAATTCCAATGGCATTTTCACAGAAACAGAAGAAGAAAACTCCCAAAATTCCAACTGAATTACAAAAGACCCTGAACAGCCAAAGCAATTTTGAGAAAGAAGAAAGAAGCTGGAAGCATCACACACTTGATTTCCAACTATATTACAAAGCTATCATAATCAAAACAGTACGGTAGCTGCATAAATACAGATGCATAGACCAGTGGAACAGAATAGAGGGCCCAGAAATAAATCCAGGCATATATAGTCAACCAATCTTTTACAAGGAGGCCAAGAACACACAATGAGGAAAGGATAGACTCTTCAATAAACAGTCTTGGTAAAACTGGATATCTACATGCAAAAGAATGAAATTGCATCCCTATATACACCATTCAAAAAAATTAACTCAAAATGGATTAAAAACTTAAACATAAGACCTGAAACTGTAAAACACATAGAAGAAAACATAGGGAAAAAGCTCCTTGACATTGGTCTTGACAATGATTTTTCGGATATGACACTAAAAGCAAAGGCAACAAAATGAAAAATAAAACAGTAGGACTATATCCAATTTAAAAGCTACTGCACAGCAATGGAAACAATCAACAAAATAAAAAGGCAACCTACAGAATGGGAGAGAATATTTTCAAACCATATATCTGTTAAAGGGTTAATATCTAAAATACATAAGAAACTCATTTAACTCAATAGCAAAAAAAAAAAAAAAACCAAATAATCTGACTAAAAAAATGAGCAAAAGTCCTGAATAGACATTTTTCCAAGAAGACATACACAAATAGCCAACAAGTATGTGAAAACATCACTAATCACCAGAAAAATGCAAATCAGAACCACAATGAGATATCACCTCACACCTGCTCGGATGGCTATTATAAAAATGACAAGAGGTGACAAGTGTCGGCAAGGAGGTAGAGAAAAGGACACCTTTGTACGCTGTTGGTGGGAATATAAATTGGTATCGCCGTTCTGAAAAACATTATGGAGATCCCTCAAAAAATTAAAACCAGAACTACCATATGGAAACAAACTAAGTGTCCACTGACGTATGAATGGATAAAGAAAGTATGAAATGGAATATTATTCAGCATGAAAAAGAAAATTCTGCCATTTGAGACAACATGGATGAACCTGGAGGATATAATACTAAGTGAAATAAGCCGGACAGAGAAAGACAAGTACTGTATGATCTCACTAAATGTGGAATCTAAGAAAAAAAAGTTGAACATATAGAAACAGAGAGTAGAATGCTGGTTCTCAGGGGTTATGGGGTGGGAGAAATCTGAACATATTGGTCAAAGGATATAAATTTTCAGTTATAAGATGAATGAATAAGTTTTGGGGATCTAATGTACAGTATGGTGACTACAGGCAATAATACTGTATTATATACTTGAAATATGCTAAGAGAGTGAATCTTATGCATTCTCACCACAAAACAAACAAAACTCCTCAGTATCTGCATTATGCAATGATGTATATATAATTAACAAGACTTAAAGGTACAACTACTGTGTGTACCCTCTTTAGGCTACATTTTACTGTAGTTAGCTTTCCTAAATAATTTTTAATATACCAACTTCAGATTCTGTGTGTTTTTCTGATATTATTACCTGAATTGCTGGTCTAGCTTTTCAGCCACAAAATCCTGTCTCTCTTTTTCTTTCTTCTCTCTTAATAATCTGACTTTATCTCTCATTCTATCTTTTTTCTCCTCAATTGTTTCTTCTTTCAATTGCATTTCAATAAAATATTCATTTTCTTCTGATGCTAAAAGTTCACGTAACCTAAGTTCACAAAACAAAATGACAACAGAAAAGGAAATTAAAACTATCATGCCACATGTACCATTTCACTAACTGATTTTTATTTTGTTAAATCTGATTTCAGAAGTACACGTTCAGTCATAAATTTTGTAAGAAGGAAAGATCATTACAGTATTCCATAAAATAAGACTAGTTGCCATTTAAAGCAATAAAGATACTAATCTATGCCATGTTTTATTTGATCACATACAGATAAGATACGTAATGTATATCTTCAACAAAAAAGCAAAATGAGCAGATTTTAATTAAAAATAAAGAAATTTGAAACAGTATGTTCTTTTGCTTTCTATCAAACATAGGTTATCACAAGTGAAAACAGAAACAAGCAATAGCTATTGGTTTGGTAGGAATATGCATAGCTCAGCCATGATCCTTAATGTAAAAATTCACTTGATTTTTGATTGATCAATCTCAAACTGTGGTTTTAGGAATGTTTCAGAGTCTGGATCAGCTGGTTTACGAGCCTTACTTATTTCGTCTTTCTTCAGTATTGATGATAAACCCTTGCATGGCATCCTTGACTCCTGCTTTCACAAGACTGTCCACAAACTTGCGGTCATTGTGCTGGTCCCACTCAGCTTTCAAGCGATCCCGCTCGTTTGACTTAATGGAAGCCAAAATAGCATGATGCTTCTGATGGCTGCGTCGGATTCTTTCCAGATGATGCTCAGCCCCTTGGTCTTTGGGAGGCTTGGCTCTCTGAAAACAAATAGCAACTACCACTTATGATAGACCCAAAATCAATTGCATATTTTCAATTAATCATGACCTCCACCAATACTCATATTAATCAAAACTTGGTATATAAAACTAATACATCCTGCTACAACTGCAAACAGCTTAGGTGCCTAAGATGTAACTTGTTTGATTCTTTGAACCTATACCTAAGATGTCATCAAATCAGTCTCAAATATTTCTCAAATGCCATTTGAGTAAAAGCTCATGGAATTATAAAGTTAAAAATTTGAACAGGGCTCCAGAGATTATCTAGTCAACAGATAATTGACTAGATAATCTCTGGATTATCTAGATAAGTTATAACTCAACAATAGATAAGTTATTTGCTCAAAGTGCTTTAAATAGTTAGGGCAGACCTGGATAGAACAAGAATTAGAGGTCTTCTAACTCCTGACCTTGATCTTGCCACCAACTATCCCACATTGTTTCTCAGGGGTGGACAACATCGTTACCAACAGAAAAATTCTTTCAATTAAGAGACTACTATCTAAGTATAAGGATATATCAATATATAACGAGTTGTGACAATGAAAAACCCTTTACTAAGAAGGAAGTAAGGAAGATAGAAAGGGAGGGAGGGAAAGAAGGAAAAGAAAAGGGAAAAAAAAAACAAAAAAACCCTAGTGGTAGAACTTTTTTCCTATTTCTATTGTGCCCAGAAGTTTAATGTAAGAGCTGTGCTCCTGACATTTTGGGGTAAATTGAATTTCTGTAAATATGTTCATTTTATACAAACTTCCACCAGAAAGTTGGAAATGCATACATCATTGTGAATACATATTGACACATTTAATAAAATCATATGGACTATATCGTTTTCATTTCTGTATTCCTAGCAATGAACACGCCTACCAGCATCAGGTTCTCAATATGAATGGGAAAGATGAATGAATGAAACAATGTTTATGGGTGGGCTTGATGTGATTCCTGCTCCTCCTGGGCCACCATGAAATCCATGGTCTTGAGCTTTGTATTTTCAGCCAGTTTTATCAAATCATCCTTAGGTGAGTAGTGAGACTCTGGTGTGCTGATTCACAGTAACAAAACCTTTAACTCATGTGGCAGAGTCAATCTGATCATTTACACTTAGAACAGCACTGTCAGGATTACCAGAATACTGGCACTGGGACTTGGTAAGGGAATCTCCTAGGGAAAGAAAACCAACATTTGAAGATAGCTTCATGAAAAGATTCAGGGCTCAGGGTATATATATATATATATATATATATATATATATATATGTACCTAGATTAGTTGAACAAGATAATACAAAGCTGAGGTAGGTTGGAGACAAAAGACAACGTTGAGGGTTACATCATGGGAAGTAGCTAATCCATATCCAAATTATTTAGAGCCTAGATTTAGTTAACAAACTACTGTTCTCTAATATATAAAACATTTTATGAATGCGGATTCAGTTACAACAAAGCAGAGCTGGGTCAAGACTGCACCCTGGGCAGGATATACATAGGAACTCACGCTCCCAGTAGACAGATGGGCTGAGAACAGGAACCAAGCACCAAGGTCATCAGGAATCAATTGTCAAATTGTCACGGCAAGAACCAGGTTCTGAGGTACATTTTGACTGAAGAGGGGGATGGGGGTGAAGGGTGGTGAGAAACAGCCTGAGCAGTAGCTGGGGATTAGGAAGCCCTTTAAGGCTTGGGCATCCTGTGTAGGACTTTGTGGTCAGGAAGGACCCTATCTCTGGATGAACAGATATGATCTGGAGTTCTCTAACAATAAGGTGGTGCCAATCCATGCAGAGTCTTAGCATTATGTAATCAAAACCTGTCCTGTTTAACAGAAATATAATATAAACCAGATATGTAATTTAATAACATTTTCTAATAGCTGTATTTTAAAAAGTAAAAAGAAACAGGGGAAATTAATTTTAATAATATATTTTTATTTAGCCAATATATCCAAAATATTATCATTTCAACATGTGACTCTACGCATAGTTCAAGTGCTCAAAAGCCATTTGTGGCTAGTGGCCACCATAATGGACACTGCAACTCTTAAACCATGCTAAATTCAGAACAAAGGGTTTAATAACTACTCTGTACTTTCAAGGTCACCGAAGGCTTTTGTTACTGCAACATCTCAAATTAGTTTCTACTATTACAGTTTACAGTTTAATGTCTTAAAGAATGATGTCTTACAGCCTAGGTTTGATTCTGGCCTCTACTGATTACTAATTGTGTGATCTTGAGCAAGTTACTTAATCTTTTTAAGTCTCAGTTTTCTCACCTGTCAAAATGAGCAAAATAAATGTCCTCCTAAAAAATTATTTCAAGAAGTAAATAACTGGGTCCCTAGGAGGCACTCACCAAATAGCTGCTCCTTTTGCTTCTCCATTACTTCAGACATTTCATCTTTCACCACCTTCTCCTGGAGGAATTGTTTAGCATCCAAGTCTCATCTCTGGTGGCTTTAATTCTTCTCCCACCACAACTCTGCAACCTCTAACATCCACACTTCTTATCACACTCTGACATCTGAGATACACCAGCTCTGACCTCTTCCTTTTCCTCTTTATTCTTCTATAAACTTAAAGTGTTCAATAGGCCTGCTTCTCTGGTTTGGTGGTAATTTGGTGGAACAGAAATCCTTATTGGTTCCCAACACAAGTAATATCACCTGACCAATGGCCCAGCCCCTGAGCTCAGTGTTCGCATATAGAACCCAAAGTACATCAATTTCTGTCCCTCATAAAGTCTGTCTATAATGATCACCTTGGACTGTACAGACTGTAAAAGACTCCACTCTACTGATTTCCAAACCCAGATCCTACAGTCCCTGGACCTAAAGAAGAGGGAGCAGGTCTATAAATTGACTGAGAACTGCTATGTGCACTATGGAGCATAATAAAACTGTACCCTTCATTATCTCTGATCTTTCTTCCACAATGTTCCAACACAGACAATGTAGCACATCATTATCTACTGTGTTAACCTTTGATGGTTTTGTGCATGAGCAAGTTGTTTCTGCAGTTAGATGATAAGCAACGTGAAGGCAGGGATCAGACTTCTAAAGAAGGGTAAACCTCCCAGGGTCACTGTATTCACCCCTGTATTTTCCACAGAGCTGTGCACACAGCAGGGGCTCAAGTAATACCTCTATAATTGCCTACCTACACGTGGTTTTCTAGCCTGTAGAAACCAGTGTGTAGAAACAAAGGAATGCAGGTGCATGGACCAAGTGTCTGGGGTTCTGAGCAGGACCTATCAAACTCTGCAGCACGCAGCATTCCCCCGGCCTCCTACCACCTCCCCTGCCTTAAAGGCAACCAACCTCCTATTCCCAGGCCTGCAGGGACGCTTCTGTTATGGTTGAGTCAGCAAAGGAAGGGCTCTATAACCACTCACAACCTCTCACAGCCCAATACTCCTTCAACAGACGATTTTCCTAGGCGTGTAGAACTAGCCCAAGACCGTACAGCTGAATCACTGCCAGCCCAGACCCCCGATTTCCTGCCGCCTGACCCAGCACCGTTTCCTTGACACACACTCCTTATTGCAAGGGGACGACCTCTTTCAGCAGTCTTGGAAGACTGAAAACCCTCAAGATCTCAAGTGGTGTTTCTCCAAATACAGAAAGTAAATATTATATGACGCGGGGGGTTGGGGGGTAGGGAGGGACGGAGTACGAGAGCTAGGCAAGAGACCTTATCCTTCCCTCTTTCAAAATTCAAGCTGCTGCATCAAGCACCTGCTTCCCTCGAGAGAGCCCCTGCTGGGGGCCAGGGTGGGCTGCGCTGGTGCTGAGTTGGGGGAGATGCAGAAAGCGGTAGGGTCCCTCACACACACCCCGTGCTTACCACGATCACCACTTTGGGAGTGGGGCCCTTAACCTCCCGCTGTACGATGCCAAATCGCTGGCTGTACATTTTCGAGTCCCCTCGGGTTGGGGGCGGCGCCCGCCGCGATTCCCCAGCCACAGCGACCTGAGGGACCAGATTCCGCGACGCAGAGGTCCGGTTGCCATGGTGCGCCTCTCGGGGCTCTGGGCAGGTGAGTGGGGCGGAAGTTGGTCCCGTCACCATGGTGACCATAGACGCCGGCACTCGCGACTTCCTCTGGGAGTGTAAAAGCTGAGTCTGCGCAGTCCTCACCCCGCCCTTGGCCAGGCCTCCCGCTGACCTCGCTCCCTTCTAGGGTTCATCAAATAGCAGAAAAAGAGCCTCCTTAACCCGAAGTGAAGTCGAAGATCTAACTACATTCCAATTGACTTTTCTATTTATATCTTGTAATCGGTCTAAAAGCATGAGAAAGGTTAGTGGGCATTTTGTTGGTAGGTTAAATTTTGAGGCCATCTCTAAGTTAATCTTCATGACATATATCATCACAAGACAACCTTATTCGCGTAGCTCTTTACAGGAATTTACAACGTATTTTCACACATAAAACCTCTGAGCCTCACAAATATAAGACTGATGGAACAGCGGGTATTATCCTCATTTTACAGCTAAAACAATTAAAGCTGAGAGAGCCTGTTTTGTCAGCCAACTCAACCAGTAATGACAAATCTGTTAATAAAATCAGGAAACCGGGGCTTAGATTTGAGGTACCCTAGGATGGGGGGCAATCAGATGGGCTGGTACGGCAGTGACACGACCTGGCTGGGCACAATAAAAACCAGGGCCATGTGGTTTAGATTAGATGTGGATTAGAACTGCAGGTGATCGGGCTCTGAGATTCCGGATCCCAGGCAGGAAAACAACACAGGTCAGGAAACCTAGAAGGGGCCCTCAGCACAGGTGGAGACCACAGCTGTATTTCCGGTCAAGAGCAAGGTGGTAGTTAATACCTAAAAGCCAAATAAATTTTGGAACTCTTTCTATAGTGGGGGTGAACATAGAACTATCATTACAACACAAAAAAAAATCAGCACCTAGTCGGTCACTGACGTGTATTAACCAAAGTACAACTAGTACTGTGCATCCCATCTTAAGACCGCAATTTACGGTAAATTAGCATTGCTTAATCATTTGTAATCTGCCCACTTCAGATTTTGTAGGCGGTATGTTTCTAGGTTTGGACTCCATTTCCTGAATTGCTGGTTCAGGCTTCCAGCCACAAAACAGTGTCTCTCTTCTCTTTCAAAATTTCTCTTAGTAATTCTCTCATTTTGTCTTTTATCTCCTATAAAGTTTCTTCTTTCAATTGCAGTTCGGTAAAATACTCATTTTCATTTACTGCTAAGAGTTTACGTAGCCTGAAACAAACAAAAAAGAAAGAAATTAGATGGTCGTCTCCGTTCCCTGGACGGGGTCCTGAGGGCCAGTTCCTTGATCTTCGATTCCCACGGGTGCCTGGCCCGCCGGCTGGTCTGGGTGGAAGCACCCTGACACCACACCCTTGGGCAAGAGAGGCGACGAAAACCCCTCGGCCTAGAAGCGGGGTTTGGTAAAAGCCACTGAGATCCTTGGGCGCCCGTCGGTGACCTCCGAGGTCTACAGCCTGGAGTTTTCAGCGACAGACAGGGGAAGCGGACCCTTGGCAATACCCGGCTGCCCTGAACATCCCAGCGTTGGTCCTGAGCTCATCTTGCCGCGCCCTCACCCTGGGCGTGTCCCGTAATTTAATTCCGCTTCGGTTTTACCTGTTGAGCCACTTTGTGAAGAGGGGATTCGGCTTCCCACCGTGCCGGCTCGGCTTGGGAACAGAAGCCTGGACCCAGCGGAGGCCACGCCCCAGGGCCGCCCAGGCAGGCGGGTGAGAGGCAGCGTCTCCCGAGCCCTGGTGGGAGGACCACGGTCTGGGCGCCAGAGCCCCGTGGCGGGCCTATTCAGTGGGTGGAGGGGCCGGGCCAGGCGCCAAGCCCAGTGAGACAAGGCTTTCAACCAAGTCTCAACCTCCTGGGAGGCCTAAGAGAAGTGATTCACCCAAGGTCCATGGACAGAACCTGACCTTGATCTTGCCACCCGCTATACCACTTTCTCAGAGGCAGTCAATCAACACTTAAGCACCATAAAGACACTCCCAAAAGAAACACTAAGTGTATAAATCAGTAAACGGGACAATAAAAATCATTTAAAAATAATTTTAAAATAGAACAGCATAGAGATAGAAACTATTTATATTATTTCCAATGCCTATTGTGCCCCAACAAGGTTCACGCAAGGGCTGTCCTTCCAACAGTTTCCTGAATTCTGCATTTTCACCATTAAATTCCACGATAAAGTTGGAAATCCATTCACCATTTGTAAATACATACTGATGTATTTAATAAAACTGCATGGACTATATCTTTTTCATTCCTGAATCCCAGTATTAAGTACAGTGCCTACCATGGGCCAGGTTCTCAATACTTGAATGACACAAAAATAGCCGAGACCAGCAAGTTTTTTCTGGGTGGGCTTGACAGAATTTCTGTACTTGCTGGGGTCACCATGAAATCCATGGTCTTCAGCTTTGCATTTTCAGCAACGCAGCTTTATCAAGTTATCCTTTATCCTCAGTTGAGTAGTGAGACCCTTGGGAGCTGATTCATGGCAGGGTGGCTTTGTAACGTGTCACCTTGACTAGGCTACGTTTCCCAGTACTCCCTTCCCCGTACGCTTCCGGTTAGGATGGGCCACAAGAGACATTTTGCGTGATAACTGGAGGGCAGAAGTGAAGCAGCAGCACACTCGGAAGGTTGGTGCAGGGGCACCAGGCACTGTTGCAGTTCACACATGTCATTTATCTGCTGGCTCACCTCGTTGGTATGGGGCAGCAGTCAGGCCCGCAGCCAGGCCTGCAGCTGCTCCACCTTCCCCAGGATCTTCCTTCGGCTTCTCTAATTCCTGGCCCAGATGCACATTTAACTCTGTGATGAAGGGCACCAGCTTCTTCTGCAGGAAACCCACGTCATCGAAGTTGGAGGTGGTGAGAGGCTGACATGGGTTCCGGGCCATCCGCGTGGTTTCCAGCTCGTGCTCGGTGGCGCCAGTGTCTCCTCGGTCTCCCACTCTTTACATCCATCTTCCCTTCCCGATTGCCTGCCCTGCAGACTTCAAGCTCCAGCATTAGATGTAAAAACAACAGCCTTACAGAGACTGTTCAACCAGCTCCCACAACTGCATAAGGTCAAATCCCTACAATAAATCTTTTAACATGATATACATACTTATATGTACATATATACATAAAATCTTTATATTAGTGGTGCTGCTTTTCTGACTGTATCCTCATACACACAATAACCAGACTCTTATCTCATGAATCAGAATGCTATTCAAATAAATTTCACTTAGGACTTCACTGTCAAAATACCACTAGAATACTAGGGTTGAGTGGTTGGATCCTGGCGGGGGGAGGGGGGAGCAAAACAGTATCAAGAAAATTATCCAGTCTTGCCTCTGGCTGAAGTAGGCAGGGTGAGGCAAAGGAAGGAGCAGAGGAGGGTGGCAGAGGGCTATATAATGAGTTAAACTAGAGAAAAGTTTAATCTACATCTGAATTATCTAAACCTGCAGGGCTGGGACTAGAGTAAGGCAAGCGAAGCACATAGGCTACAAAATTTGAGGGAGGCATGCACTCAGTCCTGGCACTGTAAAGCTAACTAAGTAATGAATCACAGGTCTAATCTTCTTGGCACTTTATGCAGAATTGGAAAGTGAGGCAGGGCTGAGCCAAGACTGGCCCTTAGGCAGGACATGAAGCAGGAACTCAGACTCCTAGTAGATAGGGGCTGAGAGCAGAAACCAAGCACAAAGGTCACCAAGGGACAGGGGATTCGAGTTGTGAGGAATGATGAGCCAGGCCAGGAGCTTTACTTCTGAAGACTGCTTTGGCCGAGGACGGGGAGTGACGGTAACAAGCAGCGTCAATAGGGAAAGATGCCCTTTTGGGTTTGAGGGATCCTATGCAGCACCCAAGGCCTGGGAAGAACCCAGTCTCAGGAGGCACGGGTGCTCTGATAAGGTGGCACCATCCACAATGCCTTGGTGCTCCCTAAACCACCCTAAGGGCAGCAGTGTTAAGCGGTTTGTTACAACGCTTAGAGTAATCCACCTTGTCTTCAAGGTCACTGGAAACTTCCATTAATATAACATTATTACACACTATTGGATATAGGTTATAGTTTACAGTTTAGTGGCTTAACTTAGGACAAGGCTTTTACAACCTGGGTCTGATTCTAGGCTCTATCAATATTAGCTGTTCAACACTGGACAAGTTATGTAGTTTCTCTGCATCTCAGTTTTCCCGTCTGCAAAAATGGGCAAAACCAATGCCTTTCTAGAAAGATGTTTCTGAGGACTAAACTAGGTCCATGGGAGGAACTCACCAAATAGCAGTTCCTTTCCTCATTTATTCACATTACATTCCCAACTGCTGTCTCCCTGAGGAAATGTTTAGAGACACGGCCAGGTCTCATCCAAATGCATTTAAAATTATTTATGATGACGGCTTGTTTAGGCTGAAGGTGGCTTTAATTACATCCGCTCTCCCATCCCAACTCCCCAATCCTTAATATCCACACTTCTTATCACACTCAGGCTCTTGGGATTTGCACCGGTTGGAGCAGATGCACCAACTTTCTACTCTTTTCCTTCCTTTTCTGCTTACTTCCTCTATAAGCTCAAAGTACTGAACAGGCCTGCTCCTCTGGTTTGGTGGTAGGTTTTCCCAGTTCCTACTGACTCCCACACAAGCCCTGGCAATCCATCTATGGTCCAGCCTCTGAGCAGATCAGTGTTGTCTCTCATAAAGTCGGTCTGTAAATATCACCTTGAGTCCTACAGTCTGCAGAAGCCTCCAGTCTACTGCTTTCTAGCTCCAGGTTTTTTAAGGTCCTTGGACCTAGAGAAGAGGGAGCAGGTCTGTATGTTGAATGAGGTTCCCTATGTGCAAAATGGAGCATCACAAACCATTCCCTACTCTTCCATTTCCCCTTAATTTTCCCTTCTCTCTTCTAAAATCTTCCATTACAGACAATGTAGCACATCAAGCACATCATTACCTTCTCTGGTAATATGTAATGACTTCATGCATAGGGGAAGTAAGTCTCCCCAGTTGGATTATAAGCTCCCTGAAGGCAGAAATCCTGTGTCTCCTGAAGGATAAGCCTTCCAGGGTCATTGATTCACCGCTGTATCTGCCACACTGCAGTGTACCCAGAAGGGCTGCAATCAGTACCTCAGTACTTGCCCAGGTGCAGGTGGAGGAGTCTCTGGCCTGCAGACACTAGTTTGCAGGAACAAAGGAATCCAGGCGTTTAGGCCAACAGGTTTATGTTGCCTGTGTCTGGGGCTCTGTTCAGGGCTGTCAGCAGTTCTGCAGGAGGCAGCATGCCCCTGTCCTCCTCCCAACGTCCCAGTCCTTACAGGCACCTATCCTGCCTTCTACTGCCACGCCTGCAGGGACAGTCCTGTGCAGCAGCTGAAACAGTAAATGACCTCAACGGGCTCTGGAAAGGCTCAAGAAACACAGCCTAACCCCGTCCACAGAGGATACTCCAGTTGTATGTGGACCCAGATCACAAAGCCATCTTAGGACCCAGATCTCCTGCCCACCCACCATTGCCCAGCCCACCCATTCATCTTTTGGAGACTCCACAGGCCTTCAAGACCCCGAATGATAAGTCTCTGAATAAGAATTTATATATTAAGCCTGACCTCTGTGGATTTTCTTAGGGATATGGGGACAAGGCTTTCCTTTTCTTTTTCTTTCAAATCTCACCACAGGTCACCAAATCCTCTCCCCCCATCACCTCCCGTAACCCTCCTCAAGAACAGCCCTGACCTGGACCTCAGGAGAAATCTCTAAGGTCCTGTACATACCCCGTCACTGACTGTGACCAGAGCAGTGGTGTGGGGCCTTCACCTCCCACTACACCATGCCAAAACGCTGAGTGTACTTTCAAGACTCAGGGCCCACATCTGACCGGCACCCCACCCAATCCCACCCCCACCCCTCCCTGTGCGGGGCACACCTTGGCAACCAGACTGCTGTGTCCCGGAGGCGGGTTCCACCCAGGCTGAAAATCTCCGTGATCTGGGGAAGAATTAACATCAGGGTCAACATGGCTAGTGGGGCTAAAGCAGGGTCAGGAAGAGTGAGGTGCCCCCAGCACTGACCACGGGCGTGCCAGCCCCTCCTGCCTCCTCCTCTGGGGCCAAGTCAGAGGTGGAGTCATCCTTGTTCTCCTCCTCCTTGTCCTCCTCAGGGTCAGGTGGCTCTTGCTTCACAGGTGGCAGGCCTGGGTCTACTGCCTGGGAGAGGTGGAAAACGGGCAGTTGTCAGAAGGGTAGGGCTGGCCTGAGGAAAGTGTCTCTATCAGCCAACCTGTCACTGTGCTGACAATCCCACTTCTGTCATATTTGAGCACAGAAAAACCATCTCTCTGCCTACAAACCTTTCCCATTCCTCACAGATTTCCATTCTTCTGTTAGCTGGGCAGCAAAGCAGGCAAAACTAGTTGCCTGGGGAGGGTGGGGCATCTGTCAGACAGGCGGGATAATTCTGTGAGAGGCTGTAATCAGCACACCTATTACTTTGCTCAAAGAACCACCATCATGGCTCACCATCACTCTGCTCACAGACCACCCATCACTGACCCCCACCTTGCTGGGGCAGCCGGGCAGCAATACAGGAGAAGTCAGGATGGCTGTGCCCGGTGTCCAGTCTTCCTGGGCATCCGCCTTCTCTTGCTTCACCTGGGGTAAGGCCACGACCCAACTCAGGCCAGGGCACTGGGCCTCCTGCGTGAAGGAGGATGGCAGCAGACTTGGTCCCAGCTTCCCCACACGAGGCTGGGTGGGGTCGGGAAGGGCAGGATAAGGTGGGACCCTCACCTGTAACAGAGCTGCTGTGGAAGCTGGAGCTGGGCCAGGCACCTGCACGGGACTGCTTGCACCCTCCCGTAAGAACACGAGGTCGGTGCCAGGCGGGGGCAGCACAAAGCCGCTGCCTGCTTCCTGCTTCACTGGAGTCCGGGCACGGTCTGGTTGGGCCATGGGCGTGGCCAAGGGAAGCTTCGAGGTCTGACCCAGACGGGGCCTTCGAGCAGAGCCAGGCCTCTTTCGACGCGGGTAAGGTGCGGGTGGCCCGGCGCCATCCTCGGACCCTGCCCAGACACTTGGCAGCAGCCGCTTCTGTGAGGAGAGATGGGGTGTTACGGCTGCTGGGTACAATGGCCAACCACACTACCCTGCCCTGATCAATGTGCCTGTGACTCCGCTTCCCCCGCCCCCGTTAATCCCAGCACAGTCTCCTTAGATATGAGCCCCTCGTCACTGAGCCTGCTAGTCTCCTGTTGGCAATGCCAGTGCCACCCAGATTCCTCATTTATCCCAGCAGAATATCTGCTAATTGCTGGCCGAACCCCTTGCCCCACCCACCGCTCCGAAGCGGCAGGACCCATCTGGCGGGTCCCCACCCACCTACCAGGCCGGCCCATCCCTCTCAGGCGCGGGGGGGGGGGGGGGGGGCCTGACACTGTTCGTCCCGCCCACCTGACCCATCCTGCTGCACCCACCATAGCAAACTGCAGGCACTGGCGCCAACGACACTTCTGGCGCTTCTGGTTGCTGCCCCCGAATTTGGGCTTATCACAGCAGAAGTCGCAGTGGCCACAGTCCATCCGCCGCAGGCAGGCTGCACAGGCCCCACACTTGCGGTTCTGCCGACGGTTCGTGTAAGGCTGCTGGGGAGCAGAGGGACGGGGGACGCTGTCACTAGGACAATCACAATGCTGCTCCTGTTACTCCTCCACTAGCCCCACTGGAGGGAACTGGCTGGACACTGGTCTTAGCCTGACTCCCCACTGGTCACACCTCAGTGTCTGCTAGTCCGGCACCAGGCAGCATCACTGTACCGGACGGCCCGTGATACCACGAGGACTGTGGCTGCTCCAGCACGGTATCCATCGCTCTATCTGCTAGTCCCCCACTGGCTACCAAGACAATGTCTTGGACCCCCGCCTCCAGCAGGATTTTGCTGACACTCCTTTAGCTCCCATCACTGCACCTGCAACATCCGCTCATCCTGCGTGAACTTCAGTCACCGTGCCAGCTTTTCCTCTATTAGTCCCACCAGAGTGCTGGTTCATCCGACATTAGGTACTGTCACTGCACCTGTTGATCCCGTATTAGTGCCTACCCCACTGTCTGCTCATCCCACACTAGCACCCATCACTGTGCCTTACTATTCCCTTATTAGGCCCATGGCAGCATCTGCTTCTTTGGGGTTAACCAAGTGCCCTGGGAGAGTCTAGGCTTGTCCAGGTAGGGTGAGGCCACTCACTAGCTCGTCCTCGTCTACACAGTAATAGATGAATTCAGCAGGTGGCGAGGGGGCCAGGGCTCTGGGGTGCTGCAGAGGCAAATGGGGTGGGGTCAGGGCAGGTAGTGGGTGAGGTTACGGTTGTGCCTTCCCCCTGCCCACCAGGGCCTCACCAGCTCTGGAGACTCTGGAGGCTGCGAGGGCGGAAGTGCAGGCAGTGGCTGGGTTCGGGGGGGGCGCCGCCGGGGAGCCACCTTGGAGTCGCAGCCTCCCCTGCGGCGGCCGTGTTTACCCTGAGAGAAAGCCAGAAGGACAGTTTAGGCTTGGTGGCACCAGGCAGACACAGGACCACCTGCCTCCCCCGAGGTGTGCAGAAAGCATGCATGTGGGACAGGCAGGCAGAGGGTGGGCCGGGGCACTCACAGCAGGGGGAGCCACAGCTAGGGGAGGGCGTCGTTGACATCGCTGATGGTGGCGGCGGAGGCGGTGTGCAAGGTGCTGGCAGACAGGGGCAGGTGGGGCCGAGGAGGTGAGCACGGGACGGGGGAGAAAAGAAGACATGAGGTGGGCAAGGCCAGGCTGGGAGGAAGCAGCGGCAGCTGTAACAGTAGAATGAGCTCTGCCGTGGCCCACCAGCGCCGGCCCCTCCAGCCTGACTCACCCGCAGGCAACGCCGCTGGACGCACCTCCACTGGCGCCTGAGACCAGGGCGGGGAGGGCGAAGGCAGACTCGACAACGGCCACAGTCCTCTCGGGTCTGACAGCCCCGGCACACTCCACACCCTCGGCTCTGTGGGGGGCCGGAGGTGTGACGCATGGGGCCAGGACTATGAGGGTCAGGAGTGCAGGTGAGCCTCGGGCCCACCCCACCTGCCCGACTCACCCTTTCCACAATCCGGAGGCACCGTCTTCGCTCACACTTGCAGAACAGCCCCGAGGCCACATCATGGGGCAACTGCAGAAGGCAGGTGGAGCAGGCCCCACAGTCTTCCGTTACCTGGCAGGCCGCACACTCCCCGCAGCCCACACGCTGCCAGGAATGGGCGGGGCAAGGTCACAGGTCCAGGTAGAGTGGCTCCAGGAGCACTGCCCCTCGTGTGTCTGCTGACCCCACATTGGCCCCCATCATCACGTCTGCTCGTCCCCCGTTTGTCTCATCACTGTCTGATGACTACTGATTAGCCACCATCACTGAGGCCGTAACGATGTCTACTGTTCCCCTGTGAACCTCGTCACTGTGTCTACTGATTAACTCCCATTACTGTCGGCTGACTGTACCTAGCTCCCTACAAAATGACTCTGACACCCTGTGGATCCATCACTGTTCCTTCGGACTCTCACCAGCCCCTATCACATCCTGCTCCCACCGCACACTTGTGAGGAGGAAGCAGGTCGTGCTTACCTTAAACATCCTCTGCTCCCGGTTGAAAGCAATTCTCTGTGCTGCAGGGAGGGAGAGAGTAGAAGAGAAATGTAAAGGGAGCATCAGATACCTGACCTCATGACTGCCTCCGCCCTGACACCTACCATTCAATCTCCAGCCAGACACCTGTGTCCTAGCCTGACGCCAAGCCTGCTCCGGCTCTACCTCCCAGTGCCCCAGGGGCCACTCACCTCGGCAGTCCTTGCACAGAGTCTTGAGCCGCTGCCGTCGGGTTCCATCCCCTGAAAAGCTGATTCCACAGTTCTCACAGCACCTGGGATGGGAAACATGGGTGTGGGGCCGAGTGCACCCCCAACCACAGCCCTCGTGGACCTGGCTCACTTGAGGCCGACACTCACCCAGGCGCAGGAAGCGAAGCTGGGGCTGTGTCAGCATCAGCCTTGGTCTCATCCCTTGGGGCCTCCTTCCTGACTTCGCTCTTCGGAGGTCCAACCTGACGTTTCTGAGCCTTGGCTGGCCTCGAAGGCTTCTTCCGCTTCCTGCTGGGGATGGCCAAGGAATGGGCCTGGAGATAAGAGCAAGGGCAGGAAGATGTAAGTCAGCGGGTGGGTGTTAGATGGCTCAGCCACTCCTGCCTGGGTATCGCACACTGTACAGTACCTTGGGGGCTGGATAGCACAGGATGCCTTGTTTGAAGTCGAAGAGGGTGAGATCGCACGCAGGGCCCAGGTATCGGGTCAGCTCAACTTTGCTTCGGATCCTGTCTCCTGTGGGGCTGGGGGTGGGACAGGACGGGTTGGTACCTAGGCGGAGCCACTGCCACTCCACCCACACAACCCTCCCACTAGGCCGGTGAATAGGCCTGCAGAGCAGGTGGGATACAGGAGGCAGCCTGGGATCAGCCTATGAGCCCCGACCAAGTAACTACCCCAAATAACCCTGAACAGCAGCAGGAAGATAAAAGGCGTATAAATACCAGCAAGTATACCAACAGCAATAAGTCATACAACTGTAAACAGATATGCATGTATTTATAATGTGTGCTACTAGTGGTATTCTATGTAAGTGAAAATAAACACAAATAGGAACACAAATACATTAAATAATGTAACTGTGTTAGCACTACATATTAAATACACAGACAAATAAAGAAAACTTATATAAGACACAAACAAATGTTTCAAATATAGCTGGCCCTTGAACAACACAGGTTTAAACTGTGCAGGTCCACTTATACATAGATTTTTTTCAATAAATATACTGGAAAATTTTTTGGAGATTTGTAACTATTTAAAAAAACAATGAACCATGTAGCCTAGAAATATTGAAAAAATTAAGAAAAAGTTAGGTGTGTCATGAATGCATAAAATATATGTAGATACTAGTCTATTTTATCTTTTACCACCGTAAAATATACATAAGTCTATTATAAAAAGTTTAAACTTATCAAAACTTATTCATCACACAAACACTTAAAGACCATATGTGGTACCATTCGCAGTCAAGAGAAATGTAAACAAACATAAAGATGCAGTATTATACCATAACTGCATAAAATTAACTGTAGTACATATTATACTACTATAATCATCTAACAGCCACCTCCTGTTGCTACTGCAGTGAGCTCAAGTGTTGCGAATACCTGCTTAAAATGCCATGGAAGGCTAATCATCTCCGAGCGAGCAGTCTGTTTCTCCAGTAAATTGCTCATCATAGTAGAAAGTGACCCCTTGCGGTGGTTCTCATGTCATTTTCATCGCGTTTAGCGCAATACCGTAAACCCTGAATAACACCATGGGACCCATAACAAAGTGTAACTAGTGATGCTGGAAGTGCTCCCAAGAAGCAGAGAAAAGTCATGACATTACAAGAAAAAGCCGAATTGCTTGACATGTACCGTAGATTGAGATCTGCAGCTGTGGTTGCCCTCCAATTCAAGATTAATGAATCCAGTTGTAAGGACTATTGTTAAAAAAAAAAAAAAAAAAAAGGAAATTCATGAAGCCGTCGCTGCAGCTACGCCAGTAGCTCGAAAACCTTGTACTTTTTGCAGAATACCTTTTTATCTTGCACTGAAAATGCAGCTCTTATGTGGATGCAGGATTGCTATAAGAAAGCCATACCTATAAATTCCAATATAATTCCAGAAAAAATGAAGTCATCGTAATGACAGCTTAAAGCAAAAGGAAGGTGAAGGCTCTAAAGCCAGAGAATCTAATGCCAGCAAAGGATGGTTTGATAATTGTAGAAAGAGGTTTGGCTTTAAAAATGTCAAGATAACAGGAGAAGCGGGTTCTGCCAACCAAGAGGCAGCAGACAAGTTCCCAGACGCCATTAAGAAAATCACTGAGAAGAAAGGATACCTGCCTGAACAAGTTTTTAATGCAGATGAAAGTGCCCTATTCTGCAAAAAAAAAAAATGCCAGAAACGACATTTATTAGTAAGAAAGAGAAGTGAGCAACACGATTTAAGGCTGGAAGGGACAGGCTAACCCTACTGTTTTGTGCAAATGCAGTCAGGTTTATAATCAGGACTGCCCTTATCTATAAAGTTGCTAACCCTAGAGCCTTGAAGGGAAAAGATAGACCCCAGCTGCCAGTCTTTTGGTTGTACAAGAAGGCCTGGACAGCGAGAACCCTTTTTTTTATTGGTTCCATTGATGCTCTGTCCCTGAAGTCAGGAAGTACCCTGCCAGTAAGGGACAGCCTTTAAAGTTCTTTTGATATTGGACCACGCCCCTGCCCACCCAGAACCCCATGAATTCAACACCAAAGGCGGCGAAGTGGTCTACCTGCCCCAAACACAATGTCTCTAATTCAGCCTCTAGATCAGGGGGTCATAAGGACCTTTAAGGCTCATTACACACAGTACTCTATAGAAAAGACTGTCAACACTATGGAAGAGAACCTTCATAGACAGAACATCATGAAAGTCTGGAAAGATTACACCACTGAAGATGCCATCGTTATAGAAAAGGCTGTGAAAGTCATCAAGCCCAAAACAATAACTGCTGCTGGAGAAAACTGTGTCCAGATGTTGTGCATGACTTCCCAGAATTTACGACCAAGTCAATAAAGGATATCATGAAAGAGATTGTGGATACGGCAAAAAGGGGGGAGGGGAAGAAGGGTTTCAAGACATGGATCTTGGATTCAAGAGCTATCAGACACCACACCAGAGGAATTAACACAAGACGACTTGATGGAGATGAATGCTGCCGAACCAGTGCCAGATGATGAGGAAGAAGACGAAGAAAAAGGAGTGCCAGAAAAAAACTGACATTAAACAATCTAGCAGAAGGGTTCTGATATTCAAGACTACTTTGACTTATTTTACAACACGGACCCTTCTATGATATGGACACTGAAACTAAAGCAAACAGTGGAAGAAAGATTGGCACTGTGTAGAAACATTTTTGGAAAAGTAAAAAGCAAAAAAGTCAGACAGAAATTACAACGTACTTCTGTAAAGTTACACCAAGTGTTCTGGCCCTCCTGCCTTCCCTTCCACCTTCTCCTTCTGCCTCTGCCACCCTCCTCAGCAAGACCAAACCCCTCCTCTTTCTCTTCCTCCTCAGCCTACTCAACATGAAGACGACAAAGATGAAGACCTTTATGATGATCCACTTCCACTTAACGAACAATAAATAATCAACAGGCTGTACAGTTAATACTTACCTATCGTGTTTGTGCGTGAGTATCTTTGTGTGAAAACCTAACAACTGTACGGCAAGAACTGTATGAGACATTTCCATGTCATCATCATCATCGCCCAAGTATTCACCTGTGCGAGACTTGAAGTGGATTGCCTATACTTACACAGGCATAAGGTGAGTGATATTTAATATAAACTTAATAACGTGTTAGTTTTCTTACTGTTTTATAACTTTGCTTTCAAAGAATTACATTACCATACGGTATGCCTCTCTCTCTGGTAATCAGGGAAACTGCCTATCATCACAGGTAAGTGGTTTTTAAAAATGTAACAATGTTCCCAATACTGTATTATGAATATGATTGTAATACTGTATGCCATAAAAATTTTACAATTCATTCATTAGTGTACAGGTGAGGCTACCATGAAGCAATCCATGAAGCAATCGTGTCAATTATAGAACCCTACCATAAAGCAATCATATTGCTCCTTCTTAGTTATCAATGCATGAATTGTTATACCTGTAAATAAACGTAAATTTTTCAATTATCTTTTCATTTTTGATGTCTGGTATTAGTAATATGTATAATATCTACAATGTTTTGTATCATATAAGACAATATTGATGTAGCTACTGACAGACAAGCAATTCATCTTGTAAACAAATGATGTAAACTTATGGTATTGATAAATACAGTACAGTACTGTATTTGAACAGTAAATGAACTTTTTCTTCCTTATGATTTTTTGTTTTTGGCTGCGCCGCATGGCTTGCAGGATCTCAGTTCCCCGACCAGGGATTGAACTCAGGCCACAGCAGTGAAAGCCCAGAATCCTAACCACTAGGCCACCAGGGAACTCCCTTATGATTTTCTTAATCTCTTCTCTAGCTTATTTTACTGTAAGAATACAGTATATAATATATACAACATACAAAATACGTAACTATTTATGTCATCGGTAAGGCTTCCAGTCAACAGTAGGCTATTAGTAGTTAATTTTTTTGTTTTTTTGTTTTTTTTTGCCGCGCCACATGGCACTCAGGATCTTAGTTCCCCCACCAGGGATCGAACCCATGCCCCTGCAGTGGAAGTGCAGAGTCTTAACCACTGGACCGCCAGGGAAGTCCCCAGTAGTTAAGTTTTTAAGGAATCAAAAGTTATATGTGGATTTTCGACTGCACAGGGGATTGGCACCCCTAATCCCTACATTGTTCAAGGGTCAACTGTACACATATAAATAAGTGTACATATAGATATACATACAAATACATATGTAAACAAATAAATGCAACTACATACAAAACAAAGTATAAGTAACTGATGTTGGGAGACAATGTTCCACAGGTCTCTCACATTTCTACATGTCTTTCAAGAGCAGCACTGACTATCCTTCGTTATGAACTATCTTTTCAAGGATGTGTGTACAGCATCAGCCTTGGAAGATAAGAAATAGGGTGTCCTTCCAGAGCAAAGGGAAGGCATCCTTACTGTCCTAACATTATAAAAGACTGGATTCCTTAAGCTCAAGGTTCCTTTCCTACAACACAACCCAGTGCATGTGTAGGTGCTAATTAATTACCCTCTTCATGTCACCCTGTGGGAATTGCCATTTGGGGAACTGGCACAATAACGATGACATACTGGATACTGCTAATGCTGTGAGTAATAAACTGTCTTTCATCTCTGAACCAGAAGCCTCATATCTCCTACTAGCATCCACAAAACTGCAACACATTCACTTGCTATCTTGCCTTAATTAGGGTAAAATCTCTGGCCTTTTCAGTTCTTGATCATTGCACTTATATTTATAAATTTTGAAAGTTTTATAAAAATTGTAAATATGTGGATAAACGTACAACTGATATAAATAAACATAAACATTTTAAAAACACCATATGTTTACTTATAAACATATAAATAAATGTAATTGTAGGTACAATTTTACTATATTCCTCCAAGGAAACAACAACTTACATACAAAAAAAGTTTAGAAAATTTAATAACTATATCACTAACATATTCTAAAAGACCTTAAATCCTTAAATGTAACTTGTTTATAAAAATGTATTTTCATTTATTTACAGTCAATTCTCATTATTCACAGTAATCTGTGCTATAAAGTCACCTTGAACACTGAATTAGTGAGTACAGAACCACTGCTCCTAATGGAACTACAGGTTAGGTTCCTGTAAGCCTCTGGTCACATTTTGTCAACTGATCAGTATGTAACCTTGTTTTATGTGTGTTTCTGTTTAAAGACACCCTGCTTAATACAGTCCTCTTACAAATAATTAACTGCATGGCCTTTGAATGATTTAAAGCCAGGAGCTTTGGAAGCCATCTGTGTTACATAGGTTCCTTTGTCGATGTAAAATAAGCCAGTCTCATCAGCACTGAAAACCTACTCTTCTACATAACCCTTTTCCTGTATAACACTTATCAGGTGTTTTTTAAATTCTTCCACAGTCTCTTATCTGCAGAACCTGCCTCACTTGCAAATTTAACACTTTTCATGATGTATCACCTTCTGAAACGTGTGAGCCAGCCAGCACTAGCTGAGACAGGCTTAACATTTTCATAACCCTGGGTAACACGACTGTCAATGTCCTTTGCTTTCAGCCTCACAACGCTGTCTACTACACTTTAATCATCATCTCACGGTTCCGCAAATTTAGCCACTTTTCCACCTTTTCCTTAGCTTCATCAGATACTATAGATGTTACTTTAGCACTTTCTGGAGCAGCCTCATGTACTAATTGGCAAACTTCCTCTTCTTTTTCTAGATATACTGCCTTTTTGATTTATTAACATTGAACTCACAGCCAACAGCACTGCAACTCATGCCTGAACAAAGCTTATTTAATATGTATTTTCTGCATATTGCACATCACCGACTTCTTGCACTTAGAACACTGGACAGCACTTCAACACTACACTTGGGGGCAACTACAAACAGCAAAATCACCATTAAAAAGTACAAAAATGCAAAAAACAGAACACTAAGTAGACCTCAAAAAGGATACTTGTTTACAGTACAAAAGCTAAAATAAGAAAGCCTCGTACAACCTCGGCTGGGAACACATGCATCAGGTGACTTATTTTTTGCTGCTCTGTGCATATCCACAAATGACCATGAAAGCACAGTGAGTATGACTTCGGGGGTACAAACAAATTTTAGTAAAAGCAAATTTGCAAACATGGAATCTGCAAATAATAAGGATCAACTGTATATGCATAATTTAACCCCACCCCCTGATTTCACCCTGCCTAACCAGGCTCAGCCCTAACCCCTGACTCTGTCCAAAACCCACCCAGTACCTCTGGTAATAGGTGTCTGAGCGTCCACAGGTGGCACCTGACTTGCGAAAGACCTCACGGCGCTTCCAGCCAGGGCCCAGGGCCGGGCAGTCCAGCCAGTCCTCAGCCATGGGGGCCACAAGAAGGAGCAGCGGCCTGCAACATGGAGGGGGCAGTGGGAGAAACTGAGGCTCTAGGGAGGAACATGTTGTGCCCCAGGCCACACACACCCACAGATCTATTAATGCTTGTTTAAGATCTAGAACCTGCCACAAGCAACTGGCCAATATAAGGAAGAGAAAACCCCCATCCCCACTCCATTCTTCCCTGTCTTGGGCCCAGGAGCTTGTCATTCCCCCCCGCTTCTTGACCTGGTAGCCCCATCCTCAACCTAAGGGTCCCCATCCTCAATGCATTCCTCACTCTCAGCGTCCTAATCCCCGATTCCTCCCCAGCCTCAGCTTGAGACACCTCAGTCCTCCCATCCTCAGCGCAAGAGGCCCCCATACGACTCCTCATCAGACCCAGGTCCCAAACTCTCCCTCAGTATCCTAACCTCCCATTCATTCCCTTTCTTGACCCAGGAGTCACTAATTTCTCTCTTTCAGTCTTTTAACGCTCCCATTCCTTCCCTGCCTGCTGTCCTCTTATCCTGCTACCTCAGTATTATTGCCTCGACTTCCTCTGTGTCCTCTGCCACAGAGCCCCCAGCTCCTCCATATCCTTGACAGCCTCGCCCACCTTATTTTCCCTCTGTCTGTGCTCTAAGCCACAATTTCTTCCCAAGCCCCCAAACCTCCCTATTCCGCTCTTCTGCAGCTAAAAAGTTCCCTTCAGCGTCCTCATCCTCCCATCAGCTTGAGACACCCTGACTTCTCCCTTCCGCGTTTGAATCCCCCCCATCCCATTCCTCTCCTCTTCAGCCAGGATCATGCCATCCCTAACTGTCAGCGCTCTGACCCCCTATTTTTCATCGTCCTCCATATGAGACCCCCGTGCCTCCCTTTCAGCATTCCAACGCATTCCTCCCCGTCATCAGCCTGAGAGCCCCTAATTTCTCCCCTTGAGCGTTCTGAACCCCCATTTCTCTCTCCTTAACCTGAGAGGCCCCGCTATCTGCCCTCAGCGTTCGGATCCTCCCCTATTCCTCTCCGTCCTCGTCCAAGATCCCGACACTTCCACCTGTCAGTCTTCTGAGCCCATTCCTCCTCGTCCTCCCCCTAAATTCCCCCATTACTCCCCTTCAATATTCCGACGCCGCCATTCCTCCCACTCATCGGCCTGAGGGCCCTTCATTGCTCTCCGTCAGCGTTCTGAGCCTCAATTCTTCCCCATTCTCCGCCTGAGCGGTCTCCATTTCCACCCCCACGACTGTCTCACCAGCTCGGCTCCCGGCCGGTACCTTCCACCGCTCTAGGTCCGCTGACCCATAGCGAGGGTCCCGCCTGTGGCTCTCGCCTTGCCCAGCTCCTCGTCTTCCTCCTCCGCAGCCGCTTCCTCCGAAGCCGTAGCTGTCTCCGCCGCCGCCGCCGCCGTTCGTTGCTCCAGGAACCGGATATCCGCCGCCCAACTCTCGGGCTCCGCCCCCTGGCGGGACGCCTGCGCGCTAATATCCCGCCTGCGCAAGCCCTTAGCGGGGAAGACTCCACGCCTGCGTGTTGAGTCCGGTTCAGGAGCGTGCCCCTTTTGAAGGGACCTGCTGCGCTTGCGCGCCGACGTCCCACTCAGGCTCGCGCCTCATCGGAGACTTGTAGCGCCTGCGCACCTCGCTTCGCGCCCCTCCGCCCATCTCGTTCTCGCCTGCGTTCTCCAGTCCCAACCTAAGGGGGGGAGGGGGATTGGGGTTGGTCCTGGTCTCTGTTTGGTTGGCGATCTCCACAAGGAGTAACTGGGAGGGAGGAGCGGAGAAGGCTGGGGGCGTGCCAGAACACTCTTCCCGCACCTGTTACCTTGGTCGCGCCTGTGCTCTACCGTTCCTCCTGTCAAGGAAAAAGTAATCAATAGTCGATCTAAAGAAGAAATAGGAAATTTTATTTGAGCCGACTTAAGGATTATAATCTGAAAGACAGTGTTTTGGAAAACTCTGAGGACTGTTCCATCTATTAGAAATGGAAGCCACGGTTATGTACATCTTTGAGACAAAGGATCAAACATCAAAATGGCACTGACATTTTACATTAAGTTAGCCAAAGATGCTGTGTGGCTGAACCACACTGACTCCATTTTTTCAGTTCCATCATAGGCCCACAGTCCTACCCCCCTCCCCTTTCTCTGTGACGGAGCTTTAGCCTACTCAGAAGGAATGCACTGGCGCCAGAGAAGTTCTCTATCAACTTTTACCCTTGCCTTAATGTGATATGAAAATTCGAAGAATGCCTTTTGCTGACGTAGATGGTTAATGATTTGTGAGGAATAATAGTCATGAGACCCCTGGGGAGAGAAAAAACCCTGGTTCCCATTGGCATGGACGTGCTTCTCCCTTAGTAGTGAAACGGCCTACTCAGGTAGGCCCACCAAATTTAACCTGCCTCACTTGCTTTTAGTTTGCTCTTAGTTGATTTTAAACTAAACTCCCACTAGCTTCCTTATATATAACACCCCTGACATAAGGATCACTGTAGTAACGGTTGCTTAAGTTGTTTTTCAGGAACTTGGAGCTAGTTCTTGCCCGATTCAGACCGGTTGAGACTACCGACCATCTAACTGGACCTGCATGATGACCTTTTAACGTCAGAGGGCCAAAAACTCCACCCTCAGAACATGCTAACACTGCCAGTTTTTGAACATGTGTCCTATGAAGAACCATGAAGCTTGACTACACTTGCACAGATCACTGATTACCTCGCTTTTCTTATTTCCAATCACCTTTCCCCATGCCTCAGACCATCCTGCCTCTTTATCCCATAAATATTCCTAACACCTATCTTTGGGAGGTGGATTTGAGATTCATCTCCTCGTTTGGCTGCCTTGTGAGTAAAGCTTTTCTCTACTACAAAGCTTGGCATCTCAGCGTTTGGCTTGCTGCATACAGGCAAATGAATCTGGCTTGGTAACAGTAGTCAGATTCTATCCTTAGCTTTGGCCCCTTTAAATAATCCTGTACCACATTCGGCGGTGTATAGTGCAGCCGTGAATGATTCCGGATTGAAATCTGCCCGATCTTACCTGTATGTAACTTACCCACAATAAACTTCATGATTGTACTTTATGGAGTTGCCTGCTTTGTTTTTCAGTCTCAAAGTTTCTTCTCAGTTCAGGGGATTTATTCAATATCCCTGCCTTCAAAGAATTGGCGAGCCAGCCAGGAGAGCAAAAATGAAATAGGCATGGGTAAAGGGACCATGTTGGGAGACAGCCTGTTGTCAGTGGGGGAAATCCCAGGATGGCCAGACTCTTCCATGTGGGTAGACTTAGCCAAGTTTTTGGAACGCTTCAGACTGGTGTGTGAGTACAGGGACACCCCTAAAACGCTATAAGGGTTGCTGGAGATTCTAACCAAAGCAGTAGGTAAAGAGAAACTAAGGTAGGAAATTGAACATGTTATAGCCACAGTAGTATGACTGCTGCTTTGGGACCTGTGACTGAGTGCAGTAAAAGAACTCCGACTCAGGCAGGAACTAGGGAAAAACTAAAGAGGCCCTGGCATTAGAAAAGGATCTAAGAGTGTTTGTTTCTCTAATTCAGACCTACTAGCCAAAAAGGTACAACAACAAGAGGAACACCTGGAGGTCATGGTATGCAAAGTGGCAAAAATGCAAGGGTGGCACCATCCAACAAGGTGAGGACCATCATCTCACAGGAAAATTGGAATCCCAAATGATGGGATCTATGGTGTAATGGTTTCTCTGAGAAGGGAAATATAGTTGTTGAAGGGGAAGATGACCTAAGGGCTTGCCCCCTCATTCAAACAAAGACTCAGGCAACCCGTGAGCCCAGAGATGACCAAGAAGTGATACCAACTAGCCAAAAGATAACTATGAGGGAGTATTCTTCTGCAGAAGTAGTTGAGTTGACAGCCAGGTTCAAACAAAAGACCAGGGAAAGAGTTACTGCATGGTTACTCTGCCTGTGGGACAGAGGAACAGATAGTATCATGCTAAATGGCCTGGAGATGTCTAAACTGGATTTGGTGACAGCACAACCAGCCCTGAGACAAAGGTTATATGCTGCTGGAATGGGAGGGAACTGAGGATGGTGGCTGATTTGGTTACTTGGATTAGGGCTGGGGTAAAGCTGGCCTGGCCTAACAAAGGAGATATCCCATCTCCTCCATTACACTGGAACTCCATGGAAGAACTACAAAACATCATTACAGAACTGGGAATGAGACATGCTATATATCCAGACAACTTTATGGGGCCAGATGAAGAATAATTTATCTCAGGTATGAAGGGCTGCATCTGGATATGTTGACAGAAGCACAAGGGGAAACATGTCCTAATTCAACAACAATGCTGCACTTACAGCCCCTCTTATGAATCTAACATCACTGATTTATCGTCTCATATGAAAAAGGCTATTAACCATGTAGGGAACATTTCTTTTGCAGACAACTTCATCCGTTGGTTGACCTCCTTACCTGGCATATGGGGCATGGCCCTGTTAGGCATCCTTCCTTGTCTAGCAGGGATTCTTTGTGCTTGCTGTTGTGTATATTGCTGTTGTGGGTTAGGCATGCAGGTTACCTCCCAATATCTGGCCCTAGGGTATTCAAGGAAGAATGGCAGATAAGATTGTGTGGGCCATATAGATGTTGGGGGTGAAATGTGTGGCTGAACCACACTGACTCCATTTTTCTCAGCTCCATCTTAGGCCTGCAGTCCTATCCCCTCCCCTTTCCGTGTGACTGAGCTTTAGCCTACTCACAAGGAATGTGCCCAAGCCAGATAAGTTCCCTGTCAACTTTTACCCTTGCCTTCATCTTATATGAAAACTGAAAGAATGTTGTTTAGTTTGTTTGTTTGTTTCTCTGTTTGCTGACACAGATGGTTAATGGTCCATGAGGAATGACGGTCACGAGAACCCCAGGGGGAGGGAAAACACCAGTTCCCGTTATGTGGCTGTGTTTCTCACTTAGTATTCAGATTCTGTCTTTAGCTTTGGCCCTGTTAAATGCCCCTGTACTCCTTTTAGCAGCACAGAGTGCAGCTGCAAATGCTCCCAGATTGGTAAGTCATCATGACCCCTTACAGGATTAGGAAAAGAAAGATTAATCTTCTAAGGAGTTACATTTCTGGCATGAGAAGAAGGAAAAAATGATCTTTATGGTTGAGCAGACATTCTTGTCTTTCAGGAGATCTGGTTAATGTATAATGCAGATACACATTGCCCATTAGGGAGGGACCAATATGGGCAGGGAGTATGTTACTCTTAAATTTTCTTGTCCTACCTCAAAACATAAATTTTATTCCATCATTTCCCACTTTTGATCATTAATCTTTCGATAGAAAGTATTAGGTTACGAAATACTTGGTCCCTCGACACCAAGGTGGTGTCTTACCTGCCCTGGATCTATCCGGTCCTGCAATACCAGGTCCCAATAGGCCAATTTCTTCTATCTTTCAGGGGTTTATGTGTCAGTAAAGTACCAGGCAAGGACTCATAGCTAATCTCATGCTTTTCAATAGAACTCATGCCAATTATTGTCCGATCATCCTCCTATGTGCATTGTGCATGTCCAGTATTTTATATAAAGCTATACATATGATCAATAGTTTCAAGTCTTGTAGACATCATTATTTTACTTGCAGGTTTGTATATGCAGCAAAAAGCACAATAGATTATTACTCTATAAACGATACAGAACACAATCAATATAGCCAACAACAATAATAAAGTCATAAGCAGAGATTTAAACCATGAACCCCCAGAGCTGAACCATTTACCCAAGATGTAACCTAGACTAGGAAGGGGATCCCCTAATGCAGAGATTTCATTTTTAATATGATTCATTAGATGAGTTGTATTAGAGGACAGATCTGGCATGAAAACACAACATTCAGTCTGGATTATAGCTCACATTCTTCCTTGCCAAGCAATTAAAATGTCAAGACATTTGGTTTGGCAATACTGATTTCCTTATCATAAAAACTTCAGAATTAAGCAAATTAAAGGAGAAATTAGTTAATTGAATGTAGTGAACAACACAGAAATATATGCTAACAGGGAAACATTTTATAGGCTATACATGTTATCAATCATATTGACTTGTTGCACAAACATGGTACGTGTACTTTTAGCAATAGAATTTAAGTGAGCAATGATACATGCCATGACTAACTTGATAGCTATGAAAAGATAATCATACATACAATGAAAATAATAATCATCTGTAAAACAGAGGAAAAAATATTAAAAATTACCTAGTCCTGTAGGGAGTGACCAAAACAGATTTTTTAAGTGTTTTTTTTTTTTTCAGTCTTACAACCATTTTGCCTCTTGGAAATTTTATCCAGGAGCATTTCTACTTCTGCAGAGGTATTGATATAAGTGCAACAAGTAGTGTGAGCAATAGCACAAACAACTCCTTGGCTAGCCAGTAGAAAATCGAAGGTGACTCTAAGTATCCAATACTACTTGGGGTAAGGAATTGAGGGATGTCTGTTGTGCTGCAATGCATTTTGCAGTCACTCCAGGTATTTGACCAATGGTGGCTGATAGATTTCTGACCATATCTCTCTTTACATGTACTCTTGCACTAGGAATCAAGATTCTCAAAAGACTTTGCTACCAGGTATCTTGGTATCCTAATAACATGGATCTCTTGATTCTGTAATGGAGAGAGAAAGGAGGTCCATCTGTCTCTTTTATATAGACAATGGGGTGACATAACAGCCCAATAAGTATACACCTTCTACCTGCCAGCTATTAAGATATTTATGTGTCCATTCTTGGGAAGGTGGGTCAATTCCAATACCACATATGAAGACAGAACCTGAGGGAGTGCAAGTGATCCTTCCAAGAGAGCTCTCATTGATAGCCTCATCAATTGGAAATTTTGCTAACATGGTATTAAACATGGTCACTTCTCTTGCAGGCTTTCCAAGAGCCATCTATATGGTATTTGACATAAGGGAGTTGCTGGTACAACTTGTCTTTTCCTCTTCAAGACATTTGTTAGGGACTTCCCTGGTGGCGCAGTGGTTAGGAATCTGCCTGCTGATGCAGGGGACACTGGTTCGAGCTCTGGTCCAGGAAGATCCCACATGCCGCGGAGCAACTAAGCCCATGTGCCACAACTATTGAGCCTGAGCTCTAGAGCCTGCGAGCCACAATTACTGAGGCCACATGCCACAACTACTGAAGCCCGTGTGCCTAGAGCCATGCTCTGCAACAAGAGAAGCCACCACAATGAGAAGCCCATGCACCGCAATGAAGAGTAGCCCCCACTTGCCGCAGGTAGAGGAAGCCCATGCGCAGCAACGAAGACCCAATGCAGCTAAAAATAAATAAATAAATATATATATATATATATATATATATATATGTAAAAGACATTTGTTAAGTAAGAGATGGAGCACAGGGGTCCTAGGGTAAGTTGTGTTCAGTCTCTAAGGACCGAGGATAGTATCAGACAGGGGATGGACACATTAATATGCTGGGGAATTTGAACCTGAAATGTTAGGCCAGAAGGAGGTTGATCTAAGTAAGTGGTAACAGTAGGAACATCCGAAAATCGGTAACAGGAATTATGAGGGGCCTATATCAGTCTTATATTGACCGAGGAATTTGATGACAAATCCAACAATCAGTTAAATGACCCCCAGTAGCTATACTCTGTGACAACTTTTCTAAAGAATTTTCTTTCCCTCCTAAACACTGGGGCAAAAGTATAGCCAGAAGTAAAACAATAACTCTCAATGTTGACAGAGAGACAGACAGCTGGTAAACAGCACAATTGAACTAGTAGGATGGATCTTACAGGGCTGGTCTGGACTCTTGTGTTAGCTGTCTTTTACTGCTGTTGACTTCTCATCCCAGCTTGGTGAAGCTTGTCTTAGTAGAAGCCAGGTGTCAGAAACAGGGGTCATGGTCCATTTAGGAGCCAAAGCCTTTTTGAAAAATGAGAGATAGGAACACAGGAGTTTACTCCTCTGAGCTTTGCAGCACAGGGGTTAGTTAATAATACCTGATAGGGCCCTTTCCAACGCAGCTGCAAAGTATCTTGTACTTATGCCTTTTCCAATGGACAAAGTCTCCAGATTGCAGTCCATGATCCATAAGGTCTTCATCTCCTGGGAGCTCACGGTGAAAGGAATGTTACCAGCTTTTCATTTTCTTTAAGTGCCTTAACGAGTCCCTGACGATAATGCAACATATCACACCCTTACGCAATGCTGGTTCATACATGCCTTCATTTGGGCACATAGGTCGTCCAGCGGTTATTTCAAAAGGAGACAGTTGATGCTTACCAAAAGGAGTGGCCCTAAGGCTGAGAAGTACCAATGGGAGAGCTTCTGGCCATGAAAGATTAAAAGCCCCTGAGAGTTTTGTCAGTTGAGGTTTTTTTTGTTTTGTTTTGTTTATTTATTTTTTTGGCTGTGTTGGGTCTTCGTTGCTGCGTGCGGGCTTTCTCTAGTTGCGGTCAGCGGGGGCTACTCTTCGTTGCGGTGCGTGGGCTTCTCACTGCGGTGGCTTCTCTTGTTACAGAGCACGGGCTCTAGGTGCACAGGCTTCAGTGGTTGTGGCACGTGGGCTCAGCAGTTGTGGCGCATGGGATCTTCCTGGACCAGGGCTCCAACCTGTGTCCCCTGCATTGGCAGGCGGATTCTTAACCACTGCGCCACCAGGGAAGCCCTGTCAGTTGAGTTTTGATAGTGCTGTTAGTTCTTTCTACCAGTCCTGAGTATTGAGGGTAATATGCCCAGTGAAAATGTTGTTATTGGCCAGATATCACAAATTGATTTAATTATTTCTCTGGCAAAGTGAGTTCCCTCATCGCTGTGCAACTCAGAAGGAATTCCCCAGACAGGAATTATTATTTCCAGTAGTGATTTACCTACTGTTAAAGTTGTTGCTCTCCTACAAAGAACTGCTTTCACCCAGTGTGGAAGATAATACCAAGGTATATTTGGACAAAATCCAACTGCCATACCTCAGAGGGTCCCCTAAGAAGGGGAAAGTGATCTTGAGACTTATGAAACAGTTTTCTGGAATTTTATCTTGGGTAAATAATTCATTGGCATATGCCTTGTGGGCTACTGTAGGGGAGGATTTCCAAAGATGCTGTTTTCCCCACAAAGTCCTTTTTTTCAGGAACCCAAAGGGTCTGGGAATGCACGTGCTGGAGTAAAGGTAATTGAGCCCTTATAGGCACTATAAGTCTATTTTTTGGCCCAAACCATATTTGTGAGGTGGGGTTACGAAATCCTCCTTTCTTCTTCTGTATTTGCTTCTCACCTTCTGAGGCTAATTCTTGAGCCTGTAAAAGAAGTTTCTTGACAGTGTCATCAGGGGTAGGATTGAGCAGTGGGCATTCTCAGAACTGGGTAGAAGTAGAACTAAAAGCAGACTGTTTGGCTGCTGCCTCAGGGAATTGATTCCCTTCGGGCTCTATTGAATCAGATTTGGAATGTCCAGGTATTTCAATACCGGCCAATTTTTAGGCAATTGTATAGAGTCTAATAATTCTGAGTCTAGTTTCCCATTCTTTATGGGTTTTCCTGACAACATAAAACCCTCTCTGGTTCCAGAGCATTCCAAATCACGAGCCACTCTGAAAGCACAGCAGCTATCATTGTAAATCTTTGCTGTTTGGTCCTTAGCTAGTTGACAATCTCTGATCAGTACAATTAGTTCAGCTTGGTGTGCTGACTTTGCTTCTGGTAAATAAGAGCTCTCAATTACATATACAGTTAATGTTATTGCATGCCCAGCTCAATAATCTTCCTGCTCTTCCTTCAAGTAGGATCCATCTGTAAACCAAACTAGATCAACATTACTAATAGACTTTTCTTGTAAGTCATTGCTAGGAGCAAGGAAATAGTTAGTAAAATGTAATCATGATTGTTGTCGTCTTGGGGTGCTGGAGGCAAAGTTGTAGGGTTAAGATTATTGCACCGAGCCAAAGTAATATTAGGTGAAGAAAGCAGCAATACCTGGTAAGAGGATAACTGACTCACAAGAACGGCATTGAGTATGATGAGAATTCAAAAGAGACTCAATTGAGTGCAGAACATGGATAGTCAAAGGAGAGATCCCATCAGTATATCTTCAGTCCCTTGCCTAGGAGAGCTGTCGCTGACATAGCTCTCATACAGGGTGAGAGGACTCTCACTACTGAATCTAACTGATGACTTATAGTATCCTCCCGGTAGATGTTGATCACCATGCCTCTGTGTTAACAGCCTTAAGGCATTACCTTTCTCTTCATGTAAAGAGGGAAAAAATGGCAAATTGTAATTAGGATGGCCTAATGCCACAGCTTGGGTTAATGTGGACTTTAAAACTTCTATGGCTTTTTCTCCTTCTGTTGTTCATTCAATTTGGTCGTGTCCATTGGACTTAAGCGGTGCATATAAAGGTTGGGCAATAAATTAAAAATTAGGTACCCAGTTCCTACAACATCAGTCAGACCCGGAAATCCCCTCAATTGTTTTTTTTGGGGGGGATGGTGAGAAAGCTAAAATTCCTTTAATTATTTTGGTGTCAATCAATAGTCCTTCTTGAGATATTAAGTAGCCCAAACGTTTTACAATAGGTAAGCAAAATTGGAGTTTACCTTTAGGCAACTTGTGTCCCTTAGAAGCTAGTTGGTGTAACAGATGGATGGTATCTTTTTGAGAATCCAGTTCAATTTTAGAACATAAAATCAAATCATCTATATATTGAATTAAAGTAGAACCATCAGGAATGTCTACATCAGCTAAATCAGCTTTAAGTATTTGAGGAAAGTAAGTGGGGTTCTCACTATAGCCCTGTGGCATGGCCATTCAGGTATATTGATGATTTTCCCATGTGAAGGCAAAAAGGTATGATTGTCCTTCTCTACTGGGATGCTAAAGAAGACACTGCATAAGTCTATCACTGAAAAATAACAGCTTTTAGTTGGAATGACTGAGGGTAAGGTGTGTGGATTTGGGACCAAAAGATGCCGAGGAATTGCAATATTATTTATTGCTCTCAGATCTTGGACAAATTTCCAGTCTTTTCCATTCAGCTTCCTTACTGGCAGGATAGACATGTTACAAGGACTAGTACAGGGAACTATAAGCCTTTTTAAAAGAAATTCCTGAATAACAGGTGATGGAATAAAATTTATGTTTTGAGGTAGGACAAGAAAATTTAAGTGTAGCATACACCCTGTCCATGCTGGGCCCTTCCTAATGGGCAACGTGCATCTGTATTATACATTAACCAGCGTTCCTCAAAGGCAGGAATGTCTGCTCAACTGTAAAGATCATTCTTTCCTTCTTCTGACACCAGCAGTGTACCTGCAGAGGAGATTAATTTTTCCTTTCCTAATCCTGTTAGGGGTCATGGTGACTGCTTGCCTTGTATGTGTAGATCTGCTCTATGTATCTTTGGTGAACCTTATATAAAATGTCAGTGTGTCATTTTAATGTATGATCCTTTGTCTTAAAATGTATATAATTGTGCCTTCGACTTCTAACAGGTGGAAAAATCCTCAGTGTTTTCTGAAAGACTGTCTCCTGGGTTATAATCCTCAGGTTGGCTCAAATAAAATTCTCTATTTCTACTTTAGATCGATATTGATTACTTTTCTGTTGATATTTGCTTGGCATAGTTAGCAGGATATCAGAGACACCCATCAGAAGACACCTGGAGCCTACTCTAAACCAGCGCTCAGTACCAGCACTGGCCCTTTGAGCCCCACCGGCTTTTTGGTATTCCTCAGTTGCTTTGGTGAGTTCTCCTGATATCTGGACCTCATTGCTTTGCATGATGATCCTGAATTTTATCCAATCTGTTAAAATTTTAGGATTTATAGTCTTAACAGGGTACCGGTACATTTCCAGGTGAAAGGGACTGAGGGGGAATTTCCTAGGCAATGGGCTAGATGGAGGTTCCTAGAAGGGGAAAGCCAAGAAGGAACTCTGGAGTGAACTGGCTTGGCTGGTCTTTTTTAATTTGGCTCAAGTTGGAAAGATTGTGTATAAATGGTTTGAACAAACTGTTTGACAGCAGAACAAGAGACTGAACCTATTCAGCTCTGAAGAAAACGGACATTTGCTCCTTCCAGCCACAAGGCCTTCTCTGGTGACTGAGAACCTAGAGGAAGTGTCTGAGGATTCATCCTTATAATGAGTAGCAGTCCCATAGGAAACGCCCCTTTAACACTTCAGGTAATTTACGGTGCTCCAAGCCCCCATGGTGGCTTTAGACAGCTTACAGGAGAAACTGAGACACAGAGATCTGAACCGACTCAAGGGTGACACCTTGAGGAGCTAAGCTCACAAGCAGCACACTTCTGACCCTGCAGCGCCCTTAGAAATTGTGACCTCATAATACAAATTAAACAAAAGGAAAGTGGGAAATCGTGCTTCTAAAGCCGACCAGTTCCCAGATGGATAGCCACCCATTGGAACTTCGGCTGGCTTCATGTACAGTATGTATGGAGCCGATACTTGCAAGAACTTGGTAAAATGGGAGGCTCTAACTTAACTCTTAAATGGCCAAAACGGGGAACATTCGACTTACCAAAATTAGTTTACTTGCATGCAAAATTGGAAAATGCCGGCTATAAATTTACATAGACAGGATGGGAAGCATATTTCAATTGGTACTTAGAAGCTTTGAAGCATGGTAATGATAAAAAGACACCTTTACAGGAAACTAACTGAAAATTATTAGAAACTGTTGCTAAATTGGAGAAAAGCTCAGAAGCTACCCTATCTCTTTCTCCTCCTCCTTCCCCTCCTTTCTGAACTTTATACCTTCTCCTTTCTGAACATCCATATCTCAACTTGTCTGTTCTACCTCCTCCTCCACCTCCAAAGGAAAAATTAACTGGACCCCAGAGCATAAATGAGAGCCCTAAAATCACTGCAGGTCCCTTTAAAGAGAAACCTACTGGAAGAGGTGAGCCTGAACTAATATATACTCCCTGGACTAGAGCTGAACTTAAAAATTTAACTAAGGATTTTCCAGGCCCTTTACAAGATCCTTTAGGGTTTTTTAGAGAATTCATTGTGTAAGGGTACATGAGCCAGGATACTCAGATTTGTAATAGCTTGAGCAATTGCTGGTATCCAAAAGTAAAGCCAAGTATGGCTACAAAAGGGAGAATGGAAGACACCTATGGAAGATTTTCATAAGCATGAGCATGCAGATGTTCACAGGTGTCGAGAACTTGCTCGTAACTTGTACCAAGCCATCCCCAAAATTTTTCCTGAGAAAATAGAACGGACAGTGATCCACCAATGCAAGCAAAAGCGCAGAGAAACTTTTTTTTTTTTTTTTGAGAGGTTTGAGAAAACCTTCAAATAGCACCCTGGAATGGCCCTTGAAAGTTTGCAAAATCATCAAAATGATCCAATTCTAAATTCAATCTTTAAGAGGGATTAGATGAAAAAATAGCAAAGCTAATTAAAAGACATGAATTGGACTGGGCCATAATACAGTCTAACATGCTTGTCACTATTGCAGAGAAGCTCTCTAAAACCTTCCAAGGAAAGAAGAAGAAAGAGTCACTAAAGTCATGAATGTACAACTATAGCAACTTAGAGGCCCTATTAAAACACTTTTCTTCTAACCCTGGCCCAAAACGAAATGCCTGCACTTGTTTTTAGCGCAAAAGCCATGGTCTCTTCAAATGAGAGAGCCATACATTTAAATGGAATTTGGAACATGGTAAAACTAAAAAGGAATAGGAGTGCTCTGACAATTATGAGAGGGCATTTCCCCCAGCTCCTCACCAATACCTTAGGGGAAATTGAGACAACAATCAGAGGGGAAACTTCAAAGGCCATTGTAGATACTGGGGCTACAATCTCTGGTCTTTACCCTACCCTTATTCATTGCCCTCTCCCTGGGAGTATAAGGTCAATTCAAATAGTAGGGGTTTCTAATATACCTTTGCAAATTTTAAAATCAGAGTCGCTAACCTTTCAGTTAGGAACTATCACAGGGAAACTTGTGTTTCTCCTAGTAAAATGTGCCCCAATTCATCTGATAGGAAGAGAGCTTTCAGAAGCCAGCAACGCTCATATTGCCTTTTCACAAAAAGGTGAAATGCTTCTAGGTTTAGAAAATTTAATGCTGAGGAAAATCTAGTTACTGAAAAATAGATGGTTGTAAAATCAGTGGTTCACACAGATCAAGAGAAAATGAATGACCTGTTATCGCCAGTGCCTAAAGAATTATGGTCATCTTCTTCTTCAGATATTGAAAAACTTAAATTGGTTACTCCTATTAAGGGGACTGTTGACAACTCCAAGCCTCTACCTAATATTTGACAATATCACTTAAACCAGAGACATTAAATGGAATAAACCCTGTTATTCAGGAATTTCTTAAGAAGGGACTTATAATTCCTTGTACCGGTCCTTGTCACACACACCTATCTTACTGGTGAGAAAGGCCAATGGGAAAGGTTGGAGATTTGTTCAAGATCTGAAAGCTGTAAATAACATTGTGATTCCTCGTTGTCTTGTGGTTCCGAATCCACACACTCTGCTCTCAGTCATTCCAGCCGATAGCTGCTATTTTTCAGTAGTTGATTTATGCCTTCCTTAGTATCCTAGTAAAGAAGGACAGTCAGTACGTTTTTGCCTTCACATGGGAAAATCATCAATATACCTGGACTGCCATGCCACAGGGCTATAGTGAGAACCCCACTTAACTTTTCTCAAATGCTTAAAGCTGATTTAGCTGACGTAAACTCTCCTGGTGGCTCCACTTTAATTCAACGTGTAGATGATTTGCTTTCATGTTCTTTTTTTAAAACTAAATTTATTCATTTTATTTATTTATTTTTGGCTGCGTTGGGTTTTCGTTGCTGCGCGCGGGCTTTCTCTAGTTGTGGCGAGCGGGGGCTGCTCTTGTTTGCGGTGCGCGGGCTTCTCATTGTGGTGGCTTCTCTTGTGGCGGAGCATGGGCTCTAGGTGCGTGGGCTTCAGTAGTTGTGGCGCACAGGCTTAGTTGTTCCGCGGCACGTGGGATCTTCCCGGACCAGGGCTCTAACCCGTGTCCCCTGCATTGGCAGGCAGATTCTTAACCACTGTGCCACCAGGGAAGCCCCTGCTTTTATGTTCTAGAAATGAATTGGATTCTCAAAAACACACCATCCATCTGTTACAACAACTAGCTTCTAAGGGACACAAGTTGCCTAAAGATAAACTCCAATTTGCTGACCTGTTGTAAAACATTTGGGCTGCTTTATATCTAAGGAAGGACTATTAATCAACTCTAAAAGAATTAAAGAGATTTTAGCTTTCTCACTTCTCAAAAAAAAGAAACAATTGAGGGGATTTCTGGGTCTGACTGAATATTGTAGCCATTGGGTACCTGATTTTCCACTTATTTCTCAACCTTTATATGCTTTACTTAAGTCTGACCAGCTTGATCTGATTGAGTGGATGCAAAAGGAAAAGAGGCCATAAACACCTTAAAATCCATCTTAACCCAGGCACTGGCTTTGGGTCACACTAATTATAACTTGCTCTTTTTTCTCTTTGTACTTGAAGTTAAAGGAACTGCTTTAGGTGTATTACTCAAGAGCATGGTGATAAACAGCGACCCCTAGGATATTATAGTCAGCAATTAGACTCAGTAGGAAAAGGACTTCCACCTTGTATGAGGGCTATTTCAGCAAAGGCTTTCTTATGTAAGGCTATTGGAGAAATAATAATGGGGTCTCCTTTAATGATTTATGTCCCACACTCAGTCGAGTCTTTTCTAAACTCTCACCACACTCACCACTATTCTGTAAGGTGACTAGCTTCTTATGAAGTATTGTTGCTTTCTGTACCTAATATTACCTTAGTTCAATGTAATAATCTTTTTTTTGTTTTTTAGCGTCCCTGGGCGGGCATGAACCGCAATGTAATAATCTTAACCCTGCAACTTTGTTTCCAGCACCACAGGAAGAAAACAACCACGACTGCATTTTATTAACAGATTATCTTCTTGTTCCAGGTATGATTTCTAAGAAATTTCTATTGATAATGTTGATTTAATTAGGTTCACAGAAGGGCCCTGTTTAAGGGATGAACAGGGACATTACTGAGCTGGATATGCAATAACATCCACAGTGGACATAAGAGAAAGCTCTTATTTACCAGAAACAAAGTCCGCACAGCAAGCCTAATGAATCGCCTCAACCCGAGCTTGTCAACTAGGCAAAGCCCAGATAGTACATATATATATACTGGCAGTTGTTATGCCTTTGGCGTGGCACACGACTTTGGAATGCTACGGAAACAAGGGTTTTTAACCACTTCAGGGCAGCCTATGAAAAATGGAAATAGGTTGCAGAATTCTTAACTGCAGGTTGTAGTTCTATACAACTACCAAAACAGTTGGCAAGTATTAAAGCACTGGGGCATCCCAAATCTGACATTAAGGAAGCTAAAGGAAATTAGCTTGCTGATGCTGCAGACAAACAGACAACTTTAAAAATTCATCCTGGGCTTCCCTGGTGGCGCAGTGGTTGAGAATCTGCCTGCCAATGCAGGGGGCACGGGTTCGAGCCCTGGTCTGGGAGGATCCCACATGCCGCGGAGCAACTAGGCCCATGAGCCACAACTACTGAGCCTGCACATCTGGAGCCTGTGCTCCGAAACGAGAGGCCACAATAGTGAGAGGCCTGCGCACCGCGATGAGGAGTGGCCCCCGCTTGCCGCAGCTAGAGGAAGCCCTCGCACAGAAACGAAGACCCAACACAGCCAAAAAAATAAATAAATAAATAAATAAATAATAATTAAAGGTGCTAATAATTTAAAAAAAAAATTCATCCTGTTCAGCTTTGAGAACTTCCACTGCTCTCTCTGTGAACCCTGCTAACCCAGTAAAAGATTTCCTTCCATAGGCTCAAGAAATCGCCACTAAAGAAGATAAACAGATGTGGCTACAAAAAGGGGGAATTTTTGAACCCATCACACAAATATGCTTTGGACCTGATTTTAAAAACCTATAGTGTCTGTTAGAGCACAATGGCTGTTACTCCAGCATGTATATTCTTTAACTCATTAGGCACCCGAAAGATGGTTTTATGGGGAAAACTATAATTTTGGAAACATTCTCCCATGGTGGCTCATAAAGTATGTACTCACTGTACTCTGTGTCCTAAATATAATCCCAGAAAACCACTTCATGGGGCACAAGGCCACGTTCTTCTTCCTAAGGGACCCTTTGAGGTATGGCAATTGGACTTTGTCCAAATGCCACCACCTCGAGGATATAAATAATCTTGGTGATGATCTGTATGTTTTCACACTGGGTTGAAGCTTTTCCCTGCAGGAGAGCAATGGGTATAACAGTAGGTAAATCACTATTGGAAATAATAATTCCTGTTTGGGGAATTCCTTCTGAGTTACATAGTGACCAGGGACTCACTTTGCCAGACAAATAATTAAATCTATTTATGACATTTAGCCAATAATGCAGCATCTTTAATGCACTTATCTCCCCCCTCCAATCTTCAGGATTGTTAGAAAGAACTAACAGCACTATCAAAACGCAACTGACAAAACTCTCAGGGGCTTTTAATCTTTCATGGCCAGAAGCTCTCCCATTGGTACTTCTCAGCCTTAGGGCCACTCCTTTTGGTAAGCATCAACTGTCTCCTTTTGAAATAACCGCTGGACGACCTATGTGCCCAGATGAAGGCATGTATGAACCAGCATTGCGTAAGGGTGTGATATGTTGCATTATCATCAGGGACTCGTTAAGGCACTTAAAGAAAATGAAAAGCTGGTAACATTCCTTTCACCGTGAGCTCCCAGGAGATGAAGACCTTATGGATCATGGACTGCAATCTGGAGACTTTGTCCATTGGAAAAGGCGTAAGTACAAGATGCTTTGCAGCTGCGTTGGAAAGGGCCCTATCAGGTATTATTAACTAACCCCTGTGCTGCAAAGCTCAGAGGAGTAAACTCCTGTGTTCCTATCTCTCATTTTTTAAAAAGGCTTCTGCTCCTAAATGGACCGTGACCCCCGTTTCTGACACCTGACTTCGACTAAGACAAGCTGCACCAAGCTGGGATGAGAAGAAGTCGACAACAGTAGCAGACAGCTGACCCAAGAGTCCAGACCAGCCCTGGAAGACCCATCCTACTGGTTCAGTTGTACGGTTTACCAACTGCCTGTCTCTCTGTCAACATTGAGAGTTATTGTTTTGCTTCTGGCTATACTTTTGACCCAGTGTTTAGGGTGGAAAGAAAATTCTTTAGTAAAATTGTCACAGAGTATAGCTACTGGGGGCCATTTAACCGATCGTTGGACTTGCAACTTTGGGATCACTTGCATCCTCAGGTTTTGTCTTCATATATGGCATTGGAATTGACCCACCTTCCCAAGAATGGGCACATAAATATCTTAAGAACTGACAGGTAGAAGGTTTATGCTTATTGGGATGTTATGTTATCCCATTGTCTATATAAAAGAGACAGATAAAACTCCTTTCTCTCTCCATTACAGAAGAGATCAATGTTATTAGGATACCAAGATACTTGGTAGCAAAGTCTTTTGAGAATCTTGATTCCTAGTGAAGGAGTATATGTAAAGAGAGATATGGTCATAAATCTATCAGCCACCCGTTGGTCAAATAGCTGAAGAGACTACAAAAAGCATTAAGAGACATCCCTCAGTTCCTTAACCTAAGTAGTATTGGATAATAGTTACCTTTGATATTCTTTTTTTTTTTCTAATCTTTTTTTTGTTTGTTTGGCCTCACCGCTTGCAGGATCTTAGTTCCCTGACCAGGGATCGAACCCGTGCCCCCTGCAGTGGAAGCACAGAGTCCTGACTACTGGACCGCCAGGGAATTCCCTACCTTTGATTTTCTACTGGCTAAACAAGGAGTTGTGCTATTGCTCACACTACTTGATGCACCTATAGCAATACCTCTGCAGAAGTAGAGATGCTCCTAGATAAAATGTTTAAAAGGCAAAATGGTTATGACATTAAAAAAAAAAAAACTTTTAATGATCTGTTTAGTTGGCTCTCTTCAGGATTAGGTAATTTTTTTTTGCTCTGTTTTACAGATGATTATTATTTTCACTGTATGTATTATTATCCTTTTCCTACCTATCAAGCTACGCATGGCGTGTATCACTGTTTAAATTCTACTGCTAAAAGTACATGTACAATGTTTGTGCAACAAGTCAATATGATTGATAACATGTATAGCCTATGTTTCCCTGTCACTATATACCTCTGTGTCAGCCACTCCTATTTAAATGACTGTTGACAACTCCAAGCCTCTGCCTAATATTCAACAATATCCACTTCAACTAGAGGTACTGAACAGAATAAGACCTATGTTGATGAAAAATTAATCAACAATCTAAAGGAGAAATAGAGAATTTTATTCGAGCCAACCTGAGGATTAGAACCACAGAAAGAGTTGTTCAGAAAACTCTGAGGACTATTCCGCTTGTTAGAAGTTATATACATTTTTGAGACAAAGGGTCTACATCAAAATGACACACTGACATCTTACATAAAGTTCACCAAAGATACATAGTCCAGATCTGCACATAGGAAGCAGCACCAGGTCACCATGACCCCTTACAAAATTAGGAAAGAATTAAGAATTTTATCGTCTAAGGAGTTACATTGCTGGCGTCGAGAAGGAAAAAATTGATCTTTATGGTTGAGCAGACATTCCTGCCTTTGAGGAGATCTGGTTAATGTATAATGCAGATGCACATTGCCCATTGGGGAGGGCCCAATACGGGTAGGGAGCATGTTATGCTTAAATTTTCTTATCCTACCTTAAAACATAAGCTCTCCTCCAGGGCTATTATGTCCCGTTCTCTCTTCCCCGCTGGAGTCACTAGAGCGCCTAGGGACAAGTCATGCCTGGCGATGGCCAGAGCTTCTTCCACTAGGGGAGGGCTGGTGCTGCTCTGCAAGTAAACAGGAGGCCCGTGAGGGCAGGTCCATGCTGGAAAGGTAGTGTTGTGTGGCTGACTGCACCTGACAATGAGAGGACAGGCTGGTGTTCCCGACACAAACCCAGTGGGCTCCCGCTGTACACGCGTCCCGAGAGAGGGGTTTCTGGGGAAAGAGGAGGGCCTTGTGTCCATCATTTCATACAGCTCTGGTCTGGAGACCATCAATAAGAATAAATAAGAAAATTCCTGCTCACACAGTAATGATGAATCAGCCATACACGGACTGAGCACTGACTGTATACCCACTGTCACACAATGAGAAGACAGGCTGACAGTGTAGGTCCCTGGACTCTCCCTCAGCACCTCATATCCCCACAGACCAAGGCGGAGCCTGCAGAGCACAGAGTGGGCGCCGACTGGATATGTGCAGCCTACACCTGTACTGCAGCCCCCCCGGAGTACAGGTATGCCACTCTAGGGGCGCGGGAACGCAGTTGCAACGGAAAAAAGTTTGGAGACCGTCCATATTTAGCTTTCTTGCTTCATCAAAATTTTATTAACAAAACCAGAGTGGGGGAGGCAAGGGTGCGCAGACTCCGCAGCCCCTCCCAGGCACAGAGAACGGAGAGGCAGAGAAACAGACAAGGACGTAAGGAAGTTCCCAGGCCCTATGGTAAGGGCAAACAGGCGGTCAAACGGTGGACGGGCGCAGGGAGAAACTCAGGGACCGTGGGAGGAACATGAATGGCAGACCAGACAAATGGGGGCTCCGGGGCCGCTCCCGCCCGCGGCGCAGGGCAGGAGGGCGTCTGGACCGCTGGGGCTCAGCGGTCAGCACTGGAGCGCAGGTCGGTTGTGAGCGGGTCGTGCTGGATGGTTTGGTGCAGCATCAGGGCCAGTAAGCCCGCCCGGTTGGTCATGGCGGTGCGGACGTTGCGCTCCTGCTCAAACAGCTCGTCCAGCTTGTACCACTGGCGGGGGGGCAGGAGGAGACGTGAGAAGGAGGTCCCCGAGCTCCCCGCCCCGCCGCCCCGCCGCCCCGCCGCCCCGCCGCATCCGCCGAGACCTACCACGCGCACGCGCTCCAGGTCCACCTCGGCCCGCCGCAGCTTCTCCCAGCAGTAGTGGCGGTTGCACTGGCGCTTGGGCAGGCGGCAGAAGTCACCCGTGAGCTCGAAGACGTCACGTACAAGGGGGCACCCGCATACCTCGTCAGCTGGCACCTGCAGGGAGACCGGGGGTGGGCGTGAGTGCGGGGTGGTGAGGCAGGGAGGAGGACAGGAATGGGGGGGGGGACTGGGAAGGAATGGAGAGGGAAGGAGGAGAGGAGGAAGGCGGGTGGGGGGAGGGAGGAGTAGGCGGTGATGCAACACGAAAAAGGAGAGGCATGAAGGGCGAGGAGGCAAGGCAAGTGGGAGCTGTGGAAGTGGGCCGGCAGGAAACAGGGAAGCGGGAAAGGGAGGAAGGGAGAAATGTGGCCCGCGGGGAAGGAAGGGGGACAGAATGGGGAGAGCTGAGGGAAAAGCTTACTTTGGGGTCCCGTGAGTGCTCGGGGCACAGCACCTGGAGCCGCTTGCAGTATGTCTTGCTCTGAGGATTGTAGACGTCGCAGAAGAGTCGTGTGGCCCTGGGGGTGTGGAGCAGAGAAGGTAGCAGAGGAAGCGGAGGGTGGCGCCCAGGCCCGGCCCCACTAACCCCCGCAGCGCCCACACTCACCCCTCGATGCGGGTCGGGTACATGGACCCAAAGGACGTCTGGCTTTCGTACTGGAGGGGTGAGCACAAACGGAGGGACTGTGGATGTGCGCCGCATGCCCTCGCGAGACGGCACCCCCGCCCCCAGGGACCCACTGATGTCCCCACACCGTCCGCCCCCTCAGGCCGACACCCTGACCTTGGCGTAGCAGCGCTCCATGTGGCGCAAGGCAACACGTGGGTTGATGGGGTGCCCGCAGGAGACGCAGAATATCTGCAGGTCCGTGTCATCGCTGTCACCCTCATTGCTCTGCACGGGGTGGGGGGGATGATGAGGCCAGGCGGGAGCAGGTACTGGGCCCTGCGCCGCGCCCGCGCCCGCGCCCGCTCACCTCCTCGTCCTCGCGCACAGCCTGCTGTTTGGCCCGCAGGATAATGGCCTCGAGCTCGTGGAATCGGCGCTCCATTTCCTGAAGGCGGGTGCGGGCGCTCTGCTGCTCCCGGCGGATGCGCTCGAGCAGCTTCTTGCCGTGCTCCTCAGCAATGCAGGGGCTCTGCTGCCACTGCTGGATGCGCTGGGGGAGGATCTCGTAGATGCGGCTGCAGGGAGGCAGTGAATTGGGTGAGCAGAGAAGGAGGCAAGGCAGTAAGATGAGCGGTGTGATCCAAGGCCGCAGAGCAGACGAGTGACTCAATGGTGAAAGGATATGTAACCAGGTGACTGAAGGGCAGATGGCTGGGCGGACAGACAGACGGACGGGGGAGCAGGTGGATGGCCCGGTGGGTGCCTGGTTGACTGAATGGTGACTGACTGGCAGACACACAGAGGGCTCTGGTCATGCCCCACCCTGTACCCCGACTCCCCTGAACCCTCCAGCAGTGACTCACTTGGCTGCCAGCTTCATGCCGCAGTCGTCTGAGCAATACTTGGAGCCGGGCTGGGCAGCGCGCACACAGCCAGGGCCCAGGCACTGCGGCAGCGACGCAGGGTCCTTGGCGTCAGCGCGCTCCGGGTGTTTCCATTTGTCCTTGTGCTTCTGCTTCTGCCGATGCCGCTTGTATCTTTCTTCCTTCTGTGGGACAAGACGGGCCAGGGCAGGGCGCAGCTGAAGTCAGCCCCGGACCCCTGTTTCCCCCTGCACCCCAGCCCTTCAGCCCCTGACCTTCGCCCTCCCTCCCCACACCCACTGCACCCTCTCGGTCACCTTCTTCTCAGACTTCTTCTCCCGACGCTTCACGTGCTTCACTTTCACTGCCCTCTTCCGCAGCGCAGGGTCCAGGAACGGGGACTCCTCCGTGTCACTCATCCAGGGCTGTGAGTGAGGCATACGCTGATTCGCCTGCTCCACTCGTGACTTCCCCGCCACCTGCTCGGTCCCCACGTCAGCCTTCCATACCCTCTGCCTCCTCCCTCCTCATTATGGACACTCTCTGCTTTTGTAATCTCTACCCTTCCACCATGGGACGCTCTGTCCGCTCACCAGGCCATGGTCATCGAAGGCCCCTGCACAGAAGTCCTGGTACAGGTCAGGGTCCAGTGGGAGGTCCTCGTCCGAGAGCGGCTCGGGTGTAGCCGTAGCCTCAGGCGGCTCCTTGACTGCTGCTGATGCCACTGCCCCCTCGTCCTCGCGGATGCGCCCCAGCTTCTGCGATGGCTGTGGCTGCTGCTGGGTGGGCAGTGGCCGGCGAGGCCTTGGCAGGGACTCTGAGGGCGTCACCGGCGAGAGCTGCGGGGCAGAATCTCAGGACTGGCCCTGACCGCCCTGCCCGCAGGCCCCGCCCGCCCTGGGGGGCTGGACTCACCGAGGAAGGGAAGTACTTGTACGATTCCTGTGCCGGCAGGAGGAAGGCCCAGGTCAGCCCCAGGTGGATGGAGGGGGCCCTGCCCTAGCCCTTCCCACAAGTGCCCGACTCCACCAACGAGCCCCGCCTCGCCTCCCTAGACACACCAGCGCCCCCCGCCCCCCATCGCCAGGACATGCTCGGCCCTGCCCCAGCTGCGCTGATGTGTCTGACCACCTAGAGACGCCTGGCCCTACCCTGCGCATCTGGGGTTGGGGGCTCCCCGGTTAGCCCAGCACATCTGGTCACGCCCCGCTCGCCCTAACCAGCCAGGTCCCTCCCCACCTGTCCGTATGCGATTAGGCTCCACCCCACCCGGCCCACCCATCCTAGCCTCAATCAGCGCTTCCCAGACATCCTGGCCACCCCCCCGACCCCGCCCAGCTCTGCCCATGCTCACCCGGGCCCGAAGCTGGCACTGACGCAGCCGGCACTTCTGCCGGATCTTGTTGGGGCCCCCAAACTTCTTCATGTCTCGGCAGAAGTCACAGTGGCCACAGTCCTCGGTGCGCCGGCAGGCCTCACACTCGCCACACATACGGGCTGACCGTTTGATCTGCTGCTGCTGCTGCTGGTGATGCTAGCGAGAGGCGCCCGCAACAGAGCTCAGGAACCGAGCAGGGCCTGAGACGGGATCACCTCCCCTAGCCCAGCCACCGCGGCCACTCACCTGGCTGGGCGTGGCCACCAGGGGCTGTGGAGAGGATTTGTGGGGCGAAGCAGAGCCCCGAGCAAGCATGGCCCCAACCCCTGTCCCTGACCCCGCCCGGCGCTGCAGGTCCAGATCCGGGGCAGGCCTCCTGCGCCCTCCACCCTCATCCCGGGGCTCACTGCCGTCTCGCTCAGTGCTGTCCCGCTCCCGTGACTTCTTGTGCCGATAGCGGATCTCCAGCTTGGGGTCCTTCTCTGCGGGGTAGAGGGTGGAGCCAGCGTGGGTTGGCACCGGGGGATGTGGATGGCCCCAGAACTCTTTCTTCCTCTTCTCTCCTCTTCGGTCCCGCCCGCCTGCCCTGTCTCCCTACTGCAGGGCAGAGCTGTCCCTTCCGGTGGAACTTCCTATCACAGCTCACGACGGAGCCTCCATTCCGGCTTAGCACTGACCAACAACCACTCTGCCCACAGACGCAGATCACTGCTCCCCGTGAACCGCCCTCCCATGAAGGCTCCTCCTCCTCCTCCTCCTCCTCCCCCGAAGCCCCAGCTGCCTGCCCGCTCCACTCCGGCCCCTCACCTCGGCACTCCCGGCAGTACCACTCCCGGATGGCCTTGGCCATCTTCTCAGTGATCCGGATGCAGTCCCCATGAAACCACTCATTGCAGTTGTCACAGCCGCTGCGGAGGATGGGGCGAGTGAGGGAGATGTGAGGGGCCGGACCCATCGGCCCCTCCCCACCCGGCCGGCTGTCCATCCCGTCCACCGCTCCCCGGCTCACATCATGAAGCAGTTGATGTCTGGTTTGCGGCAGATGCAGTAGATGGGCGCGTTTTCCCCGTTCTCTGACTTGCTGTCCTCCCCGGCATCTGGAGGCTCTGGGTCTGAAGCCTCCGCCTCCTGTGGGAGCCCCCATCATGGCTCCTTAGAGGACCCCCATCATGATGCCTCACCCCTCCAGTGCAGCTCCATCACGGCTCGCCACAGACCTCAACAGTCTGCCAACAGACTTCCCACCACGGCTCCTCCTACATCTCTCCATCATAGTCCGCACAGACCCCCCCATCACTCACCGCTGACACCCCCTTACCCTGCTTATAAACCCCCGTCACTCTGCCTCAGACCTTCCAATCGCTTACCCCACTGACACCCCGTCACTCTATTCACCCACTGAGCTAGTTTCTGCTCGTTACAAACACCGCATCACTCACCACATTTTGCCCCCGTCATGGCTCCTCACAGACCCCCATCACCGGCTCGCACAGACAGCACGGTTCCCCTCAGATCCTCCGTTACTAACCTCACAGACAGCCCCGCCCCCCTAGATCCCCCGATACACTCATCACGGCTCACTCCACACTGCCCAGTACAACTCTTCGCAAACCCCTCACCACTCGGCACAAAGAATCCCCCATTCGGACTCCCAAGGACCCCCACTAAACTTCCATTACGGACCCCCATAATGGCTCATCACATAACTCTCAGATGGTTCACACACGAGTAAAAAAATCTGACCATCAGGCCCCCATCATTTTAAGGCTCGAAACAGCCCCCCGCCCCATTCTGCCCACTGACTCCCTTTATGGTTCACCACAAACCCCCATGCGTCTGCCGATGGACACCACCATTTCCTACCCCACTGACCTCTACCGCCGACTCCCTCCCGGGACCTCGTACTCACCATCTCTCCGCTCCCAGCGCACCCCTTCACGAACCCCGCCAGCGACCCGCGAACCTACACAGACCCCCTCAGCGGCGTCCCCGGCCGTTGCAAAGGCGCCTACAAGCACTTCCGCTTTTCGACGCTCCTCCCAGGCACCGTACTCCTATTGCGCAGGCCCAGTGCGTCGGCTCCGCGACACACAAGTCGGTCGCCCGCTTAGAGGTCCGACAGTCTCTCAGGCGCCGCCATCTTGACTACTGAGACCGTACGGCGGCGAGTCCATACGTTCTCAGGAAACATGGCCATGCCTTTATTTCTGGAGGCCTCCATCTTGGAGTCTGATTCCGTAAGATGGCGTAGTCCGTACGTTCACTGGCAACACATGGCAGCGTCCTAATCGGCTTCCGAGAGGGCGCCGCCATCTTGGCGGTCGATTCCGGCGCCAGCAGCTGGTACTGCCTAGATGTTCACAGGGAAAGGAGCCCCCTTTAGGAACACTACCTGGGTTAAGTGGCTCTCATACCACCGTAAAATCATTTTTCCCTTCTGCATGTACTAATCGGCGCCGGCATACTGTGCCTTACGCTGGGAAGGAAAGCAGTCCCTTTGTCATATGCCTCCCACATTACCTCTGATTGAAAAAATTTTTGTATATTGGGGGCTGGGGAAGCCAGTCAGGCTCATACCTGATGTGGCCTGAACTTCATGTAAACTGGAACAGCCTGACTTATGGTCTGTCAAATATATGTTGTACATTTGTTTTAACCATTACAGTAAAGCATGCCCACTCTGACAATAGGGAGAAATGCTTCCCTTCCTATGACACCGATGCTAGTATTCCTTGGAAGATAAAGTTCCCGTCCCAGATGCCAAGGTCATGCTCACTCACTGTGTATCTGATAATTTGTAACTATATATCTCTGTTGAAACCTTGAAGTCAATGTCTGATATATGTTCTTTGTTCTGACATGATATAAAACTGCTGAAAACCATGCTTCTCTGGAGTGTTTTCTTCCTCGGTGGAGGCTGCACTCCTTGGCCAGTCCTCAGCTTGGCGCAAATAAAACTCTCTTCTATTCTTTAATATAGATTGTTTATTGATTATCTGTGTTGCTACCTCCCACCACTCTTTCCAGCTGTCACTCCTCCCAGCAGTTCCTTAGCCAGGCCTCACAAGATGATTCAGCCTCTGGGCCTCTACAGCAGCATCCATCCATCAGAATTAGTCCAGAGCAACAATCGATGGCCATAAATGATGGTGACCTGACCATCTCTGGTGAGAATGGCTGGACAAAAGTAGACTTTGAAATCAGGGACCACCAGCTTCACCAAGTCTTCCTCTGACCACACACAATGGGTCTGTCACTTGGGGTGCTTAGCCAATGAACACACCAAGAACTTTCAATTAAAGCAGAAGCATTTATTACTTGTTTATTACTAGCGACAAGTAAGGAGACAGGGAGATAGCTCTCAAAGCACTGTGTCAAAAAAAAAAAAGGGGACTTCCCTGCTGGTAAGACTCTGCGCTTCAAATGCAGGGGCCATGGGTTCGATCCCTGGTGGGGGAACCAGGATCCCACATGCCACGCGGTGTGGCCAAAAAAAAAAAGAAAAAAAAAAAAAGCACTTTGTCCCCGGGGAGTTTTAAGCCTGGGGTAGGCATGATCATTATAATGAGGCAAAGGTTACTCTAGGTTGCCCAAAACTGCAAGTAAGTAGGTGCTTGGTTACTTGTTCTCACTGTGGTATCTTGTTGACTGGAATGCACTGTAACATTTTTGGAACATCTGGTGACTGCAGCTTTCTGCAAATTAATGGCTAGTTTCTGCAAAACAAAGCACACTTTGGTTTAACCCCATCTCATCCCTACTGCTGCCTAGCTGACACCCACCACTACCGGAGTGTAGTTTCCTCAATTCCTGGTGATGTCCACTTTGGTTCTCTTGTTTCATATGTATTTAGTATTCTCTCCTATAAAGTTAACTTTAAATTTTTTTAAAAAAATTATGTTACATATAATCAAAAATCTGTACAGATCAGAGAGCTAGACATCTCTTCAGGGTAATGCTCTAACCTGGGCAACCATGAAAATCGAATGGGGTACAAAACGTCAGTACACCTGCCCCCCTCCACACACACACTGGATACGGAAGTTGTGGTCATTATAAATGTCCACATGTCCACGTTCAAAGTCAAAATGACTTCCTTTCAGGTTGAGGAGAAGGGTCCGGGGAAAATGAGATTTTTCACCCTTGGCTGAGAGTTTTTCTGGCTTTCTTGGCTCTGGACATAGTAGCAACTTTTTTGCTATTCGTGGTTTAGATTTGATTTTTTTTCACCTTTCCTAAACATTTTTACTCATGGTCTCTTCCACACTGTCACAGACACCAAGACATACGGACTACAACATGGGTTCTGTGACCTCCTCCCCAAAGGGGTTTTTAACCCACTAAACAGAGACCTTCAGATCCAGCATAAGACTTGCCTCATTTTTATTTATTACTGTAGAATTAATCTTAATTGGATTGTAACTTATTTTAATTAACATAATTTAATTTTTAATTTAGTTTTTCATTTAATGTATTAAATTAACTTTAGTATAGTTGAATATGTGTTGGTAAGGTACTTAGATAAATTTATTTTATTACCATCAATTAATGAATTTTATATAATTCAATTTTAACTTAATTACAGTTTGATATAGGAAAATAAGTTTAAGGGAATATAGTTCAAGTTTAACTGAAATTTAATTACTCAAATTAAATTTAATTTAACATAATTGAATTTGGATTTACTAAATTTAATTTGGTTTAAAACAATTTAATATTAATTTAATGTATTAAATTCAATGTCTTGTGTATTTTTTAATTTCAATTTAATTTTGGTTTAATTTAGTATATTACATTTTATTTCATATGGTTTAATTTAGTTCATTCAATTTCATTTTACATATTTAGATTTTAATTCAAATTCACCTTAATTCATTAAACTAAAATTTTATTATGTAATTAATTACACTGAGTTAACTAAATTTATAGTCAATTACTATATTTTTGAAATATAATTTATTAAATTAAATATGATTTATTTAATTAAGAAAAAACAGTGACAAAACATAAATTACCCAAATCATGAATGAAAAAGAGCCATCAGTACAGATCCTACAGATATTGACTAGAGAATATTATTCACACATTTAAACTGACTTAATGTAATATATTTGACTGCTTAGATAAAATGGACAAATTCCTTGTCTTTAGTAAGACAATTTACCAAAATAACACATGAGGAAATAGAAACTTTGAGTAGCCATATAGATATAAAATTATTTGAGTTTCTGATTAAAAACCATCTCACAAAGAAAACTCCAAGTCCAGATTACTTCACTAGTAAATTCTGTCAAATATTTAAGGAGGAAAAAACATAGCAATCCTAAATAAAGTCTTTCAGAAAATAGAGGAGGAAGGAATACTCCCCAATTCCTTTTAGGAATCATTTCCCTAATACCAAACTAGACAAAGACATTACAAGAAAAGAAAATGATAGACCAATATACCCCATGAATATAGATGCTGCAAAATTTGAGGAACAGTCTCCAAGAGACCATCTTTACTTCTCATATCATGGCAGAGTTTAAGGGCCTCCAAGACCATGCTTACTTCTGACACCAATTGCAAGTCTGGGGGTCCCCAACTAATTTGCTAGAAGGAATTACAGAACTCACTGAAAGTTGTTATATCCACAGTTACCACAGGAAGAAGATACAGATTAAAATCAGTCATAGGACAGAGTCCAGGAGGGTTCCAAATGCAGAACTTCCAGTTATCCTCTCCCTGAGGAATCATGGACAGGGTTAGCTGCTCCCAGGGACGATGTATGACAATATGCATGGAGAACTGTCAACCAGGGAAGCTCACCTGAACCTTGGTGTCCAGAATCTTTATTGGGGTTCCATTACATAGGCACCGTTGACTGCCCATGTGCCTGATCTCAGTTTTTAGCCCCTCAGGAGGTCAAGCTGATACCATGTGACCCAAAGTCCTCACCCTAAATCACACTGTTAGACTTATGGCCAGCCACAACCATAAATCACATTGACTGTCAAGTGACTAAAGATCCCCAGGAAAACAAAGACACTCCTGTGAGGAATAACATTGACAGGCTTAGTTAGATATTACTACCTTAAACCAAAGAGGGCAAAGGGCAGACCGCTCTTTGGGCAAGGTTAAATTCTTTACTACATAGATGAAAAAGTCATTAACAAAATATAAGAAAATTGAATCCAGCAATTTATAAAAATGATAACACACCATGAGCAACTGTATTTATGCCATGAATGATCCCAGCAATGCAAGATTGGTTTAAGATTTGAAGTCTCTTGGGGGAATAGTTACACCACGGCACCCTGTTTACCTTATACATCTCCATACAGGCCAAGTAAGCAAAGCTTAATTGCAGTGTAAATGAGTCTTGGTAGAATGCCCTGCATTTCCCTCAAACCAAGGGAGACAAGCAGCCTTAACAGAAATAGCCAAAAGACCATTTGTCATCCACCTTCTCAGTTGCAGTTGACTTCAAGACTTCATTTCACCTCCTCTTTGGATATGGCTGCAGGTTATAGAAGCACTTGGCTGAAATTTAGAGCTGACTCTTCAGTGAAAGAATGACCACCATTCTAATCACCCATTATATGGCTCCTCTGTTTTAGTGTTTTCCATGGGACTAGGGCTGCAGGAAATTGATATCATGATGATTGTGCTTTTGCTAACTGCAATGAACTGTCTGAATGTATTTGGGCTTGTTGTCTCCTAACCAACTGAGTCTATGGAAGCATGGTAAGCAACTGAACAGCTATAGTAATGATTCATGTACCCTTATTAACCACCACACTACTGCTTAAGGAACGCGTGTCCACTTGACAGTTTGGGGCAGTGAACACTAAGACTCCCTGGGATCCAGTAACAAATGCTCTTGCCTAAGTGGTGGGTGATGGGGGATTAAGTCTCCCCCATTGTCCAACCTGTTAATGAATGTTTACAGACTGGGCAGCAAGAAGTAGGGTTGAAAGAAGCCACCTGACTGGTGCTTTGGTGGTTGTTCACTCACCTCCAGTGCAAGAGAAGAAAGCAATGTCATCAGGATAGTGGGACAGCAGACCCTGCTGCCTAGGTCAAAAGACAATGTAGGCTATGGGTAGTGAATTAGGGGATTGAAAAGCTGAAATTAATAATGTCAGCAATGAGGATATAGAGCTTTGGGTAGACTAAAAATGTTATGAGTTTGTATGCTTAGCATGAGTGGGCAGCTGCAAGAAGCTTCAAGTATATGCAAAGCCTTGCTTACTGGTGCTGAGCTACTCTCTCCCTCCCTGATCTCTGCTTTACTCTGAACTTAGCTGCTTTAAATGGAAAAATGTCAAGTAAACTGGGGAATTCCGGATAGAGGAAGGACTCAAATTTTTACTGAGTTGGATTTGTTGGATACAGGTGCCCAAGTCATCATCCTACCATGGTGGATGGGGGTGGGTGGTGGTTGAGGCACAGGGGTAGCTGATTGTACCAAGGCCTGCAGGACTAAGCTGTTGCATGTGAGGAGGAAGAAAGAGCAAGCCTCGGAACCCAGGTGCTCTCCAGACACTGGGAGATACACAGGGGTGGAGGATGCATCCAGTGGGCAAGGAGCCAAAGGATAAAAAAGGCTCCCCAGTTGCTCCAGCCAACCTCTACCGCCTAGCCTCCACCATCCTGCAGCAATCCTCAGGCTCTCAGCCAGAATGTAGCATGATCTTCTGATAGAATTTGGGCAAAACTTACAGTGGAAAGGGGAAAAAAATTAAAGTTACCATATAGGTGAGGGCTCTAGGCCAATTAATCTACTGTTGCTATAGCTTCCTCTGCCAAATATATAATAAAATTGATGTGTTATATGCTTGAACTATAAATGCTCATAAACTTCCAGGAAACATTCTCCCCTTTGGGGTAGAGCTACAGGTAGAGAAGTATTATGGGACAAATTCCCCTGCCATTGGCACCAGTGCAAGGTCAGGATATAGCACAAGTGCTTCTATCCCGATTCAAAGCTTTCTCTTAATAGATGATAACCTGTTGTTTGGCAAATCAAAGTCTCAATGTCAAGAAAGTCTCACTTTTGCATGAAAACGTGGCAACTATGCTACAGCTGCTGTTAAACCTGTCAGCTATGTAGAATCAAAAGCAGATGTCGTCACTGTGTTCCATGGGAAGAACTCAAAAGGCATTTTCATAGCTGCAACCAGTACTTCCCTTCAGGAACCCGTTTTGTTTTGCTTTGTTTACTGATTCTTGGGCTGTTTGGTCTGCCACTTAAGAGTACAGACTGGCAGAGTAAGACACTCTTCTCTGGGGCTATGAACAAACTGCAGCTGCTAATCAGACCATCTGGTACTCATGTAGATGCTCACAGTAAGGGATTATTCTCTGATGAGACTGACTGTAATCAAGCTGCTGATCAAACTGCACTGCTCAGATCACCACCAGACATTGCAGTGCATGCACCATCTGGGATGGGCACAAAGAAAAAGACTTTGGCCCCATCGGCTCCTGATAGATTGACTACATAGAACTCTTGACCCACTTTTAGGGATACCAAGGATGACCCACCACTCCCGACACTTTTCAGCTTACAGTGAGATTCCAGTCTAATCAGCCAACTCTAGCCATACCATTTGGCCCAAGAATTAATTGGAACCCTCATACATTGGTGGGAGTGTAAAATGGTGCAGCTTCTTTGGAAAAGATTTTGGCAGTTCCTTCAAAAGTTCAATGTAGAACTACCATTTGATTCAGCAATTCCACTCATAGATATACAGCCAAGATAATTGAAAACATATGTCCATATAAAAACTTGTAGATGAATGTCCATAGCAACAAATAACCAAAAAGTGGGAACAATCGAAATGTCCATCAACTGATGAATAGATAAACAAAATGTATTATAGCTATACAATGTAATATTATACCATTACATAAAAGAATGAAGTACTCATACACTATGCTATCAATACAACATGCAAGAACCTTGAAAACATTGCTAAATAAAAGAAGCAAACACAAATGGTCACATATTGTATGATTCCATTTATATGAAATGTCCAGAATAGGCAAATCCATAGAGACATAAAGTAAACATCTTTGTTTTGTTTCCAGTCTTGAGGGAAAGTATTCAGTCTTTTCCTATTAAGTATGATGTTAGCCGTGGGGTTTTTTGTAGATGCATTTTATCAGGTTGAGGAAGTTCCCTACTATTCCTAATGTGTTGAGTGTTTTGTTTTTGAATCATGAAAGGCTGTTGAATTTTGTCAAATGCTTTTCTGTGTCTATTGAGAAGATTAATATTCTATAAATATTGATTTATAAAGATTGATTTTTTATGTTAAGCCATGCTTGCATTCCTGGGGTACAACCCACTTGATCATTGTGTATGATCATTTTTATATGTTGCTGGATTTGATTTGCCAGTAATTTATTGAGGATATTGTGTTTTATATTCATAAGAAATCTTGATCTGTAGCTTTATTTTCTTGTGATATTTTTGTCTGGTTTTGGTACCAGAGTAATACTAGCCTCTTCCGATGAGTTGGAACTGTTACCTTCTCTTCTATTTTTTTTTTTGAAGAGTTTGTGAAGAATTGACATTACTTAATCCTTAAACATTTGGTAGAATTCACCAGTGGAGTCATGTGGGCTGGGCTATTCTTTGTGAGAAGTTTTAAAATTACTAAGTCTCTTTGCTTGTTATAGGTCTACTCAGATTTTCTATTTCTGTCATAGTCATTTTTGGTAGTTTGTGTCTTTCTAGGAATTTGTCCATTTCAACTAAGTTATCTAATTTATTGGCAATGATTTATACTATTTTTTAAAATAATCATTTACTTCTGTAAAGTTGCTATTTCGTTTCTGATTTTAGTAATTTGAATCACTTTTCTTTTTTTTTTCTCTTGGTCATTCTAGCTAATTTGTCATTAAAAAAATCTTTTCATGGGAATTCCCTGGCAGTCCAGTGGTTAGGACTCCACGCTCTCACTGCCAAGGGCCTGGGTTCAATCCCTGGTTGGGGAACTAAGATCCCACAAGCCGTGTGGTGAAAAAAAAAAAAAAACAAATCTTTTCAAAGACCTAGCTCTTTGTTTTTTGCATCTTTATTAACTTACACTTTAATCTTTATTATCCTTCCTTCTGATTGCTATGGGTTTAATTTGCTTTCCTTTTTCTATTTATTTTAATCTGAAAAGCTACGTTGTTGATTTGAGTGTAATGGACTCTAAAAAGAAAAACTAAATAAGTGGGCAATCAAAACTCAGTTTCCAGTAAAGCACACAATAAGATAGGCAGTAATGTGGAAATTCTAGGAAGCACGCCTCCAATTTGATAGAATGCTCAGCCTCATGGTTGAGTAGGGGAATAAAAGACCCAAGCTGGCTCTAAGAGACCCAAACCACATTATTAACCCTCTTCACTCTTCTTTTACTTTCCATGCTTACCTCTGGGAAACTGGGCTACTGGAATTTAACCGTGGCAAATAAGAGCAAGGTGTGGGTGAGGACTCAGATCTGGTGCTTCCTTTACCCGTTGGCTATGCTGCCTGAATGTGAGCAGTTGTGGGTATTGTTGACAATGATCATGCATATGAAAGCTCTAATTTTATCATTGGCAACAAATGCCATCAACTGTTTTATTTGAAGTGATGGTCTCACTATTATAGATTGTTTATTGATTATTTGCCTCTGACAGTTTTGAAAGCAGGAAGTGTGACTCTGCCAACTTGTTATTCTTTTAAAATATTGTTTTGGCTATTCTGAGTTCCTTAAATTTCCATACAAATTTTATGATCAGCTTGTTTAATTTTTCAAAGAAGTGAGCTGGGATTTTGATAGGGGTTGTGTTGAATGTGTAGATCAATTTGGGGCAGTACTATCATAGTAACAATATTAAGTTTTTCCATCCAGAAACATGGGATGTCATTCTTTCCTTTTAACATGAGCCCTGACTGCAGGTCCAGCTGGGCTAGTCTGGGCCCAGGAATTGGAGGCAGCTGGACAACTTTCTAGGGTCTACGGCCCAGGTCATTAACTCCCTTCTTTCCCCTTTCCCTTCCCATGTCCAGCTCCCTGCCCTCCAACTCCTCAATTGCCAGGGTCGCCAAGTACGGAGTGTCAGGACTTTCACCTCCCTGTGACCCAGAAAGCCAAAAAGTTGTCTTTACATTTTCAGAGCCCCTGGTACCGTCAGCCGCCGCACTGGCAGGATGTCACAAATTGCAGCGACCAGTGAGGAGTGCTTCAAGGTTCGGCGTCCTGGTTGCCCCGGGCTACCAGCTCCAAGAGGAAGGTGTGTGGCGCTGTGTCTGCGTCTGGCCGGAAGTGGGCAGCGTGACCATGGGAACCTAGAACGCCGAGACCAGCTAATTCCTCTTGGCTCGAGGCTTCGAGATTCTCTCCTCCACCTCTCTGGATATTTTTGGGGTTCTGCCCGGAAGGCAAACCATGTTCTAGTACGTCTTTCCCCTTGGCAAAGTCGAAGGTCTAACTACAACTCCAATTTATACAACTAATTGTATCTTATAATAGGTATAAAGGTTTGGTTAGATCCCACCTGGTACCAGGAGTGCACAGTTCGGGCTTTCTTAGCACGTCGGGAAGATTTGTGTTATTTTGTTGTTTATTGTACTGGCTTAAAATGGGGGTGGGCGGGCAGGAGTGCCCCTCCCGGATCAGGCGGAGGAGAGCGAAGGTCGTGGTAGCGGTCAAGGTATCCCTTCCCCGCCTCCCACAGCAGCCGCGGCTCCGCCCCCCGCCGGGTCCCCTCCGCTGCCTGCGGGTGCCTCGGCTTTGGCATTGGCGGGAGGGGCCCCAACCGGAGACCCCGGGCACTCCAAGAGCTCCGCAACCCCCCAAGGAGCCCCGGAAGTCGAGTCCCGCGTGAGGTCCGTTCGCCCTCTGCAGGTTTGTCCCACATCTGAAACCGCTCCTGGGAGGATGGGTCTTCACATTGGAAATCCTGCATCCCCCGGCGATCAGCGCGTACCTGGAGCTGGAGGGGCCTCGGCTCAGCGACAGGAGGCCCGGGCTGTGCCCGAGCCCGGCACTCTCCTGGGGAGACTCCTCCAGACACTACCCACCGGCAGGGTGGCTCTCAGCCGAGCCCCGGGGTTCGGGTGGGGGCCGGGCGTCTTCCTGGCCGGGTCTGCAGCCGGCCGCCGGGCGCCCTTCACTCTTATGGAGAAATCCATGTCGACATACGGAGTTTAACTGAGCTACTACTCCTGGGTATTGCTGCCTCCTTATCCATTTTGTTTGGCCAAGTGGCTTGCAGGGGCCTTAAACTGACACTAGCCCCCTCATGCGAGCGCACACCCTCCATGGCAGCCACAGAGTCACAGGCAAACAGAAGTTCCTGGTATGCCTTCCCCAACAGCTCTTTTGATCAACAGTCTCCCCAGCTTCCCAGCGCCTATATGCCTTATGCACCCCTTAGATAGAACTCCTGCGGCTTACCAAAATACTGGTTTGAATTGACCTACCGGGTCCTAGCCTGGGAAGCCCAAAGCACTCCACCCAGGGACCCTAGCAAGGGCATGTGGCCCCATGTCCTGCCCTCTTGCACTCTGCCTTGACCTGACAGCTGCTGTAGAGATGAAGTGTACTTTCTCCAAGACCTGTGAGTAATAAACTTCTCTATTTTAATTATTCTTGTGTTCCTGTTGTCACCAACCTGCACCCTATGCTTCACTTAACAAATGTTAATTTAACAAAGTCACAAGACAGTGGCATAAGACGGAAGCCCATGATCAAGCCACTCTCATCCCCCTCAAGGACTCACCCCTCTGCCGCTGCCTAGGGAGAGCCAGATCACAGAGCCCTGGCCCAACCAGTTCAGATCCGGGGACAGGCGGCAGGAAGAGCATGTGGCTTGGGAACTGGGTTGACCTCAGTAAGCCAGGAAGTGCATCACAGGTCCCTGGGGACCGTGACACAAGGAGAAGCAGGAGTCAGAAAACCTGCATCACTGGCTGGCTGGAGTTTGCAGCCCATCAGGGATAGGTGTCACCTGGACAGGGGACTTGAGGCTGCTTCCTTGGGTATCTGACTGCGTTTGTCAGCCTCCATCCTCCCTACCTTCTGTGGGCCATGAGTACTAGGATAGAAAGAGGAATCCCATCAGCAGTGGGAGATCTGCTGGAGGCCGCTGTGTGATAATTGTTATTCTCTCCCAGGCACCACCTTTCACACCACAACTGAATTAAAAGTTACTATCACCACTTGCCAGATTGTCTTTTTTTCTAGTATTGTGATATGACTTTGTTTCCCTCCTGTGTCCCGGACTGACCCTTTTCTTCTCTTGATGATTTAGGAAGATAAAACAAATGTTTGCAAGTTTCGGAATGTTTATGGTAGGCTACCATGTTATGTCTCTGCTTTGTGCTGTTTTAAAAAGTGTGATTGTCCCAACATTCTTTTGATCTCAAGCATAACAGGGAATTGTGTGAAAACAAATCAAAGAATCAAAAAAAAAATTCTTGTGTAATTTCTTTGAAATAGTTTGGAACAGTTTTTAGTGTTTTATCTTAATACGGATAGTGTTTTTGTTTGCATTCCAAAAAACAAATGTAGCTATAAAACATTGTATTGTTTGTTCTTAAATGTACTATGTAATCTTTATGAATTTACAATATATGTGCTTATATTTGCTCATTATATAAAGGATTTTTTGAAAAATCATTTATAATACTACAAAGAAGAATGGCAAATACAAAGGTTACTGTTTTCATTTCATAAATAGTTTCCTTTGATCTGACAAAAACGGGAGAGGAGGGAAGTCACTGACTTTTTTTCTACTATTATAGTGTTTTAAGATTAGTTACAACTCTCCCTTGATAAGGTAACTGTTTTTAATCTCAGCACTGTACAAGCAACTTCTTCAATCCATCAGGAAGAATCTTTGGGCCAGACCCTTCCTTTTAGGGCGTTTGGAACTCCTTTGTTGCAACATGTTAATAATTATATTATTTATAATTTCACCTTTACCAAAATGTCATATAAAAGGAAACTTTTCACATGGGCCTCTTTCACTTGGATTAATACTTTTGAAATCCATCCAAGTTGTTGCATGTATCAATAGTTCCTTCTTTTTAATTGTGTTAGTATTCTTTGTATGAATGTACCATATTTTATCTATCTACTGAAAGGCATTTAGGTTGTTTTCAGGTTTTGGTGGTTATGAATAAACTTGCTATAAATATTTGCATACAATTTTTTACGTGAACATAAATTTTCATTCTTCTTGAGTAAATACCTACTTGGGATTGTAGGGTGATTTGGTAAGTTTTTTAAAACTGCCAACTTTTCCAGAGTGGCTGTACCAGTCTCATGTGCAATGTATTTTATTTATCTCATTGTTTTTTTGAAAACATCTTTATTGAGATATAATTCACATGTCATAAAATTTACCTGTTTACAGTGTACAATTCAATGTTTTTTCGTATATTCACAGTTGTACGATTACCAAAATCAATTTAGAATATTTTCATCACCTCAAAAAAGAAACTCTGTACCCATTAACAGACATTCCCCACTTCCCTTCAACCTCTCCATCCCTAAGCAATCACTAATTTACTTTTTGTTTCTATAGATTTGGTTAGACTGGACATTTCATATTAACGGAATCATACAATATGTAGACTTTTGTGACTGGTTTCTTAGCAAAATTTCAAGGTTCATTCATGTGGTAGCATGTATTAGTACTTCATTCCTTTTTATAGCCAAATAATATTCCATTATTTGGATATACCACATTTTACCACTCATTCGTTGATGGACATTTGGGTTGTTTCCACTTTTTTAGCAGTTATGAACTCTACTGCTATGAACATTTGTGTACAAGTTTTCACATAGACATATGTTTTCATTACTCTTGGGTATATACCTGGGAATGGAATTGCTGGATCATATGGTATGATCTAATAAATCATCTTTATCTTTAATCATCTGATGAACTGCAAGGCTGTTTTCCAAAGTGGCTGCATCATTTTACATTCCCACCAGCAATGCATGGGATAATTGTGACCTCCTAGGTCTTCCATCATACTGTACACATTGCAGAATCAATGTGGGGCTAAATCAGTATGTCTGTAATTGCATAAATGCAAATGGAGGGGTTACTAGAGTGTTGTACTGGTTAGGCAGAAACAAAGGAATTTGGGTGCTTATACCAACAATTCTACAGTGCTATGCAGAAATTATCAATATTCTATGGCAAGCAGCATTCCCTTGGTCTCTTCCACAACCATAGTCCTTCCAGCTGCCCGTCCTTCCTCCAGTTTCCAGGTCTGCAGGGTCAGTTCCGCCAAGCATCTCTCATGGTAGAACTGGTCACATAAAGCAGTCATAGAAGGCTGAGGGACATAGGCATGAAATCCACAGCTCCATCACATACCACAGACCACACTCCAAGAGATGCAGAACTAGCTCCATATCTCAAGCTGGTTAACAGCCAGCTCAGAGCCCAGATCTCCTGCCTCTCAGCCCTGTGTGTCTCTTGGGACATAACCTATCACAAGTAGACAGCATCCCCGACCCCCCTCCCCGATGTATCTTGGAGACTGAAGGACATTCAGGACCTCAAATGATGATTTTCCAGAGACATAATTTATATGTTGAGTCTGACTAGTGGGGTATATTTCTTAGGAGTAGGGTACGTTGTGAACTCACCTGCCAAACCGCCCTAGTAAACCAGAGCACAGTCCCCTCTTAACTGGAGCCCTGACTGCGATCCAGTTGGGTGCGCTAGGTTGGGCCTAAGGATGGGGAAAGCCGGAGAAATCTAAGGGTCTCGCACACTCCCGCCAACTCCCGAGTTTTACCATGATAACCATCGGGAGTGGGGCCCTACACCTCCCGCTGCAGGACGCCTATGAACGCCCTGCGCTCAGAGGGGATACTTTCCAAGTAAGAGACCGGAAGCGGGCTCTGTCTCCATGGGAACCAAAGACTCCAGGACTCGCGACTTCCTATGGGGGTTGAATGGCTGAGTCTGCGCAGTTCTCACCTCACCATTGGTCACGCCCATAGGCTCCGTTGCTCCCCTGCTCTCAGGTTCTGATGGAAAGGTGCAGACGCTAAGGAAATTGATTATGGTAACTACCATAACAGTCCTTTCCCATGAGAAACTCACGATGTAGTTGGAGAGACGATATAAAATCAAACACTTTCATTAAATTGTTAAAAGCCCATCAATAATAAAGGAATGCAAATTTCAGAAAAATACGACCTAGTCTAAACGGATCAAGGAAGATTCCCTGCAGAGGTAATTATTGACCTAAATTTTGAAAGATGATTCGAATTATTCACAGAGGATAAAAAGATTTTGTGGGCCGAAGGATATTCTGGACCGAAGAACGTGATGAACAGAAACTCAGAGGTGTCAAACAGCATGCTTGTACTGGTAGGGTGCGGTTGGAGGCACACAGAAGTGGCAACCTCCAGAAACAGCTGTTTGGGTGGGATTAACTGCTTCGCTAGAGAGGCTGGTTGCTGAGGTAGGCAGGAGCCAGGGCAACCGGTATGTCATGCCAAGGAACCTGGGCTTTCCTTTGAAGATGATTAATAGGGAGCCATGAAGGCACTTTTTTCAGGGGGAAAAAAAAAATGTGAGTCCTGCCACAATCACCGTGCTCACCTATGACCATTGTGTATCAGACATTCCTGATCTGGTTCCCCTCCTGTCAGCTGAACTCCAATTCTGACCCTGTTTTTCTTTGTTTTTACTTTTTTAAAAAATTTATTTTATTTATTTTTGGCTGCGTTGGGTCTTCGTTGCTGCCTGAGGGCTTTCTCCAGTTGCGGCGAGCAGGGGCTGCTCTTCCTTGCAGTGCGCAGGCTTCTCATCGCAGTGGCTTCTCTTGTTACGGAGCAGGGTCTCTAGGCGCACGGGCTTCAGTAGTTGTGGCTCGCGAGCGCAGGCTCAGTAGTTGTGGCGCAGGGGCTTAGTTGCTCCGCGGCATGTGAGATCTTCCTGGACAAGGGCTCGAACCCGTGTCCGCTGCATTGGCAGGCAGATTCTTAACCACTGCACCACCAGAGAAGTCCCTGACCCTGTTTTTCTAATCAATAACAAATCTGAGTGTGATGAGGATATTGTTGTCAATTGCAAATTTGTCATGAACGTCTATGCGGCAGGCCAGATGAAAGGGCAGGACCTCCAGGAGCTGGGCAAGGCCAGAACAGCACAATAGATCATGGGCCAGATAATCCAGACATTCCATTTTGGATGATAAATAGCTTAGCAATAGCATGTACAGGGATAGTGTATCCTGTATTGCACTGCCCTGATCCCACTGAGGGACATATTCCCCCAGCTGCAGGTAGTGTTGTTAGAAAATTCACCAAGAGGCTTTATTGAGGGTCTAAAGCATGCACTGGGAAAAATGTTCATGGAAAACAATGCTAAAAGCAAAATGATTAAAGGCTGGGATATTTAGTTGTATAGAATGATTTATTGATTGGCTGATTAATTGATCTGAGCTGGGTTTTTGTTTGTTTGTTTTGTTTTTGTTTGTTTGTTTTTTAAATTCAAGGGAGAGGAATAATGGACTTAGGTAAATCTCCTTAGGTAAGTTTATTCCTAGGTATTTTATTCTTTTTGTTGCAATGGTAAATGGGAGTGTTTCCTTAATTTCTCTTTAGGATTTTTCATCATTAATGTATAGGAAAGCAAGAGATTTCTGTGCATTAATTTTGTATCCTGCTACTTCACCAAATTCATTGATTAGCTCTAGTAATTTTCTGGTGACATCTTTAGGATTCTCTAGGTATAGTATCATGTCATCTGCAAACAGTGACAGCTTTACTTCTTCTTTCCAATTTGGATGCCTTTTATTTCTTTTTCTTCTCTGATTGCTGTGGCTAAAACTTCCAGAACTATGTTGAATAATAGTGGTGAGAGTGGACAACCTTGTCTTGTTCCTGATCTTAGAGGAAATGGTTTCAGTTTTTCACAATTGAGAACGATGTTGGCTGTGGGTTTGTCATATATGGCCTTTATTAGGTTGAGGTAAGTTCCCTCTATGCCTACTTTCTGGAGGGTTTTTATCATAAATGGGTGTTGAATTTTGTCAAATCTTTTTTTGCATCTATTGAGATGATCATACGGTTTTTCTCCTTCAATTTGTTAATATGGTGTATCACATTGATTGATTTGCGTATATTGAAGAATCCTTGCATTCCTGGGATAAACCCCACTTGATCATGGTGTATGATCCTTTTAATGTGCTGTTGGATTCTGTTTGCTAGTATTTTGTTGAGGATTTTTGCATCTATGTTCATCGGTGATATTGGCCTGTAGTTTTCTTTCTTTGTGACATCTTTGTCTGGTTTTGGTATCAGGGTGATGGTGCCCTCGTAGAATGAGTTTGGGAGTGTTCCTCCCTCTGGTATACTTTGGAAGAGTTTGAGAAGGATAGGTGTTACCTCTTCTCTAAATGTTTGATAGAATTTGCCTGTGAAGCCATCTAGTCCTGGGCTTTTGTTTGTTGGAAGATTTTTAATCACAGTCTCAATTTCAGTGCTTGTGATTGGTTTGTTTATATTTTGTATTTCTTCCTGGTTCAGTCTCGGAAAGTTGTGCTTTTCTAAGAATTTGTCCATTTCTTCCAGGTTGTCCATTATATTGGCATATAGTTGCTTGTAGTAATCTCTCATGATCCTTTGTATTTCTGCAGTGTCAGTTGTTACTTCTCCTTTTTCATTTCTAATTCTATTGATTTGAGTCTTCTCCCTTCTTTTTTGAGTCTGGCTAATAGTTTATCAATTTTGTTTATCTTCTCAAAGAACCAGCTTTTAGTTTTATTGATCTTTGCTATTGTTTCCTTCATTTCTTTTTCATTTATTTCTGATCTGATCTTTATGATTTCTTTCCTTCTGCTAACTTTGGGGGTTTTTTGTTCTTCTTTCTCTGCGTTGTAGGTGTAAAGTTAGGTTGTTTATTTGATATGTTTCTTGTTTCTTGAGGTAAGATTGTATTGCTATAAACTTCCCTCTTAGAGCTGCTTTTGCTGCATCCCATAGGTTTTGGGTTGTCGTGTTTTCATTGTCATTTGTTTCTAGGTATTTTTTGATTTCCTCTTTGATTTCTTCAGTGATCTCTTGGTTATTTAGTAGTGTATTGTTTAGCCTCCATGTGTTTGTATTTTTTACAGGTTTTTTCCCTGTAATTGATGTCTAGTCTTATAGCATTGTGGTCGGAAAAGATACTTGATACAATTTCAGTTTTCTTAAATTTACCAAAGCTTGATTTGTGTCCCAAGATATGATCTATCCTGGAGAATGTTCCATGAGCACTTGAGAAGAAAGTGTATTCTGTTGTTTTTGGATGGAATGTCCTGTAAATATCAAGTAAGTCCATCTTGTTTAATGTATCATTTAAAGCTTGTGATTCCTTTTTTATTTTCATTTTGGATGATCCGTCCATTGGTGAAAGTGGGGTGTTAAAGTCCCTTACTATGATTGTGTTACTGTCGATTTCCCATTTTATGGCTGTTAACATTTGCCTTATGTATTGAGGTGCTCCTATGTTGGGTCCATAAATATTTACAATTGTTGTATCTTCTTCTTGGATTGATACCTTGATCATTATGTAGTGTCCTTCTTTGTCTCTTGTAATAGTCTTTATTTTAAAGTCGATTTTGTCTGATAATGAGAATTGCTACTCCAGCTTTCTTTTGATTTCCTTTTGCATGGAATATCTTTAACCATCCCCTCACTTTCAGTCTGTATGTGTCCCTAGGTCTGAAGTGGGTCTCTTGTAGACAGCATATATATGCGTCTTGTTTTTGTATCCATTCAGCCAGTCTATGTCTTTTGGTTGGGGCATTTAATCCATTTACAGTCAAGGTAATTATCAATATGTATGTTCCTATTACCATTTTCTTAATTGTTTTGGGTTTGTTATTTTAGGTCTTTTCCTTCTCTTGTGCTTCCTGCCTAGATAAGTTCCTTTAGCATTTGTTGTAAAGCTGGTTTGGTGGTGCTGAATTCTCTTAGCTTTCGCTTGTCTGTAAAGGTTTTAATTTCTCTGTCGAATCTGAATGAGATCCTGGCTGGATAGAGTAATCTTGGTTGTAGGTTTTTCTCTTTCATCACTTTAAATATGTCATGACACTCCCTTCTGGCTTGCAGAGTGGAGATAAATGAAATATAGAATAGAAAAATAATAGAGAAAATCAACAAAAATAAAAGTTAGTTCTGAGGAAAGATGAACAAAATTAGCAAAATTTAGGTAGAGAGTGTGTGTGTGAGAGAGAGAAAACACAAATAACTAAATCGGAAATGAAAGTGGGGACCTTACCTCTAATATTGCAGAAATAAAAAGGGTTGTCAGAAAATACTATGAACAAATTTACACCAACAAAATAGATAATTTATATGAACTAGACAAATATCTACAAACACAAAAATTACCAAAATATCTCAAGAAGAAATAGAATATCTAAAAAGAACTATAATAATTAAAGAAATGGAATGAATAATAAAAAAAAATCTCCCAGGTAGTTGCCAGCAGCTGGGGAAGAGGGGAATGGTGAGTTATTGCTTCATGGATGCAGAGTTTCAGTTTGGGAAGATGAAAAAGCTCTGGAGATGATGGTGGTAATTGTCACAGAATAATGTGAATGTACTTAATGCCACTGAACTATATATTTAAAAATGGTTAAAATGGTAAATTTTATGTTATGCATATTTTACCACACAAAGAAAATGTGAAAATTCTTTTTTAAAAGTCTCCCAACAAAGAAAAGTCAAGGACCACACGATTTCACTGGTGAATTTTACCAAACTTAAAAGAAGAATTAACACTAATTGTTCTCTAACTCTTCCAAAAAATAGAAGAGGGAACACTGTCTTAGTTATTTGTGCTGCTACAGCAGAATACCATAGACTAGGTGGCATATAAACAACAGAAATTTATTTCTTACAGTTCTGGAGACTGAGAAGTCCAAGATCAAGGCACCAGGAGATTCTGTGTCTGGTGAAAGCCTGCTTCCTTGTTCATAGGTGACAGCCACCACGCCATGTCCTTACATGGTGGAAGGAGCAATGGCACTCTCTGGAGCCTAAGGGCACTAATCCCATTCATGCGGGCACCACCTCTTGATCTAATCACCTCCCAAAGGCTTCGTCTCCAAATATTGTTACATTGGGGATTAAGTTTCAGGATATGAACATTAGGAGGGACACATTCAGTCTATAGCAACTTCATAACTCATTTTATGAGGCCAGCAGTCCTGATACCAAAGTATAACAGAAAAAGACATCACAAGAAAACTACATACCAATATCCCTTAAAAATATAGATGCAAAAAATCCTCAACAAAATACTAGCAAACTAAATTAAACAGCATATTAAAAGAATTATACACCATGATCTAGTGGGACTTACTCCAGGAATGCAAGGGTGGTTCAACAAAAGAAAACCAACCAATGTAATATGCCACATTAATAGAATGAAGGGAAAAAAATGGTCATCTCAATTGATGAAGAAAAACATTTGACAAAATCTAACACTTTTTCATGGTAAAAACACCCAGAAAACTAGGAATAGAAGGAAACTTCCTCAACATGATAAAAGGCATAGCTTTGAAAAAATCCACAGCTAGTATCATACTAAATGGTGAAAGACTGAAAGCTTTCCACCTAAGATCAAGAAGAAGACAAGAAATGGCCACTCTCACCACTGTTTTCAACATTCTACTGGAATTTCAGAGTTATTAGACAAGAAAAAAAACCATCCAGATTAGAAAGGAAGAAGTAAAACCATCTCTATTCTTTGATGACATAATGTTATATTTATAAAATACCAAAGAATTCACAAAAAATAAACTAAGCAAATTAAGCAAAGTTGCAAGGTACAAGGTACAGGATCAACTTTTTAACCTGATAAAGTGCATCCATAAAAAAAAAAAATCTATAGCTAACACCACACTTAAATAGTGAAAGACTGAATGCTTTTTCCTTAAGACTGGGAACAATGCAAGGATGTCTGCTGTTGGGAAACGCAGTCACGTGCAGCTTCTTGCCCCTTGCACAGTTGTATAAGAGAGGACTTTGACCTGGAACATTTCCTAGCAAAGAGATAAAGAGCCCTCACAGCCCTAGCTAGGCATATCTCTTTGCTTGGGAATATCTTTCCCTGTTCCAGGCGTAATGCATACATCTTTGTTCAGCTTATGGGTGTGTGTCCTATAGCACCTGGCCAACCCCATTGCTGTATCTGTTCTTGGAGGGGAGGTAATGGGGTCCTTTACCTGCAGCACAAGAGGGGTGCATGCAGACCATTTCCTTGTGTCAGCTGCTGGGCAAGCCCTGCTGGCCATGAGGGACAGACACTTACTATTGAAGCTGATCTTGCTCTGTCTCTTCTCTACGTGAGGAAAGCATTGTTCCATCCGGCGCCTATGCGAGTCACGTCTTTCTCTGCTACCCTGACATTTGCAAACCATGAAGGGTTGACGCCCTGGGATTGTTGCTGCTAGGCAACAGGTGTCACTTGCTCAACATCTGCTCTTACCATTCCTGTTACACATCATACTTACAGCCTAGTCAGTAAAATGAGAAAATAAAAAGAAGTAAAAGGCATACAGATTGGAAAGAAAGAAATAAAACTTCCCCTATTCTCAAACAACATGATTTTCTACATAGAAAATCCAAAAAAAACTTTAAAAAAAGGCTTCCATAACTTATAAGTAGTTTAGTAACACTACAAGATAAAGGGTCAACAGACAAAATTAATCGTGTGACCATATGAACATCATACCAACTTGAAAGCAAAAGAATTTAAATAATACCATTTAAATAACTCCAAAATAATGAAACACGTAGTATAAATCTAACAAAATATGTGCTGTATCTGTATGCTGAAATCTACAAAGTGCTAATGAGAAAAATAAAAGAAGATGTAATTAAATGGAGAAACATGTCAGGTATGTGGGTTAGATAATTCAATATATTTAATATGTCAGTCATTCCCAAGTTGAGCAACAGATTTAACACAATTCCAGTCAAAATATCAGCAGAATTTTTGGTATATATATACACAAATTTATTTTAAAATTTTATGGAAACAAAGGAACTAGAATAGCCAAAACAATTTTTTTTTAATTTATTTATTTTTGGTTGCATTGGGTCTTTGTTGCTGCGCGGTGTGCAGGCTTCCCACTGTGGTGGCCTCCCTCGCTGCAGAGCACGGGCTCTAGGTGCTCGGGCTTAAGTAGTTGTGGCACGCGGGCTCAGCAGCTGTGGCGCTTGGGCCCAGCTGCTCCGCTGCATGTGGGATCCTCCCGGACTAGGGCTCGAACCAGTGTCCCCTGCATTGGCAGGTGGACTCTCAACCACTGCGCCACCAGGGAAGCCCCAAAACAATTTTTAAAAGAAGAAATTTGGTGGGTTCACACGACTTCATTTTAAGACGTGACACTATATATATAGTAATCAAGACAGGATGGTATTAGTGAAGGGATAGACATATACATCAATGCAACAGAATAGAAAGTCCAGAAATAGACTCACTCAAATACAGCCAATTGATTTTTTGCAAAGATACAAAGGCAATTCAATGGAGAAAAGATAGTATTTTTCAACAAATGATGTTGGAACAATTGGACGTCCACCTGCAAAAAGAGAAGAACCTCAGCCCAAACCTCACATCTTATGCTAAAAGTTACTGTAAATGTACCATACAACTAAATGTAAAACATGAAACTATAAAACATCTAGAAGGAAACATAGCAGAAAATCTTTATGACCTGGAGTTATGCAAAGAGTACTTAGACATGACATCAAATCAAGATGCATTAAATAAAAATATAGATAAACTGAACTACATCAAAACCAAAACTTTTGCTCTGTGAATGACATTGTTCAGAGGATGAAAACACAAGAAGGGCTGGGAGAATATATTTTTAAAACACATATCCAACAAAAGACATCTAAAACGTATAGGAAACTTTCAAAACTCAAAAGTAAGAAAACCTAAACAACCCAATCTTAAAACACAGGCAATAGATTTGAACAAACATTTCACAAAAGTTGAATTTCTCTGTGACATCGCCTCAGGTGTCAGTGTTTCACCTGTATTTTAAAATGACTGTTTTAAAATTTAAAAAAATTTTTCCTTGTTTGGTACCTACTGCTGCTGTTGTCACAAGATTTGGTATCCATGGTGAGTACTATGAATGGTGACTGAATCCTTTCACCCACAGTGCCAAAAAATTTCAAAAAATAACCATTATACATTTAAAAGGGAGATTATGGTTTAGGTAAGGTTGGATCAGAGTTGGGATTATGGTTAGGTTTGGGTAAAAGTCATAATAAGTGAGAGAAGAGGAAACCATGAGCAGAGGGTGTTTACAGAGAATGCTGGAAATGGTCCACATTTACGCATTTTATCCTAGGAGTAAGCACGCGGACCCTAAGTTTGTTTCTGACAGGTGGAATAATGAGAGTTTTCATTTTATTCTTTATACTCTTCTGTGTTGTTCAAAATTTCAATTAAAAACATGTGCTCTTTTTATAGTAGAAAAAGCGAGTGCTAAAAAGGAAGATAGTGAAGTTTAACTTCATAAACTTTTAGAGCAGGTTGACTGCCCATCTGTGGCCATGAATCCTTAAGTTTGCATTTTGTTTTGCTGGTGCCCTCAAAAGAATGGTGTGCCCTGCCATCTAGTGACCATGTGGCAAGGGAGCCTTCCAACCAGCATTTCGGTAAAGCCAAAGTCTGTTTTATCAAGTTTGAAGAAGACAACAAATATACTGTGTTCTAGGTAAAACTTTGATTTGGTTGAAGCCTTAGTGATACCAAACAGAGATAAAGTATTCTGTTTCGTGATAATATCTCATCTTTTTTGCATCATCTGGGAATACAGTTTTCCACTCAAAGCTTAACTCTACATTACTACATAAAAATTAAATGAACATTCTCACTCAATTCTTAAACTGAATATATTGGACACAACAACCTATCCTCTGGAGTTCATGGTCTTTTGAAATGATACATAGCTCCATCATCAGGAAGAAACCAGGCTTAGTTGTAGCTAATCAGTAAATCCAGGGCATGTTTGTAGCAGTTTCTTACAGTTACGCCCTGTGTTGGTTTGCTAGAACTGCCATAACAAAGTGCCAGGCTGGGTGGCTTAAACAACAGAGATCTGTTGTCTCACAGTTCTGGAGGCTGGAAGTCTAAAATCAAAGTGTTGGCAGGTTTGCTTCCTTCCGAGGTCTGTGAGGAAAGGATTCCTTCCATGCTTCTCTCCTTGGCTTGTGGCTGGCCATCTTCTTCCTGTGTCTCTTCACTTCATCTTCCCTTTCAAGGGATCTGTGTCCAAATCTCCCCCTTTTAATAAAGAAATCAGTCATACTGGATTAGTGCCCACTTAACGACCTCAGTTAACTTGATTACCTCTGAAAGACCTTATCTCCAAGTAGGTCACATTCTGAGGTAGTGGGGTTAGAACTTCAATATATGAATTTGAGGGGTGGGGTACACAATTCAACCCATAATACCTCCCAGTGTTACATTTCAGAAGGAGACCAGTTAGCCTCAGGTTGGTACCTGCAAATCTTCAGCTCCTTGGTTCTTCCCATCTTCCTTTTCTTCCCCCTCAATAGTGTTTAACCCTGATGCACATTAGAATTATCTGAGGAATTTTTTAAAAATTCTAATCATGAACTCTACCCGTAGATCAATTGAATCAGAATTGCTGGAAGAAATTTGCAAGGAAACCTAACCCAAATGAAGGGATTCAGGAAGGCTTCGGAAAGAAGCGGATTTATTTGCTGAATTTTGAACAATGAATGGAAATGCTTGAGGTAGAAAATAAAGAGGGACATAGCCAAGAACATCGTGAGCAAAGACACAGAGGGGTCAAATAACACGGATGGGCTGGCAGGGTCTGCGTGTGTCTTGGCAGGGCTCATGCACAGGGGCACGGGTGTACCCCTACAAACAAGAGGTACTGGGAGATGAAGCTGAGGAGGCAGGCAGGGCCCAGGTCAAGGGTGGACTTGTGCATCAATTTCAGCATTTCAGAAAGGGAGCCTTGAGACCCACCATGATCACTGCACTCACTCCTGACCATCCCGTCCTTGCCTCCCCGATTTGGCTGCCCTCCTGTCAGCTGAATCACAGTTCTGATTCTACTTTTGTAAACAATAACAAGTGTGAGTCAAAAGATACGAAGAAGAATGCTGTTACCACATCCAAAGGTGCCATGGATGGCAGTGAGTCAGGGTAGAGTGGAAGGGGCAGGACAACAGCTGGGCAAGACTCATGGAGCATAATGGATGGTGGGGAGATCTGGACCCAGACAAACAATGGGGTGGATAGTGCAGAAATGCATTGTGTGGAGGGGAGAAGGGAGGTGAACAGCTGGGTCCAGGCATTGAGGTTAAAGACATGGTATAAGGACCCATGCTGGGTACAAGGGAAAAGGCAGAGGGGAAAGTCTGGGCTAGTGAAGGTCCTGGGAGCAGCTTCATTGGGATGTGGTGAAGGGGAGTAGAGCCACTCAACTGCTGAATGTGTACAACTGCTAAGCTCTGGAGGGCCGAGCTTTGCTGCTCCAGGCACTGGCATGGCGCAGGCACACGTGGGCTGGTGTGATTGTGCTGCTTGCTGTGAGTGCGGCCGGGAGCCCTCATCTGCAGTTCAGACTCCTGAGTGACCTTGTCTCTCAAACATCAATAGCAACTGGGAGGGTAAATGTGCTGTGCTTGGGTTTGTTGCCTCTCCTACAATAGTATTACAACACATGGTGAGAGATTCCTGGTGTAATTTGACCATTTTCTAGATTATCCAGGAAGTTTATCTGGAGGTTTGGGGGATATAGTAAATCCTAAGAGTGCTCTGATGATTTCTGATAAATCTTTGAGGCAAAGATTGAAAATCTTGCAATTTATTATAAGCACCTTTGAAATGCATGAGTTATTATTAATTTAGATTTAAATAAGGCTTATACAAGATTTGTAAATGTACCTGTTATACAGAATGTACTTCAGTATGTTTGGTTGCATCCACACAGACAGAAGTTTTCCAAAACATGGAAATTACCTCATCATACAGACTTGGACATCAAAATGACAGTTAATAAAATGAAATTCTAACTGAGTTTTCCTTTTCATTGCTAAGTTTTTCTTAAGGAGAAGAACTTTCAGAAGGTAAGCAAGAAAAACACCTTAGTTCCAGGAAATTAGAACATATTCAGCAAAATGAACACACTGATATAAATGATACCCAAACAGTCTTTTCTGGCTTTCCTGTGCCCTGTTATTAGAGATCTGATCGGCAGCTATTTCCACAATTAATTGATTCTGGAAAATGTGGCAAGATTTACTCTTCTCTATCTCAAGAATTGGACAACTGCCCACTTAGTAAATATCAATATAATAATATCCTTTAAGTGCTTTGGGAAAAGAGTCTATCAAATAAAAGATACAGTTATATAACTTATTATAGTACCCAATTTCAAATATTTATATATAAATATTGATGCCTGTTCTAAGAAATATTTTACCAAATTCACAAAGTATGTCAATATGTGAATGCCGTAATCTAACTGTATGTCCTGGCTGCCTTCCGCTTGCCCCTCAGTAACCACTCTCTATGGTCTTCCATCCAGCCCTGGACCCAGGGGGCCTGACCTATACAGACTACTTCAAGAGTTTCCTTTGCTTTCTGACTTCAGGATGGATGTAGCCAATAGGACTGGGAAGATCCACAGGTGGGAGGACAGTAGAGGCAGGTACTTACTCTCCCAGCTTCCTTCCTGCTACGTTCCTGACGTTCCTGGTGTGCTCTGAACCTAACCAGAGGCCACAGCGCCTGCCTGGTGGCACCTCCATAGAACTGTCTTCCCAGGCTCACGTGACCATTAGTCTTCGTGCTTAGAGGTAATAACTGGTCCTTGAGTTTGTGAACACAAGGGAACCTTGCCATCACTTGTTACCTTCTGTAATCTCTGCCTACACATTGTGCTTAGCTTTTTAATTAAATTCTCCTCCAATTATCCCGTTTGAGTTTTCAGTCTGATTCTTGCCAAGGTATTGAATGATACAATGTGGTTATTCTCTTCCTCTGTGTGAACTAAGCATATGCCCCAAAAAATGCTAAAACACAACCTCTAATTGTGAAAAACCAGAGAAATTGTGTACTACAAATGTGCTCTATTAATATTTCTCTCTTCTTCCTTTTAAGTATTGATAGAAACCAATGCTCCGATTTCCAGGCAGCTCTGAGTCTCTCTTGAGGTCAGGTCACCCACAGCCTGCCAGGATTCAAGGGATTATTCATACATTGCTAGTGTTTGCATTGGACATTTTATACCCCTGTATGCAGCAACCATCCTCTAGAATATGTGAATGAGAAAGAGGATGGATTTTCTTATTATTGAAAAATTATTAAGTAATTTCTTTCATTTGTGTCCTTGTCCCTTCCACTCAACAGGCAGCTGATCCTCTCATCTTATCCTATTATTACATATACACATTCTGTCACATTAAAATGCTAGAATCTAGGGATTTCCCTGGTGGTCCAGTGGTTAAGACTGCGCTTCCACTGCAGGGGGCGCGGGTTCGATCCCTGGTCTGGGAACCAAGATCCCGCATGCCGCAGGGAGCGGCCAAAAATAAGATAATAATTTTAAAAATGCTAGACTCTAGAAGCCAGAGATGTAAAAGATTAGCCTCTCAGTCTCAGTTGGAGACTGCCAACCTTGCTATGGACTGAATTGTGTCCCCTGAAAATTCATATATTGAAGCCCTAACCCAACATTGTGACTATTTGGAGATATGAATTTTAGGAGTCAATTAAGGTTAAATGAAATCATAAGGCTGGGGAGCTTAATTCGTTAGGATTGGTGGCCTTTATAAGAAGAGGACGAGATGTCTCTCTCTCTCTCTCTTCCTCTCTCCCCATCCCCGCCCTACCCCAACCCAACCACTCCTGCCACGGGAGGACACAGAGAGAAGGTGGTTGTCTACAAGCCAGGAAGTGGGTTCTCATCAGGAAGAGAATCAGCTGGCACCTTGATCTTGGACTTCCCAGACTCCAGAACTGTGAGAAGTAAATGTCTGTTGTTTAAGACACCGAGACTATGAATTTTGTTAAAGAAGCTCAAGCTAAGACCGTGCGTGTTTTATTTATGTGTATTGAAAATGCAGGGACAAAAATCCTATCACAGCAGTAACAGTGGATATAACCACTGCTAGCCTACTTGACATATTTGCTTCCAGCCCAAACCCCACCCTCACCCCGTTTAAAGAAAGCCCATACTGGTTTACTTTTTCATTAAAATGACAGATGCTTACATATAAAGATTTAAAGAGTACATCAAAAGGCAAAAGTGAACATTAAAATGTTACACAAAGGGCAAAATCTCTGAACCACTACTCTGGGTGCTGGGTGGGGTCTTCGCGGCTGGCCCCTCCCAGCATGGACCCTCTGCCCTGTGAATGAGCTGGAGCGAGGGCCACTGGGGCCCTAGTAGTCTCAGCCTGCCAAGCCTGGGGTGGAGCCTCTTCGTAGGGAGGGGCTGCGTAGAGGAAGGGGATCCCCCGACTTTTTGGTCGCTCTCACCAGAAATGCAGCCTTTTCAACTCAGAGTTGGAGGGAATGAGCAATACTGGTGGCTTGCCCTGCTGGTGAGATACTGTGTTCCCTGATAGAAAGCCGAGGGGAGAGCGATCCCCACTGTCTTCTTGGCCACAACTGCCTGGAGTAGAGCTTCCATCAAGCTGAGCTGGAGTTGGAAAGACAGGAAGGAGGTGGTGGCTCAAGGCCCACAGACTTTCACTGGTCTTAACTAAGTTTTAGTAGCCTTTATGAATAAATATTTCTTAATTTTCTGTATGCCCTTCAGACAACTTCCAGACATTTTAAATGGCTTTTTTTCCCTTCATAGTCTACACTAGTTATGTTTGTTCTGCTGGGGAGCAGGTCCTAGGGGCTCCCCACATTGCCATCCCAGGAGTGAAACCCTCGCATATTTTCTAATTTCACTTGAGACTCCTCTTTTCACCCATGTGTTGCTGAGACGTTTGTTGTTTAATTTTGAAATATTTGAGGATTTTCCAGCTATCTTTTTATTATTGATTTTCAATTTAATTCCATTGTTGTCTGAAAACATACTATGTATTATTTCTATTCTTTTAAATTAGTTAATGTATATTTTATGGCCCAGAATGTGGTCTCTCTTGGTGAATGGTCCATTCAAGCTTGAAAAGGATGTGTATTCTGCTGTTGTTTGATGGAGTATTCTATAAATGCTAATTAGATCAAATTGATATTGTTCAGTTAAACTATATCCTTAATGTTTTCTGCCTGCTTGATCTATTGGTTATTTGACAGAGCGTTTTGGAGTCTCCAACTGTGAAAGTGGATTTGTCTATTTTGCCTTTCATTTCTATCAGTTTTTGCCTCATGTATTTTGATGCTCTGTTGTTAGGTGCATACATGTTTAGGAATGTATGTCTTTTTGGAAAATGACCCCTCTATTATTATGTAGTGTCTCTGTTTATCTCTGATAATTTTTCTTGTTCTGAAGTCTACTTTGTCCAAAATTAATATAGCTATTTCAGTTTTCTTTTGATTAGTGTTATCATGGTATATCTTTACCTCTCTCTTTACTTTTAATCTATTAGATTCTTTATATATTAAGTGGGTTTCTTATAGACAACATATAGTTGGGCCCTGTGTGTGTTTCTTTTTTTTCTAAATCCAGTCTGACAATCTCTATCTTTTAATTGGTGTAATTAGACCCATTCACATTTAAAGTGATTATTGGTATATTTGGATTTATATCAACAATGTTTGTAACTATTTTCTATTTGTCACCAGGGGCTTATTTTCCTAACTTCTCTGCTTTTAGTTGAGCATTCTTTATTAGTAAACAATTATTCTTCTTTTAAAAAATTTTGGGGAATTCCCTGGTGGTCCAATGGTTAGGACTTGGCGCTTTCGCTGCCATGGTGCAGATTCAATCCCTGGTTGGGGAACTAAGGTCCCGCAAGCTGAGCAGTCTGGCCAAATACAAGTGGTTTCCCTAGATTTTGCAATATACAATAATATTTCTGAAGTACATATATATCACAATATGGCAAAATATTAACATTTGAAGAATTTAAGTGAAGGATATATGAGTGTTTGCTGCTCAACTGTTTTGATTTTTATGTATGTTTGTTTGAAATTTTTCAAAATAAAAAGTTAAGTGCAGTTATCTGAGGCACCCTGATATTTTCCCTTCTTGTAGCCAATTTGCTTTTTACCTTAATGCTTATAGAACTCTTTATCTTTAAAGCTGAATAACTTAACTTGAATATTTCTAGTTGTAGAGTGTCTCTTAGTAAATTTTCCTGGAATGCAATCTACAGGCTCAACGTTTTCCCCCTGCTAGGTAATCACCTTTATTACATCTTTTGGATTCTTCTGGCCCATTTTTGGTGTACTTTACATTTCGGACACCAGTTATCATCATGTTGGATCATTTCTGTCTTCTGTTTCTGTGGGCTTCTCTCTATTTACTTTACTTTCTTTCTTTTCTTTTTCAACTGCATGTACTGTAATCATCTTAAACTTCTCTTTTAACTTGATTTTCAATGGTGTCTTTTCTATTTCTTGCTATTGGTACTTCAGTATACTAGTTCTGTAATGGTGTTGTTTGGACCCTCAATTTGTATTTTTAAGTCTAATGCTCTCCTTACATCTTTTTATTTTTTTATTTTATTTTTTATTTATTTATTTATTTATTTATGGCTGTGTTGGGTCTTAGTTTCTGTGCGAGGGCTTTCTCCAGTTGCGGCAAGCAGGGGCCACTCTTCATCGTGGTGCGCGGGCCTCTCACTATCGCGGCCTCTCTTGTTGCGGAGCACAGGCTCCAGACGCGCAGGCTCAGTAATTGTGGCTCACGGGCCTAGTTGCTCCGCGGCATGTGGGATCTTCCCAGACCAGGGCTCGAACCCGTGTCCCCTGCATTGGCAGGCAGATTCTCAACCACTGCGCCACCAGGGAAGCCCACATCTTTTTCTTTTGTTTCTGTTTATTCTCTTTTCTATGAGGTCTTATTTTTAATTAATTAATATATCTACAATTCATATGGATATAAAATTTCTTCCGTTCCTTTAAGTATGTATTCCTGTAGGTCATTTTCTTTATCAGTCTTTGCTTGGTTTCTTCCTTCCTTGCCTTCCTTTCTCCCTTTTTTCTTTCATTGTTAGACACCCTAAACCAATGTTCTGCTTTTCACAATTTCAAGTAATAGTCCATTGCTTTGGGGAATAGCTCAAACTTTGGATCATTTTCCAATGGGAAACTAGACTCAGTTAGAGAGAGAGCCATGGCCGAGAAGAGGGAAAAAAGAAAGACTATCCCTCAGGTGGTAATCTTCAGATTTCCTTCAATTCTCAGATATCGGGGTGGTGGTGTCGTTAGGAGCCAGGCCATGCTCTGCTTCTCCTCTCTGCTCCAGAATCTTGTTTCCTTCCTTGACATCAGTTTTAAATGTTTATTACCTTACATTCTCTCTCTTTCTTTGTTGACAGTTATTAGTGGTTTTTTGGAAAGGGTGTTTTTTTTTTAAAAAAAAAACTTATTTGAGGTACATTTGTTAAGAAGGAAAGGAAAATCCAAGGGACAATCTTAGTTCTCTTTTTTAACTTAAAAGTCTATTATCCTTACCTAGTCATATTTATATTTAAAAAGAAAGTTACAGGAAGAGAGAAACTTTTTTTGAAGAAAAAAATGTCTGATGCTTTGAGCTGGATGTGATCTCAGAAGTGGTTCATTTCTCTAGTTCACAGAGCCAGTTAATGACTGAGCTGGGACTATGAAAAGGTCTCCTGATGGTTTTGTTTTGCATCTTCCTCTGTCTTACTACTGGGTGGAATTTTTAGATGAGAGAGAGAGAGAGAGAGAGAGGGAAGTTTTCATGCTGGGGACTTTCCTTTCCTGCCTCTAATCATATTACATACCTCTGGGCCTTTGTTAAGAGCAGCCTGCTGGCACAGAAATTGTGGCTTGACTATAAAACTAAAAAATTATACATAAGATAAAGACTCAATAAAGTTAAGAAAGACCACTGGGGCAAAGTGTAAGCTTTTTTCTTTTTCCTCTCCTCTCTGGTTTAAAAAAACTCCCCTATAAATCATTTTAGGGTATGAAACATTGTAAAAGTGACAAGTTTTGATTTTCTGGGATGACCTCAGCTGCTATGACAGCTAATGAGAATTGAGAAATAGTCCCTGTGGGACCTGTATTACAAGTACATGCTTTGGATTTTAATTTTGTCATCTAGAAAATGGCTTTTAAAAACAAGCCAAAAGGGAATTCCCTGGTGGTCCAGAGGTTTGGACTTGGTGCTTTCATTGCCGTGGCCTGGGTTCAATCCTTGGTTGGGGAACTAGGATCCTGCAAGCCACGCAGGGCACAAATAAATAAATAAAACAAGCTAAAGGAGAGTATTTTAATAGGTAAATGTAAAAACATAATCTGTCTGGATGTTATAACTCCCTAAAATGTCAGACTTATCCTGCGTGATCAGTGAGGCATCTCAGAAAGGAAGACCCATCAGCACTAGAGAGCTATGAACCTGTCCCAAAACTTATTGGACCACTGGTCACTAGCCATCGGTCAAAACCAGAGGAATAAATATTTCCCAAGTTGCCTAGAAATGCAGAGGCCTGTTGCTTAACAAGATCTTTGATCTTTAGTCTACAGTGATAGTTTAGGGACATCCAGAAGTTAAGCTCGACATTTAGCTGCAAGAGAAAGACAAAGAGAAGTACAAAAAGTACGAATAAAGTCTTTTCTGTCAAGGTCAATTGGGTATCAAAAACTTCAAATTTATAGGTAATCTAAAATTGCTCATATGGTGATATGTCATGAGGGAATTAAATGATGATGGAAGTCTATAGGTTCAGAAACACAAAACATGGGAGCAAATGACCCCTTTCTCCTGGGCAGGCAGCAGAGCATCATGGTCAAGAGGACAGTTCTAAGGTCAGGGACCCACTTTGCCATTTATTGACTTGGGCTTATAATTAAGTAATTAAGTTACTTAAATATAAGCTTCAGTTTCCTCATCTGTGAAGTGCAGATCATAATTTAAGTATTCATAAATTTATTACAAAGGTTAAACAGGATAATTTATGTAAAATGCCTGAATTAGAATAAGTACCCAATAAATGTTAACTGATGTTATTGTTATTACTATTTTTCTCTGAAGACTAGAGTTCACATTACTTTTGCTCATATTTCTTGCAAGGAACAGTCCAGCAATTTCTTACATCTTGCTCTTTTCATTCTTTTTCCTCTTGTCATATGACTGTCCAGAGGTACTTCAACAGGAAAGGGAAGATAGGTGCAGGACAGGACATTGCTATCCTGGAAGAAATAAATTATTGAGATTCCAAACACAAATAACTTTCTCTCAACCAACCATCTCAGCTTGAAAAAGAATGAAAAAAAAATCTTCTTGACATAATGAAGGAGATGGAGATGAGAATGGATGAATATATAAAGGATTCAGAACTTGACAATATCAGTATCATAAGTAAAATCCTTCTCAGAACACTATGGAAGTGAATAATGAATTGTAGCAATGGTTCTGGAATTTTCCCAAGGAATTATATCAGCAATACAATCATTCCAATGCAAAATAGCTCTCTTTCCTATTTGTAATTTGGGATGACAATGGAACATAGCTTCTCTGTGGAAAGAGATGGGATACCAATAAATTTTAATTCCCCATAACATAATTTCTGTGAGGCAAGTTGTCTCTTTCACCTTGAATGAGTCATAACCCTGAAGAAGACAGGTTTTTGTTTTGTTTTTACTTCTCCCTGTCCCCATTGTCTCATAAAAGCAGCTAGATTTTTCTGAGAAACTACCTGTGTCCTACTCTCAGACTTTGTGTTTTGGGTAGGGCTGTCCTGGCTTCCAGCTCCAGGCTACCTAGCGAATCAGACCATTTCACCCCTCCAAATTAGACTGATTGATTCAGAGTGGGCAGATGACCCAAGTCAGGCTGATGAGGTTCCATCCTGGGGTTTTTGCTAGATCTCTTAGGAAAGCAAGAACTGCTAACCCATTGAGGTATATATAAGTCTGGAGGTACCAGAGGTCACCAGAGGGAAAAGGCCGCCTGAGAATGGAACCAACAGGGAGGAACGCATAACTGAGAGATGGAGATGGCTTCCTAATAGTATGCTTGAGTACCTGGGTTCAGCTGTAACTGAACACACACAAACACACACACAAACACACACACACACACACACACTTTACAGTTTTGTAAGCCATATAAAGTCTTTCTCCTTGCTTAAGTCAGTTTGGATAGAGTTTCTGTCATTGCAACTGAAGGAGTCCTGCCAAGTAAACCAGTCCCAGAAAGAAATAAGAAGTAGGCAGTGTGATCCAACTCATTTCTATATTTTTTCCACATTTCCCCCCTCTCGTCTTGTATTCAGTGCCTTTATGCTCTGTTCTTGTTTATTTTCTCATGGGAAGTAATCTAATGTTTGTCCTTGATGCTGCAGGGTGAATTTCTGTTATTATGTTATTTTTCGTAGAATGTTGACATTTTAAGCCTTACGTTTAGTCCTACAATGAAAGGCTTTGTTCCTGCTAAAGGAATTTAGCTCTAAATAAGTAGGCCTGTTGCAATTAAAAGAGATTTAAGAAATGTATCAACCAAATAACAATGTGTAAATATTGTTTGGATTCTAATTCTGGAATTTGTAAAAGCTGCCCTGGTGATTCTAATATGTAGCCAATTTGGAGACCCAGTTTAAGCTCGCGATTTGATCCCCCGAGCGCTTGACCCTGGCTGCTGGACGGTCAGGATTGGGTGACCGACTGAAATCACCCGTTACGGCACGGAGTAGGAGGGGCACTTGTCCCAGCAGCCTTTCGCGCCCGAGCCAACCCAGCCCCGCCTATTCCCCGGTCCGGCCCCGCACCACTGCCCCGCCCCCGGCCCCGCTCTGCTGCGGCCCTGGGTTAAACCTGGAAACGCAGGAGGCCGCTAAGCAGTGTTCCGGGAGCGCTGATGTGCGCTTGCGCGGTACCAAGACCCGGCGGGCAGTTTGAATTTCGCTCCCGGAGTCGGGTCTCGCCATCCTGGGCTTCCGGTGGAGACTGGAGGGGTCTTCTCACCTCGCGACCGCACTGAGCGGGCCCTTTGCTCCCGGACCGGCACGAGGTTGGAGTCTGGTGTTGAGGATCCCGCCTTCGGAAGCGGGCGGAAGGCATTGCTTGGGCGGAGTGGGGGGCTCGGGGCGGTGCCGCGTGGGGCGGAAGAGAGGGCTTGACCTTGCTTCGCCCGGTTAGCCGGGGTGGATGCTTTAGACCTCATCAACCCTCGGAGTGAATAATACCTGATTTCTTTCCTCCCTTCCCTCCACCTCCTTACCGACCCCAAATAGTAAAGCCCCAAAACCAACAGCATGGGAGAAATGCTTGCCTGGACCCGTTTCTTTGAACTTACTGTGTTTTTCCTTAAAATTCTTGGGTCTTTGAGTTTTCAAAGAAAATACCAATGTTGTCTTTATGTGTAAGTAAAGGCATTTGTCCCCTTAAATCTATAAGGAAATGACACAGGCTTATCCCCTGTACCCTGGTTTGGGATGCATTAACTACAGAAAGCTCTAAGACAAGTCAGTACTGGACTTTGGACAGAAACTGAATTTTGTAGAATTGAAAGATATTGCTCTTGAGTTTTTGTACTTTATTTTCAGGGAGATGTGACTTACTGGGTATTTACCATTCTTGGATTTTGAAAGTGAATATAAATTTGTCTGGCTTCTCTTGTTTTATAAATGTATATCTTTTTCTTCAGAGGCTTAAAGGATGGCCTCCTCAGATCTGGAACAATTATGCTCTCATATTAATGAAAAGATTGGCAATATTAAAAAAACTCTGTCATTAAGAAATTGTGGTAAGTAAAACAGATTCCACTGACTTTGTACATACAAAATGCGTTATGATTATTGTCCCACTTTGATATCTTATGCCTGGTTAAGTGAATGTATCATAGAAAGGTAATTTTAAGTTTCGAATGGTGATTCTTAAAACAGTCTGCCCTCAGTATTTTGAATATTGCAGAGGATACTAAAATGTAAGTTACATTGAACAATGAACTAGCTATTAATTATATTTATTTACTTATGTTTTGCTGAGACACACAAGGCAGAATAGTAAGATTTGAAGGTTATTTAGTGTTCCTAGTTCTAGAGCTAAGTAGAGATACTAAAAGACAAGGAAAAAACCAGAAGTGGAAAAGATCCACAGAGATAGAAGTAGCCCATAACCCATCTTACAGACTGCTTTGGAGGAAGCTGATCAATATATATCACTAGGAAACAATTAATTGAAAATGAAGTCAATTTTTTAAACATCCAGAAACTTGTAAATTGTAACCATCTTCCAAGATATTTTGAAGTGCTGAAAGTGGATGATGCGATGGAAGTGCAGAGGAGTAGGAGATCCTTGTGAAGTCTGGAAAAATATTGTTTACAAAAATGATGTACTTCCCAGCCATACCTAGGAAAGCTAAAAATTTATTGATAGGTGGAATTCCATCTTCTGGGAAGATCCTGTTGAACTTTTATTGTAGTTTGTATTATGAATTGATAATTTTAAAAAATTCAAATATGAAATTATACTGTTGGAATGTCCTTTCAAATTATCCATGTCCTTCTGAGACTTTGATATTCTATGTCTCTTGTTGGGAACCACTAATAAAGAGCCTCATCCATTTTACAGTTGGTGGCTGACATATTCTGTAGAAAGTTAAAGCTGAAGGGACTGTGGGTTCATCTTCTCAAGCCACCTGGTCTCTCACATGAGGAAACTGAGGCTCAGAAGTCAGGTTACTTGCCCCGGTCCCCCAGCTCATGGGTAGTCAGTTGGAACTACAGGTTTTGTGTCTCGATTCCCAGTGTAGTACTTGTCTTCTTCTATGCCACTTTTATTGAATAATCTGAAAAAGGATATTTAGGTTTTTCATAAGTAGTCTTCTTTAGATTCTCTTTCTGAGGGCATGATTACTATTGGAAAAATATAATTTAGAGATCTGTTAAACGATCAAACCTTGAATTCAAATGACCCCATCAAAGCATGAAGCCTGGATGAAGCAGTCTGACCTGTTAGATAACTACACACTGGGTAACCATCATTTGTACATGGGGAGAACAATTTGTCTGTTTGGGTCCATGGCCTATTTAGGAAAACCTAGTAATTTGTTTGCCACTTTGGCTGCTGTAATTTACTAGATCACTACTATCAAAAGTAGTGAATTTGCTTAGTGAATTTATTTTACTACAAATCAGCAAACAAGGCCCTAAAATTTAGGTGACTAAGTTATTTGAGATACCAGTATATCCAACTAGTTGTTTTACCCCCTGTAATTAATCTCAGCAAAGACATCAATACTCTGATTTACTTGTTAATTTCTTTTAGTTGTTATGAACCTACTGTCAAATGCAATTTGCATTGCTTTATTAGATTATGTCGATTAATAGTAGTTTGCCTTTACTGAGTGCTTTACTAGGTTCCAAGCACAGTGCTCACCCATCTTATATGTACTTTCCTACTTCTCAGTAACCCTCTGAGGGCAGGTACTGGTGTCTCTGACTTCAGACCTGGAGGCTTTAGCCATTTCACTCTACTGCATCCGTAATCTATAGATGTAGTCACATGATGTTTTCAGTTATGTGTATTTCATGATTTGGTTGCTAGAAGTGAAGATGGAAAGATTTGATTGTGAGGATAGTTTTCCTTTTTGTGCTTTTGATCTGCCCTTAAAAATTCTTTTTTTTACTACTTCTCTTATTTCTAGGGAGGAGGGGACTCTGGTTTTCCCATCCCCGTATCTGGGAAGCTAGAGAGAGGGACTAGGAGGTGGGGTTGGGAATCTGAGAGCAGGCTGCTCTCTGCCGCCTCCCACCCATACTTGCAGGCCAGTCCAAAACATAAGCTTATCTTCCTGGCCAGTGATTAGAATTTTTCAGGTTTACACATTCACTGAAGATACAGCCCATGAAGAGGGATCCTGGCCTCGTTTGGGATTCTCACTTTCAGCATCCTGTGCTTTGAAGTCCCAAAGCCTTGGCTCTTATTCCCATTAAAACCAAATATATTAGGTTGCTGAAAGTGACAACCTTCTCTCTCCAGCATTCCTCTGTACCTCGTCCCCTGCCCCACCACCATTAGGGCTGGTGCAGCATCAGCTGACACGTACTGCCTGGTTTGTGGTTCGCTCTTCATGTGGAAGCCCTTGGTGATTTACCTTTTTCTCATAAGAGCTCAACTATGCATGTAAAGGGGTGTGTATTTTATCTAGCATTTCTAGGTGTTTTATTAGTGGAACAGTTCTCCAGAAGCAAAAGATTCAGGGGATACAGTGTAATTATCTCTCCCTTCCTTTTTTTTTCATATTACTTAGAAATGAGTTCTTAAGATTATCCATAGAGACAGTTCTTAGGGGCTGAAACAATAGTTCTTTCTCAACCCTCAGTGTCTCTTTAAGGTAGAGCTCTGTCCCAAGAGTTCAGTTGGATACGTGTATGTTTTTTGCTTTTCTATACATTTTATTTTCCATTTTATCTTTGTTTATTAATAGGGCAAGAACCTACCCTGAAGACTATATTAAATAAAATAGGAGATGAGATCATTGTAGTAAATGAACTTCTAAATAAATTGGAATTGGAAATTCAGTATCAAGAACAAACCAACAGTTCACTCAAGGTAATGGTTTTCTAGTGAAAAAAACAAAATAAAAAGGCAATAGATACAGACTCCCTAATCACCAGGGAATTCTTAAGGATTCTTTAAGTTTATAATGTTCTTAGCTTTGTAAGTTATTATTAACGGTAAAGAGTGCCATTTGCATTTTATTTTCCCAATATAAAGGACTCCAGAGTTCCAGATGTGTTTCTTCCTCCATGGTGGTAGCCAATCTATTTACTAAAAAGGAATATTTCCTAAATAATTGTGTTTTTTTTTGGCTGTGTTCAGTCTTTGTTGTGGTGCGTGGGCTTTGTCTAGTCGCGGCAAGCGGGGGCTACTCTTCGTTGCAGTGCGCAGGCTTCTCATTGCGGTGGCTTCTCTTGTTGCGGAGCACGGGCTCTAGGCGTGCGGGCTTCAGTAGTTGCAGCACGAGGGCTCAGTAGTTGCGGCACGCAGGTCCTAGAGCATGCGGACTTTAGTAGTTGCGACGCGTGGGCTCAGTAGTTGTGGCGCATGGGCTTAGTTGGTCCGTGGCATGTGGGATCTTCCCAGACCAGAAATTGAACCCATGTCCCCTGCATTGGCAGGCAGATTCTCAACCACTGTGCCACCAGGGAAGTCTCTCCTAAATAATTCTTGGTAGGTTTAATTTAAATAAATGATCTCCTGGGAGTGCGGTGTAGGAGGAATGCCTGCCCTGGGGTTTGGAGATGTGGATTCTCACCCTGGCTCCCCGAAGCACCTTCTGCCACCCTGAGAAGGTCATTTTTCCTCTTGGGGTCTCAGTGTCCTCATTTGAAAAGTAATGGGTCATACTGAACTATTTCTTGGGTCCCTTCTATTCTGCATTTCTCTATTTCTATAGAATATAGTATAAGGATTCTCAAGCAAAGAAAAACTTGAGCCTCATTCACACACACATTTTATTCTAAATAAGCCTTCACCTAATCAAAGTGCTAGTGTACTTTCTGATGGGATGGGAAAATACTCAATCTGTACCATAATTACCTCATGCTCTTAGAGCCATTGATATGGTCAAGGTGGCCTCTATGGTCCTTTTTAAGCCTTATAATCCTCAATGTCTGTAAAGATTTTTCAGCTCTGGGACTGGGCATGATTGTGCCTATCCTACTATCAGTTGAAATGAAATTAGTATCTCTGAACATCATTCATCTGTTTAAAAGAAAGATGTTATACAAATTCAAAACAGAAACCAATAATGGTTTCACTTCTACCCTGCCCAAGAATGCCCAGGGTTAGGTGTGGGTTTTGAGAATGTTCAACTCAGGATTAAAGACTCTTTGGAATTTTTGTTTACATTATGATTGAAAATCAGATGACGGGAATCTGAAGGTACAGAGTATTTTTCTTATTAAATTTGCGTGAGTTCATAACCTCAAGTTCTAGGGAAAGTTAAATAAAGACAACACAAAATGAAAGTGGTTATGATCAAGTAGGAATTTTCATTAAGCTGGAATATATGAAAGCCGTTCCAAGCAGTATCTCATCGTTGCATTCCAGGAATGCATTATCACTCCGGTGCTGGGGAACGTTTGCTAAGTCAACAAAAGCACTTTACCAGAATGAGAAACATAAATCTTTCATATACTTTTCAGTTGCTTCCCAAGGTTAAAGTATTTTAGAAAGACATGAATGTCAACCCTGTCTGTTGTAATGTTATTCTAACAATTGTCCTCTGAAAAAATCCAGTAGAGAAAGAAAATATATCGCCGTCCAAAATCAGCTTGAGAAACCAAAGGGCTCTTTTTAAATATTGCTGTATTCAATGCTTTTCCACCGCTCTGCTTTTTGAATACTCAGAATCATTGTGATTGTGGTACATAGTCTTTCATGCTCTTTTTAAAATTATTAATTAATTAATTAATTAATTAATTAGGCTGCGCTGGGTCTTAGTTGCAGCATGCAGGATCTTCGTTGCCACATGCGGGATCTTTGTTGCAGCATGCGGGCTCTTAGTTGCGGCATGCGGGATCTAGTTCCCTGACCAGGGATCAAATCCGGGCCCCCTGCATTGGGAGTGCAGAATCTTTACCACTGGACCACCAGGGAAGCCCCTTTCATATTCTATCTAACATGTTAAAACACACACAGGCAGGACAGATGCTTATTTGTGAGCTTTTTTTTTTTTTATTTTAGGAACTCTTTGAATGTCTTGAAGAAGATTATAAAGATGTGGAACATCTCAAAGAAAACATTCCTCCCCATTTGCCTCAAGTAACGGTAACCCAGAACTTGTAAGTGTGTTTATAATTATTTTTACTATCTGGTTTTATAAAACTATTAAAACAAACACTTCAAATCTTTTTGCTTTTCTATATACTTGCAATTTTGTTAGTGATTATCCAGGGTTTTTTTTGTTTGTTTTGTTACTTATACAAGAAATAGTCTTTCCCCCATCTTTACCAGTTTTCTTATCCCACAGTCTCTGGGAAAAATGTCCCCCCTCTTTCCCAAGGGTAAGTCTCCTCTAGACTGTCTTTTTCTACTTTTTCTCATTTCTTTCCCGTAGAGCAGAGTTTGTCAGCCTTGGCTCTATTGGCATTTTAGGTCAGATAATTCTTTTTTGTGAAAATAGCATGTTTAGTAGCATCCCTGCCCTCTTCCAACTAAATATCAGTAGCCTGATCCCCTCCCACCTCCACCCCTCCACCCAGTTGTGACAATGAAAAATGTCGCCAGACATTGCCATATGTCTTCTGGGGGGCAGAATTTCCCCTGACCCTTGAGAACCACTGCCTTAGGGTAAAACTAAACTTAATGAGCTTCCCATCTTAAAAACAGCTCAAGGAACAAAAACTTAGCTCTATTTTTACCCTCAAAGTACTGTCCTACCTCTGTCTGTTCACTGCCAGTGTATGTTCGTGCCTGCCCTTTTCCTGAAGCCCCTAAAACCTAGCCTTTGGCTGTTAATTACTACCATACTTATGAAAGTGATTGCTTGAAGGTCACAAAGAGGTAAAAAATACCTCTTCAGCCCTGATTCTTTTCAGATTTTATTTTGCTGCCCATCTTTTTGAAATTCTGTTATTTGCACTGCCACTGTGCTTTCTTAGTTGTCATCCTACATCTTCGACTAGGCTGCCTCCTTTTTCTCTGCCCTTTTTTAAATTACAAGTATGTCCTAAAGCTCTGTTTTACTCACGCTTACTTAACACCATTATTAATGCTCTCAAATGTCCAACTCTGACCTTGACATGGCATCTAGTTCTGTTTTAATCGCTTGCTGGGAATCTCATGAATGAGCTGTTCTCTCCTCCAGCTTCGCGTGTCTAAGACTAAACTGTCTCCTTGTTACCCACCCATCACCTAGACAGGAACTCGGCATCTTCAACCTGTCTCTCTGTCTCGTAGCCCCAGCCGTCCATTCGGCCTCTGCAGGGTTTTGTCTGTCCCTGCCCTCCCTCTGATTGTCTGGCTCCATGAGGTCTTCCGTCATCTTTTGTCTTCATGATTGGGGAGCTCCTGTGTTTTGTCTTTCCAGTATTTCTCCACTCCCATCTCTCCAGTCCTCTGCCCAAAATTGTATTTCTTTTTTCCTTTAACTTTATTGAAGTATAGTTGATTTACAAAATTGTATTTCTAAAAGGGGGCTCCAAGTATATAAAAACATTCCATGGCTAACTTAACTTTTTAACTTTCGAATGTATCATATATACAGAAAAGTAATTAAAGTATTATTAGTGTAAATTAAAGAAGCATGATAAACATCAGCATATCCACCAGTCAGATTAAGAAATAGGGGGCTTCCCTGGTGGCACAGTGGTTGAGAATCTGCCTGCCAATGCAGGGGACACGGGTTCAAGCCCTGGTCTGGGAAGATCCCACATGCCACGGAATAACTAAGCCCGTGAGCCACAACTACTGAACCTGTGCGTCTGGAGCCTATGCTCCGCAACAAGAGAGGCCACGATAGTGAGAGGCCTGTGCACTGCGATGAAGAGTGGCCCCCACTTGCCGCAACTAGAGAAAGCCCTCGCACAGAAACTAAGACCCAACACAGCCATAAATAAATAAATAAATAAATAAAATCAAAAAAAAAAAAAAAGAAATAGGACACTACCAGTACCTACAGCACTTTTTCTATTGCAGACCCTCCCTCTATCAAAGAGGTAATCATCCTGGAGTTTATGATAATCACAGTTTTGCGTATGTGTTTCCACAAACAACATACTGCTTAAGTTTGAAAACTGAAAGGAAGGCACGAACCTTGCTGTGTAGGAAAAGAGCCATGTTGCTGCTGATAGTTGAAGGTCTCCAGGAAAAGATAAGCTCAACAGAGTCCCTTGCATGTCAGGGTACCTTGGAATTTCACTCCAAGAAGAGAAAATTAGTGGGCAAGGTCATGAATAAATGCTAGGAACAGAGGTCATCATAGGATATCTGCCAGGGTTGTTGGGCTGGACATTGGCTACCCAGCAGGAATATGGCCCGAGGAATAGGAGGAATTTTCTTCTAAACTCACTATGGCCTAGCGTCAGCTTTTAGGGCCAGGCCACAGCAGAACCTTTCTATAGGTAGAAATGGTTATTTTCAGTTGATACACACAGCAGGGCCTAAAGATAAGCAAGTACAGGTAAGAATCAGCCAGGCTTACTGTGGAGTCTCAGGTTAGGATTCATGTAAGGATCATGCTACCATAACATCGGCCATCTTCATCTTGACAACCCACCACGTGGCCGTATCCTCATCACACCACCTCAGTCAGGCCTGGTTGCCCTCTGTGTCTGGTACTCAGCTGTCGTCTTGGGATCTCACTTCCCTGTCTTTCCTGGGATTCCCTTCCCTTGCTCCTGGGTTGGATCTTCTCTTTCCTGTATCCCATCTCCATTTATCGCTTGACTTGCTGCTGGCAACAGGGCTCCATTCCTTCCTTGGCAGTTAAACAACCTAGAAGATACAGCCTATTTGTAGGCTCTATTTACTTGTGGGTAGGAGCTGTATTAGGCTTCTCATTGACTCCAGAAATTGGGCAGGACTGAGCCAAGGGTGACCCATGCTCATTGCTGGCAACTAAAATGAGTCTGTAGCAGGCAGGATTGATATAGTAAGTCCTTACTTACGAACCTTCAAGTTGCAAACTTTCAAAGATGTGAACATGCGTTCGCATGTCCAATCATGTAAGTTAGTTCACATGTCTGGCGTACATTGCCACATGCGTGCATCGTCACATGCGTGCATCCTCTACAAGTGGTTGTGCTTTTGTGTACTTTGCGGTACAGTACAGTATTGTATAGAGTACAGTAGTACAGTATCTTTATTTCAAGCCCAGGATATCCGAAACAAGAGTAAAAGCAGCGCTGATATAGCTGGTACTGCTAAGCAGCGCCAGCTGTTGTACTGTACTACCGTACTTTTCAAGGTACTGTACTGTAAGATTAAAAATGTTTTCTTTATTTTTTGTGTGTGTTTTTTAGGTATTATTTGTGTAAAAAGTATATAAACCTATTACAGCACAGTACTATGTAGCTGATTGTGTTAGTTGGGTACCTAGGCTAACTTGTTGGACTTAGGAACAAATTGGACTTACGAACGCACTCTTGAAACGGAACTCATCTGTATGTAGGGTACTTACTGTACTAGCAACCAATGGGATAAACTAGAAAGATAGAAATATAAGGTGATTGATGTTTCCATGTCCAGAAATGGGGAAGTCAGGAAGAAAAGCCATGTAGAAGTTAAATTCAACGTTACGCATATTGACTTTGAGGAGCCAGTGGGATAACTGATGAAGATGTTTGGCACATGTTCTACTTACACCATGTTTTGAGTGTGTAAAGAACAATTATATTACTGAAGATTTAGGGACTTGATTTTTTAGCATTCTCACTATTCAGATCTTCATGAGCATTAATGGTAGGGATAGAAAAAAAGGTTGGCTATAAACTTATAACAAGATGAATCATGTGTTTGATACTGATCATTTTCAGTTGCAAAGCTTTCTGGTACGCTGCAGAATTCTGACGATTACCTGTACATCTGTGCATCTCTATTCTGTAGTGTTAATGGATCAGATCTTGACCCTGAAGAACCAGTCAAAGTTGAGGAACCTGCGCCCACAAAGAAGCCCTCCAAAGAACAAAAAAATGTTAAAGAAATGCCATTTATAACTTCTGATGAGTTTAATGGCATTCCTGCGTAAGTATTTAAGATAAATTTTAAGATAAATTCAACCCTTTAATAATCAACATACATGTTGATAAGTATAAGCCTTGATTATATTAATTGTAACATGCTGTGTTCCAACATCGATTTTTTCTAAAATAGTTTTACATTGCACTGTGAAAATGCAGGAAATCTTTTGTTGAAGACGTTTAAAACTATGTTTTTTGTTTAGTTGTAAAACCTTTTCATAGAGAGATCTAGAGATGGATCAGTTTGTTGCTGAGTCCTCTCAGGGTCATTTTATGATACAGATTTATCCAGTTACATTTCAGAAGTAGCTTCAGTTTTGCTACAATTTTAAGGAAAGTGAGTGTGTTGTATAGGTTTGAGAATTAGAACAGAGAGTGCTGTGTTTGTTTGGTTTCCATTTGTCCATTAACTTACGCCACACACTTGTTTGAGTCTGTGCTCTATTCTGGGGTCTGGGTCACTGAGGAAAAGAATACAGGGTGAATAAGACAGGGTGCCTCCCCTGAGAGAGGGCACCTTTGCTCTTCACAGATGACATTAATGGGGAACCAATTATGGAAATCCATGTTTTTAAACTCTCATAATTCCAGGGCTTTACTTAATTAACTTCTAGGCTTTATATTATTACATTTCTTGTTATTTTCTTATACAAATAATGCACGTTGTTAGAAAATGTTTGTTGTTAGAAGATAACTCATCTGTAATTCCACCACTCAGACAAGAGAGAGTATTTCCTTCTATATTTTAATTTCACCTACATAACAAGTTGTTTCTGATTGTCATTACAACAATGTAGTTATTCTGTGAATATAGTTTACATACTTTTTTTTATCATGAGCATTTTTCCATCATTAACTATCATGGAAAACTTGGATTTTAATAGTTGTATAATACTTTATTGTGTGGCTACTCTATAAGTTATTTAAGCGTGACCTTATTAAATATTTGGGTTGATTGCATTGTTATGAAGAATGGTACAATGAAATTTCTTTTGGACAAGTCTATTTTATAATTCCTTATTCCCTTGAGATAGTGTCCTAGGAGGATAATCCCTGGGGCAAAGGGCATGATTATTTTACTTGTCTTGGAGTTGTCCATCTGGATTTTGTTGTTTGTTTTTTAATTAATAGACTTTATTTGTTAGAACAGTTTTAGGTTTATAGAAAAATTGAGCAGATAGTACATTGTTCTCATACCTGAAAACAGTTTCCCCTATTACTAACATCTTGCATTAGTGTGGTACATTTGTTATCACTGATAAACCAGTCTAGATACTATTAACTAGATATTAACTAAAGTCTGTAGTTTATATTGGGGTTCACTGTTTGTGTTGTACAGTCTATGCATTTTGACAAATGCGTAATGTCATGTGTCCACCATGATAAGAATAGTTACACTGACCTAAAAATACTCTGTATGCCACCCTTTCATCTCTCCCCCCTGAGCCCCTGGCAGCCACTGATCTTTTTACTGTCTCTATAGTTTCGCTTTTCCTGGGTGTCATATAGTTGGAGTCATACACTGTAGCCTTAGTAATATGCATTTAAGGTTCCCCTCATGTCTTTTCATGGCTTGATAGCTCATTTCTTTTTATTGCTGACTAATATTCCGTCGTGTAGATGTAGCACAGTTTGTTTATCCATTCATCTGTTGAACAACATTTTGGTTACTTCCAGTTTGGGGCAATTATGACTAAATCTGCTGTGAACATTCACGTGCAGGTTTTTGTGTGGACATATTTTCAGCTCACTTGGATCAACACCTAGGAGTGTGATGGCTGGATCCTATGGTAAAACTGTTTAGCTTTGTAAGAAGCTGTCAAACTGTCTCCCATAGTGGCTGTACCATTTTGCATTCCCAGCAGAATGAGAGTTCCTGTTGTTCCCCGTACTCACCTGCATTTAGTTTTGTCAGTTTTTTTCTATTAGCTATTCTAGTAAGTATAATGTACCTCATTGTTTTACTTTTCAGTTTCCTGATGACGTAGGATGTTGACCATCTTTTCATATGCATAGTAGCCACTTGAAAAATATCTGGCAGTTTCACTGTTCTGAGACTAGGAATGAGGCTGACAATTCTCTTTAGTTTTTTTGTTTGTTTGTTTGATTTGGTCACTTGGTCCTTTCCTTTATTGACAGCTTTATTGTCACTAAAATTCTGTTTGATGCTATTCAGTTTTTTAGATTGTTGTTGCCCATCGGCTGAGCTAAAGGGAAGAACAAATGGCTGTGAGAACATTGGAATAGAAGGGTCTTCAGAAAATGCTTCCTTGCAGGGAGGATATTAGAATAGTCATGGTAGAGTATTCATTTTTAAACTAAGGAGTTATTTAACGAATGACTACGAGAAGTCATTCGTTAAATAACGAGAAGTTAGAAGATTAGGGTAAGGAAGAATGTGTTCCAAGCGTGGGACTTTATTTATCTTTAAAAAGTTAATACTGAGATGGAATTAAAGTGGAAAACATTGGCACTTGTTTTGAGGAAATTAGGAAATAGTTCACATGATTTAAAGGAATTGCATTGTGTTGAGCTGTGGCATCAACTGTGGAAATTGTGGTTAGAAAAATGAGTGGTGAAAATGAATCTAGAAAGGAAGGGAATAATGAAAATGAATGGGTTGTGGTCAATAAGAATATTTTCCTTTAAACATATTTATATATTATTTTATCTTAAGGAAGTTTCGATTAGAAAACTGCCCCTTTGAATAGAGGCAAAGGACAGAGTTTAACATAATGAATCCATGATTTGTTGAAGGGAAAAATTAAAGCAGATGATGAAAATTTTGTTTTTGGTCTGTACAGACCACTCAAAATCAAGGGTCTCCTATTCTTATATTCTAAGACTCTGGTGACTGGGAGGATGGGCAGGAGGGAGATTGGATTGGAAGAGTGGGCTTTAGAGTGAAAGAGACAATGCTTAAGGGCATTTGAGTTCAGAATGAATAGTGAGCTGTCCGTCGAGGCTGCCTGTAGTTCTCCTCTGCCGGTCAGCTGTGCAGCTTAACTTCCGGGCCCTTTTGTCCCTTTGCAGCCCCTGCACCATCAGTTCTTCTTCGTCTCAATCAGCATTGTCATCTTTGTTGTCACATTTGTCATCCTTCATCTTCTCTTCCCCCTCTTCCTCCTCCTTTTTCTTTTTCTCTCTGAACAGATCCATTTTTGCAGGAAACTAGAGTGGTATGAGTTATATAATTTATTAATATTTAAATTTTTCTTTCCCTTGCTCACAAACATTTAAAAATATTTAAATAAACTTCTATTTGCAATTAATCAGTCTATTTGAATCAGAGTTTGAAAGCCTATTTTAAATTGTAATGTTAATTCTGTAGGTGGAGAATAGGAACTTATGTATCCAGACATAACTAGGGAAGATAAGCACTAATATATTGTGGTCTCTAATTTTTCAACGATTGAGATGTGTCTGGTTTATTTGGAAGTTGGTATAAAATTTTTTATATAGAATACTAATAGCTTTGCTACTGTGTAAAGTCATCATATGTAAATGTTTTGCAAAGAAAACAATTGTGTATAATGATTCTTTAGAAAAATTAATCATTTTCTTTTTTACAGGTACATGAAATCACGCTTAACCTATTGTCAAATTAATGATGTTATTAAAGAAATCAACAAGGCAGTAGTTAGTAAATATAAGATCTTACATCAACCAAAAAAGTCTATGAGTTCTGTGGCCAGAAATCTCTATCACAGATTTATTGATGAAGAAACGAAGGAAACCAAAGGTAAAATGAGAGTATATATATGTGTACATGTCAACTGTTTGGAATGTAACTAAACATGAGAAACAAGATTAATTCCAGAAACTTCTAACTCTAGAGAGGTAGTTCTCAATCAGGGGCAGTTTTCCCACCAGGGAACATTTGTCCATCTCTGGAGACATTTTTGGTTGTTATAGCTGGGATTGGATGTGCTACTGGCATCTAGTGAGTAGAAACCAGAGATGCTGCTAAAGTACCCTATAATGCACAAGACAGCCCTGACAAAAAAAGAATTATCTAGCCTAAAATATCTGTAGTGCCGAGGCTGAGAAATACAGCATTAGAGTCTATTATGGAATGATATCCAATATTTTCAGAATTAGAATAGTAATGATAACAGTTGTTCATGCTTATACTATAGCACTTACTATGTGCCAGATAGTGTACTAAGGGCTTTAGTCCTCACAGCATCCTTATGAGTTGTGTACTATTATTATTCCTGTTTTTTAGAGTAGGCAAAGAAGGCTTAAATTACTTGTCCTAGGTCATTCAGTTAAGTGATAAAGCTGCTGTGGGTTTCATTCTGTTAACCACTACCATATCGCGTCTTGAAAAGTGAATTGTTCAAAAGATACCAGCAGATAGCCAGTGATATAATAAGCAGGGCTACATTTCTGAAATGCTACAGTAGACATATGCAACTTCAGTTGAAAGAATAATTATTATTTTAGCAAGAATACCAGTTCTCACTGTGGTTGGATAATGATAGGAAAAAGTGATTAATGCCATTCATAGTCATAATGTAATACATTAAAGACTCATCTTGAAAGTTGTCCTAATAAAAATTAGCATTAATATCTTTATTTTCAGGCCATTATTTTGTAGTGGAAGCTGACATAAAGGAGTTCACAGCTTTGAAAGTTGACAAGAGATTTCACGTGATACTGAATATTTTACGACACTGCCGGAGGCTATCAGAGGTCCGAGGGGGAGGACTTACCCGATATGTTATAACATAAGACCCTTGTGAGCTTTTGAACCAGCCAACAGTAGGGTATAGAGGCTATTCCCATAGTTTCCTTATACGTAATTTCTTTATATATAATTTCTTTAGCCGTTTCATTTTCTTTTTCTTTGTTTCTTGTAAAAATAAAACTTAAAAATAAATAAAGCATGTATATTTTAAAATCTACTTCCTTACAGTAAATATTTAATCACCTACCATGTGAGCCTCTGTTCTAGGCATAAAAATGTTCATATTTAGTTTTTGTGTTTAGTGACAGTGCTGCTGACCCCAGTAAGACAGTTGCAAATGTGATAATAAAAGTCAAAGTTCAAGAAGATAAGATCAAGGATATCCAGGCTCTTTGGAATTAAAGGTCATTAGTGTCTAAATTCCACTAATGATATTTCAGTCTATAAGCAAAAGTTGGATCTGGAGGCAGCCCATCCACGTGGTTATTCTGTTTTCCCATATGTGGTTAAGGAACAGCTTACCTGAAATGCATTCAGTGTAAATCAGTCTGTAAACACTGACCTGTAATGAAATTGTAATAAAAGTATTTTGAGATGAAAAAGATGATAAAATAAGACGTGTAAGGTCATGGAAAATGAGTGGTTGGATTGTAAGAATTTAATGGAATTTCTCTTTCGCACTTGGGGAGGTTATTAGTCTATCTGTGTCTTAGTGAGCGTTCTCCAGAGAAACAGAACCAAAAGGCTATCTATCTATCTATATCTATCTCTATATCTATCTATCATCTATCTATCTATCTTTCTATCTGTCTACCTATCTATCTATCATCTATCTATTGACTATCTCTTCTATCTCTATCTAATTCTCTCTCTCCTATCTATCTCTTCTATCTATCTCCCCAATCTATCTCTCTATCTATCCATTCTATCTATCTGTCAATCTATCTATCTATCTATCTATGGAGATTTATTATGAGGGATTGGCTCATGTGATCATGGAGGCTGAGAGGCCCCCCGGTCTGCTGTCCTCAAGCTGGAGGCCCAGGAAAGCTGGTGGTGTGATTCAGTCCGAGTGTGAAGGCCTGAGAACCAGGGGAGCCAGGCCAGAGCAGATGAGATGAGATGTTGCAGCTCAGCAGTGAGGCAGGAAAAAAGAGCAAATCCTTCCTTCCTCCACCTTTTGTTCTGTTCACGTCGTGGATGGATGGGAGGATGCCCACCTACACAGGGGAGGGTAGTCTGTTTCACTGAGTCCACTGATTCCAATGCTCATGATTTGGTTTAGCTGTATCATCTGGTTTGTAGGAAACACAAGGAATAGAGAAACAAGTTAAATGTTATCATGAAGAAGCAATCAGACAAATCCAGATATAACATAAGTAACCTGGTCTCTTAAACGCAAGTCAATAACAGAAAAAAATAAAGGGCTCCTGTTCTAGATTAAAAGACTAAGAGCTTAGTCAAATATAAACCATGAACCTTGATTCCGTTTGAAAAAAAGATTGAGGGACAATTGTAGAAATTTTAATATAGGTTGTGTATTAGATGCTGTGAGAGAACTAGTATCCGTTTTCTTAGTTATGATAATAGTCATGGTTATGAAGGAGAATATCCTTATTTTCTGCAGATGCATCAGAGTTATTTATTTAGGGATAAAATAATATGCTTTAAAATGGCTAAGCAATATAATTGGATACATACATACATACTTACACACATAGAGCGGATATGGTAAAGTGTTAATTGTTCGATCTAGCTGATGGTTAGAACAGCATTCGTTGTATTATTCTCTCTAATTTTATGTGTTAACATTTTTTTCCTAATAAAATTTAGAATACTTGTGAAACAAATGTACTGATTAGATACTTACATTTCATGAAAACACAGATCAGAACTTGCAGGCTGGTGACGTGAAGCTGGGAAGGAAGGGTTGTTAGCCATCAGTCATGAGCTCATGTGCCCCTTCAGGCACTTGTGAGCTTCAAGTTCCTGCATCCATGCTTCCCAGCACTGCTCACTGAGCCTAGGCTGGGTGTTTGAACTTGATGCGTTAGATGAAATTTCTTGAATTATGCTGGATGTAAATATTATGTTTGCACACAAAGCAATGTATTGGGCATCTAACTTCTGCACTGAGAAATGATGCACAGTGTACAAAGCTTGATATCTGGGAAATGTGTCACTTTTAGTGAACCATGTTTTCAAATAAGCTTAGGCAGGACGTACGCTCTGCAGGTGATGAATATGGACAGATGTTCATTTCTAATGCAGGTTTAACTTGATGAGCCTACTTGCCTGTCTTTTTAACAACTGTAGTGCAATTTCAGACTCATATTTTCTTTTAATTAATTAATTTATTTATTTATTTTTGGCTGTGTTGGGTCTTCATTTCTGTGCGAGGGCTTTCTCCAGTTGCCGCAAGCGGGGGCCACTCTTCATCGCGGTGCGCGGGCCTCTCACTGTCGCGACCTCTCCCGTTGCGGAGCACAGGCTCCAGACGCGCAGGCTCAGTAGTTGTGGCGCACGGGCTTAGTTGCTCCGCGGCATGTGGGATCTTCCCAGACCAGGGCTCGAACCCGTGTCCCCTGCATTGGCAGGCGGATTCTCAACCACTGCGCCACCAGGGAAGCCCCCTCAGACTCATATTTTAAATCGAGGATCAATGCAGCAACTCACAAAGCTCAAGTAATTAAAATTCCCTTCCTTCTGATGGGTCAACATGACAAATGTGGGCACTTCTAACTACAAAAGTTTTCTTGGCAGAATGATTGTGAGCAGTGCCTCAGCTGCATACTAAAAATTACAACTCTAATCCTTAATTGTGACTCAGAAATCAGATTATTTCTTGGGGATACTCTCTTCAACTTTACAAAATAATTCAGCAACATGGTGCATCAAAAAGAAAACTTAAGCCTCAGAAACCTGGTTCTAGCCCTACCTCTGCCATTTGCTCTCTCTTGGTTCTACCTTCAAAAATTTGACCCCTGGTGTTCGGCTTTGAAATGCAGCGGGATTAAGTGAGTTTGCCCCTATCCCCAGCGGTGCGGGTGAAGCTGGTGTCTGCAGGTTTCCAGACTGCTGAGGAACTCCTAGAGGTGAAACCCTCCGAGCTCGGCAAAGAAGTTGGGATAGCTAAAGAGGAAGCCTTAGAAACTCTGCAAATTATAAGAGAATGTCTCACAAATAAAACAAGTTATTCTGGTACAGCTGAGTCAGACCAAGAAGTGTACAGCACTGGAACTTCTTGAGCAGGCGCATACCCAGAGTTTCATAATTACCTTCTGTTCAGCACTAGATACTATTCTTGGGGGTGGCGTACCCTTAACCAAAACAACAGAAATTTGTGGTGCACCAGGTGTTGGAAAAACACAATTATGTTCTTTCTCTTGACAGTATGCAGTTGGCAGTAGATGTGCAGATACCAGAATGTTTTGGAGGAGTGGAAGAGCACCCAAAAGCTTTGCAGGATTTCACTCTTGAAAATATTCTTTCCCATATTTATTATTTTCGTTGTCGTGACTACACAGAGCTACTGGCACAAGTTTATCTGCCTCCAGACTTCCTTTCAGAACACTCAAAGGTTCAATTAGTGATAGTGGACGGTATTGCTTTCCCTTTTCGTCATGACCTAGATGACCTATCCCTTCGTACTCGATTACTAAATGGCCTAGCGCAGCAAATGATCAGCCTTGCAAATAACCACAGATTAGCTGTAATTTTAACTAATCAGATGACAACAAAGATTGATAAAAATCAGGCCTTGCTGGTTCCTGCACTGGGGGAAAGTTGGGGGCATGCTGCTACAATAT